>NC_056729.1:1814667267-1814796888 GCF_019279795.1 Protopterus annectens | reverse complement strand
TTGATTTAAAAAGTTTTTGTTTTTTGTAGTTGACAGAGTTCCTTATAGTGATAGGGGGGGTGATCACAAAACATTGCTAGAGGTAAAAGAGTGCCTTTGGCAATTGAGACTAAATGCTTCTAAGCCTCCAGGCATCAATGAACACATTTCCTTGTTTAGTATTTTGAAATATAGGTCGTTTATCATTTAACCTTAATAACATATATATATTTTTTATAATTATTTAAGGTTAAATATTAACAAGTTTATTTTGTAATGAAGGTATTACATTTTATATATATATATATATATATATATATATATATATATATATATATATATATATATATATATATATATAATGAAGGTATTACATTATATATATTCTTCTATTTTTATCATTTCATTTTTTTTAAAAATTTCACCACAGTATGGTTTTTACTTAAGGTCTTTACCTAAGGTCTTGTATTAGTGCACGTTATTTGTATGTCTTTTATTAGTTTGTCATTTTTAATGTTGGTTAAGTTTCATATATTAGTATTTTTATAGATTATATTTTTCAATGAAATATTTAATGTATGTTTTTTTAAAGTGGGGCAGTAACAAATTCAATATTAACTACTAATTTCTGATGACTTATGATCATTGGTTACTTGCAGGGGTGTGAACAGTTTAATTAAGCATATTTAGCTCTTGTTTAAGTGTATTCATTACTCTGATGATGCCCTCCACTGGGTAAAAGTGCTAAGTCTGTGTCGAATTTTATTTTATTTTATTTTCGTTGAATTGCACCTGTTTTCTCCATTAAAGTTGCTGTTTTGAGGTGGATTCTGGCTTGGTTTATTTATTTTCCATTGTGTGTCTTATCTTTTAGAAATGGTATGGGAACTGTGGTGAGACAGAGGCTTCAGAAGCAGTGAGAATTAATGACAGACTAATGACAGTCAGACTCCGGTGTAATGATAGGACAGTATTCATAATCTCAGCCTATGCCCCACATCAGGATTGTGATAGTGAGGAAAAGAGTGCATTCAGACAGCAGTTGCAGGACCTAGTAGATAAATCAGGGCAACATGCATTGGTGTTGATAATGGGTGACTTGAATGCACATATCGGGACAGATAGAACAGGATATGAGGACTGCCTGAGTCCACATGGGTGGGGCAACAGGAACAAAGAAAATGAAGCCATTCTAGACTTCTGTCTGACAAATGCCTTGATAGTAGCCAGCACATGGTTCAGAAAGAGAGACAGTCACAAGATCACATACAAGAGTAGCCAACATGCAACTCAGGTAGACTTCCTCATAGTAAGTAAAAGGCAATGGAATAGAATCAGTAATTGCAAAGTCATCCCCAATGAAACAGTCATCCCACAGCATAAACCACTGGTTGCCACAATCAGCTGCAAGCTGTGGTCAGAGAAGGCTCTAAGGTCAACAGACACCAGGTTGAAGACCTGGAAGTTGACTGGAGAGAAAGTACAACAGTTCAAAGAATTATTCAGGGCACTAGCATCTCAAGAAGAGGAGGAAATAGGTGGAGTTGAAGAAGAATGGCAGTGCCTCAAAGCAGCATATGTTAGGACTACAGAACAGATATCTGTCCAAGCCATGTAGGGAAATAAGGTAATAAGGAAAGCTGGTGGTGGAATACAGAAGTCCAGGAAGTGATCAAAACAAGTTAGGAAGGAATACTGGTTGGCTAACAAAGAAGCTAAGAAAGGAGTTGCAATAGCAAAGAATAGAGCATTGGAGGCACTCTACCAACTTCTGGAAAGTGACTCATTAGGTGGTACAAAGAAACTGTATCAGGTTGCAAGGCAAAGACAGAAAGATAAAGAAGACAGTCAGGCACCCTTCATAAGGGATGCTAGCAACAACCTGTTCACCAGTCCACAGGACATCAAAGGTAGACGGAAGGAGTATTTCCAGCAGCTTCTGAATGAAGAAAACCTCACAGAAGCTGTACTGCCCCAGAAACAGCCTACAGTGAGAGAAGAAGAGGAGCCCACGCTAGAAGAAGGATAGCACTAAGGAAGATGAAGTCAGGGAAAGCAGCAGGCTCAGATGGGGTCAAAGCAGATATGATAAAGATGTTGGGTGAGATATGGGAGAAATGGCTCCTGAGGGTACTCATAGCAGTGTGGAGAGAAAGGCGTATCCCAGATGACTGGAGAATAAGCATCTCATGCCAATGTACAAGAACAAAGGGGACATCCACAACTGTGGGCAAACTCCTATCACATTGCATGAAAGTTCTGGAAAGGGTGATTGATAAATGCATATGCAGAGTAGTAGAATGTAAGATATGAGATAAGCAGTTTAGATTCAGATCAGGATGGTCACAACTGACTTGATGTTTGCAGTGAGACCAATAGTTGAGAAGAAGCTAGAGATGATGAAGGAGTCCAACTGGGTATTCCTAGACTTGGAGAAAGCATATGACAAGGTCCCAAGAAAGCTGATCTAGGCAGTTATGTGGTGGTTTGAAGTCCCAGAAACATTAGTAGCATTAGTGCAGGCTATGTACAAGGACCCAGTGGCTCAATTACAAACAGCGTTCGGCCTGACAGAGGGCTTCCCAGTGGGAGTGGGTGTACACCAGTGTTTAGTTTTGAGTCCACTGCTGTTCATACTGGTGATGGACTACATTAGCAAACAGGTTGGAGGGGACAGATCAACAAAGTTACTGTATGCAGACGATGTGGCATTACAGGCAGACTCTAAGTAAGAACTTCAGAAAAGGATAGGGGAATGGAATGCAAAACTGAAGCACATGAGATGAAACTAAGCACAGATAAGACAGTGGTAATGGCAGCAGACTGGGGACATCAGAGGAAGCTGAGAAGTGAGATAGAAGAAAATAGCGGAGCAGGTGAACAGCTTCAGGTGTCTGGGAGGGGTGGTTGAGGAGAACGGAAGGCCGAACGAAGAGGTCAAAGCTAGAATCAGAGAGGCTGCAGCCAATTGGCATAGAGTGTCAGGTGTAGTGTATGACAGACAAATGCCAAAGACGATGAAAAGTAAGTTGTACAAGACAGTGGCAAAGCCAGTAATACTGTATGGTACAGAAACCTGGGATGTAAAGGCATAGCAGATGAAGAAGCTAAATATGATGGTAATGAAGTACCTGAGAAGGGTGGTAGGATGCACAATGCAGTCTGTGAGACACACAAAGAAATGAGGACATAAGAGCAGAAGCCAAAGTAGCTCTAATTGCAAAAAAGATCAAAGAGAACAGATTACGGTGATTCAGACAGATGTGCAGAAAAGCAGAAGATAATCTGGTGAAAAAGATTTGGGAGATACAGGAAAAAGGTAAGAGGAAACAAGGAATCCAACAAAGATGTGGATGGATTGTGTGGAAGAAGATCTGCGACAGTCAGGCATGAGTGCTGAAGAAGGCAGGAGAGTGGCACTGAATTGAGACAGAACTGGGGACAGTTAACACGATACCCCAACCCCATGTAGAAAATGGGAAAAGGGGGGCTGATGATGATGATGATAATGAAATATAACATGAACCTCTGATCAGAACAGTTGCTAACTAAATTGATATTCTGGGCAGTGACCTCAGACTGAAGATCAAAAAAGGAAAAAGAAAAGCTCCTCTGTATATGAGGCACAAAAAAGAAAATAGATACTGATTTAAACTGTAAGTGTATCAGTGCTACAGAGACCGCCACACCAGAAATTCAGGCATTTAAACAGCCATGGCAGTTAAAGTGACTGAATCCCAGCATGCTGATACTCAATGAATGCTGGCAGTACATTGCTACTACTGAAGTTCTGCCCCATTTTCATTGCCAATTGTGCCCACTAACAGTGGTAGCCACCCCATTTGCCCTGCCCTGACAGCTGTTATTGAGATGATATTGACAGAGCACTGGCTGTCACGGTAACTCAGTTTTCCCATGTTTTCTAAGCTAAAATAGTAAATACCATTGTTTTAAACTAAAACAAGTTTTCACCCTCAGAAGATTTTATGGTTAAGCACTTTGTTAGTACAATTATTGCAGTAAAAATTACCCTAAGTTTTAAAAGACAGTATACCTCCCAAATAAGCCTATAAGTGACATGGCATACTAAAGTTAAGTAGACCTCATCAACTCTCCAGAGGACTCAGGATCCTCTAAGAGGGTCTGTTCTGTGCAAATAGCTGGTGTAAAAATCTGGGGATTCAATAAACTCCATGTAGGCTTAGTGCAAGCCCTACATGGAGTTTACGTGTTTGAGCAGTGAGCAGCAGCACTAAAGGCACATGCATGCCACACAACACTTTTAAATGTAAACAAGTGCATGCCACACAACACTTTTAAATGTAAACAAGTGCATGCCACACAACACTTTTAAATGTAAACAAGTGCATGCCACACAACACTTTTAAATGTAAACAAGTGCACGCCACACAACACTTTTAAATGTAAACAAGTGCATGCCACACAACACTTTTAAATGTAAACAAGTGCATGCCACACAACACTTTTAAATGTAAACAAGTGTGGTTTCATAGCCAGCAGCAGTGATACTGGCTAGGAAACAATGTATAGCAACGTGGACACCAGCAGTCATGTAAACCTGTTTACCTACGGGCAAAGTTGGTCTGCGGGATTGTGCAGAATGTCACAGTGATGACCACGGTTATTAATAAAGCAATGTATATATTTCCAACACATTGCATGAAAGTGTATACAGTGCAGTGTATTCTGTAAAACTGTGTCAAGAATACTGAATAAAGGTTATGTCAATGATCAGCAAGGGTACATAGATTGCATTATAAGTAAATAGTCAGAGGAAGTGTGTATATTAAAAAGGGACACACAGATGAATTGTAGGAATAAACACAGGGGAAGAGGAGAAGTGAAACATGGTAATGTACAGCACATGAGGGCATCTCAATGAAGGCAGTGGTAGCATGAACACTATTCACATATCAACATCATACAGTATGGACTGCACATTCATTGCATATTATATGACTGTCACCCAAGGTGACATATCAGTTTAGCAGTTACTTTGTGATATAAGCATCCTGACATGAACAATAGACACAACATATATCAGGGATGGCATATACAACAGGGATTATGTGCACATTGTGAAGCTGTGCAAAATGAGTTGCCTGAATATAAATGTAATGTCAGCATAGGTGTCAAACAAGTGGGACACATAGTAACAAGCACATGGAAAACAGTAGACGCAAGCACACGCAATCAGGAACAATATCAGAATAATACCACCAGTAATCCTATGTCTTCCACATAAAATATGTGCTTATGAGTAATCACAGATGTTTCTGCAAGAACACACTTGTGCAACTATTATGATTCATCAGCATTATCTAGGTGGAATCAAGCACACCTCCCTCAAAATGCAACACCTACTGTAGGTGTTTAGATGGACACTGTTACATCTGAAGGATCATAGGATCATGGAAGATTACTATGCTAATGACCCTAGGGCCCTTACAAGTCTAGTCAAGTTTTACCCTTATTTCCACAATCAGCACCTGTCACCCCTGTCTTAGAAATCTCTGTATTAGAAATAACATGCAATCCTGGCTAGTTGACAAGTGTGCATACCACTTGGTCTACTCATAGGGGTGTGCTGTCAGTATTGTAATCATCTTGTGTATTTGCATTTATAATGGAACTACTCCCCCATACGTTTCCTTCTTCTACCATGTCTCCATGTCTGTGGCATCACTCATGTGTGTGTGTTACTACTGTATGTGTTATACTAATACCACACTTGGATTCAATGATTGTAAGACCCTTTTGTAGCCATACAGTACATCAACTGTTCATAGGGTCATGGGACATTATTAGGCTAATGGCTAACATCACATGAAATCCCAGCCATTATCATACCCTGCAAAACACAACCCTATATCCATATTATGGAAGACAGAAATGCTATTGTTCATATGTGTATACTTGTTTGATTGCATTCCATCCTGCCACTGTCCATATGGGACATGTGTACCACACCCTGACAGAATTAGCAATAACACATTCAGTGGTCTTCAGATGGCTTGCAAAGGCTCATGGAAGGACTCTGCTTCATTATTTGTGTATGCATATTTGACAAGAGGACATCCTCCAGTCCCGTGCAGGAAGGATGTCATGTGGCCAGAGGAAAAAGGAAGATGGTATGGGACTACGTGAAAGGTTTTACAAGTGGTATTGCAATGAAGAGCAATTCCAAAAAATCAAGCAACGGTGATAACATACTGCCAACAACAAACACACACACACACACACACACACACACACACACACACACACACACACACACACATGCATGCGTGCACACACACATGCATGCGTGCACACACACACACACACACACACACACACACACACACACACACACACACACACACACACACACGCACACACACCAGTAGATTGGGCCTGATTTGAACATTACACCTGTGTAGGTATAGAATATGAATGCCATGCAATGTCACAGTAGCAACACTACATATGTTTGACTATAACACTGTCACATTGCACTTCATGTAGTATCATAGCATAATTGTATTATGAGGAGAACATGCTGGGGGAGGTGTAGGACAGGGATGTGGAGTCACATCCCTGTGTAAAATTGTCTCAAAAGTAATAGGTTTACGTGCAAACACACAAGTCGACTGCTGTTGGATTATAACCTCTATATGTGTAGGTAAAGTAGTTTGCAAACACAGTAATTAAAGCTACTACCACAGCACAGGCTTGGCTTGAATTCTGTCAGAGTGAATGTTATACAGGATGACATTGTCACTATATGCTACAATGAGGTGTTCGGAGTAGGGTTTAACATAGCTATGGGCTCAGATATCATACCAAAAATGAGTATTGGCTGCATACACTGTTGATTCTAGTGAGAACAGAACTCCTTCCTATCTACTTATAAAACATAGGACTTAACACTACCACAGAACAAGTCTGGTGTTTACAGTGACCAACAACACTTTATAGCTGATGAAATCAGCAGTGTCTGGTGAGAATAACATGGTAATAGCAATGTCTCACATGCTAGTGTAAAATGTGCTTTCAAATGTCAACCAAGGGAACATGCACACACACAGACATACCAATTGACCACACTGAGAATATAATCCCTACCTACCTAATTACACAGTACAGTACTTAATGCAATTGCCACAGCAGAAGTCCAACTTTTATAATGCTGCAGGTCAATTCATAGTGGACGACATCAGCACTGGATGTTTGAGAGAAGATGTTGGAAGGCCTTTATGAAATGGATGTATAGGCATGTACAAATGTCAAAATATTGGTACTCCCTGAGATTATACAATACACATTTATGCCTTTCTGACTAGACATACATACACAACAGTTGACTGCAGTGAGATTAGAACTCCTACCTAAGTACACTGACTAAAGAACTCAGTACTTAATGCAAATGCCACACCACAAGTGGGACTTTTATAATGCTGCAGGACAATTTATTGTGGATGACATCAGCATTGAATGTTTGAGAGAAGATGTTGGAAGGCCTTTATGAAATGGATGTATAGGCATGTACAAATGTTAAAATATTAGTACTCCATCAGATTGCACTGATGACTACAGAATAAACAGTTTTGCTGTCCTGACTACACACACACACACACACACACACACACACACACACACACACACACACACACACACACACACACACACATCAGTTGCCTGCAGTGAGATTAGTATCCCTACCTCACTAAGTTCACTGATTAGATAAGTCAGTATTTAATACACACACAAAAGCACACATATGACTTTTATACTGCTGCAGGACAATTTCTAGTTGATGACATCATCACTGGATGTTTGAGAGAAGATGTTGAGAGACCTGAATTAAATGGATGTGTAGGCATGTACAACTCTCAAAATATTGGTACTCTATGGGATGGCATCAATGACGGTAGGATACACAGTTAAGCTTTTCTGACTAGACACACATACCAGCTGACTTAAGTGAGATTAGAACCTCTACTTAACTAAGATACTCACTACAAAACTCAGTACTTAATGTGAGTACCACACCACACATCTGACTTTGATAATGCTGCAGGAGAATTTATTGTGGATGACATCAGCACTGGAATTTTTGAGAGAAGATGTTGGGAAGACTATCTGAAATGGATGGCTAGTCATGTAAAACTGTCAAGATATTAAACATCTGCATGTTACTAGATTGATGAGTGTGCAAACTGTAGCATTTGCTCTTGTGTTTCCAATATGCAGGTATACATTAAAAAGACAGCTTTGTAAACTATATGCAAACAGCTGTCCATATTACTACAAGGTTCAGAAAATCTGAATGGGTATTGTCAGTATAAAAATGTACATTGTATATAAGAAAGCTATTTTTTATTTATTTTTGCAGTTCAGTTGATATATTTGTGAACACGTACCGAGAGACCAAGTTTCAAGTGCATGGGTGCAGGTAACACATAATCAACTGGGCAATAAACATAAGCAATACATGCTAATGTACACTTTCCAAAGAACAGAACTGAGCAGCTGGTTTGCTTAATGGATGGCAAAGTGCTTGCACATGTAGATACACATCTACCCTGTTTTCCCCATTTACACATAGTTAAGTGGCGAGCAAACATGAGCCTCTGCTCCACTGATAAAATTATGAGAGTTCTATTGGTTTGCTTACCTTCATGCAATCACTTTAAGTGAAGAGGCAGTGAAGAGGTAGTCAGCAGTGTGGATAGTACTCTGTGTAATAAACAGACCTGCTGCCTAGTTGACTTTGTGGCAGCAGGTGTAAATGCATTGATAGATATTTTTGGAGTCCAGATGATACAGGGTTTGAATCCAGATGTATCTAATAGTACTAAATATGTATTTATAATACAATGAAGTAATTTTTTATTCTACTTTCACTATGTGCTACATCTGTACAGCGTGTTTAAGCAGCATTGCACAGAGGTAATCGCACCACTGAAGAACTATTCACCGTTGCTCTGCATTGGTGTGGGATACCAAACTCTGCGCAAACACAGAGGACAAAAAGGTGAAGGGCTTCATTGTTTTTTTTTTCACTTATGTGGGTGGTGTTTGATTCTATTTTATGACTAAATTATAGGAATTAAAATGGGGTAGATAGGAAAGTGGTGAATTGGGGGGCAAGCAGGGGAAGAAGAAAGGAAAAGAAATATAGGAATGTGCAGGATGGAGGAAAGAAAGAACCATAGTTATCCACTTCTTCAACAGTGTAAAGTGATAATATGTACAGAATATTAGCTGAATTTAGACTGTCACCTCAACAAATAGGGGTTACAACGACACAATCATGTTGTATAGACAATTGGACCAAATCCAATGTGTCCAGAAGACACGTGTGTGAAGTGGAGAGCTATGTATGAGACTATATTTTTTGTGGGACAGGTGCCCTTTTTTAACTTCAGTAAGAAATATTGCGTAAGGGACATAGGTATTTCTGGGCCAGGTAAGTAGGGTAGGTGAGAAAGCAGATGAAAACAAACAGGAGAAACAATAGAGAACACAGGGACAGTGAGGGACATGACAGTTTTGGGGAATACCATGACTGGGGGTTAGAGAGGGGGCAACAGATGTCCAAGCTTATTAAACATGGGGATGGTGAGAATCTCATTCTCACCCTCAGGACTGTCATCACTGTTTCCTTATTCCACTGACTGTTGGAGTATTTAACATATTCTCCTATGGACCATAAGTGAGAGCAGCCTCTCTATCCAGTATAGGCATGCGGCAATGGTGCTGTGCATGACCTTATGCACTGACCCTGGCATCTCCTGGTGGGTGATAACATCCCTACTTCTTCCACTACTCTCATTGAGTACCACAACACCAGCTGCCAGGATGATTCTACCTGATGCGCAGGGCCCAGGTAGTGCAGGGGCAGTGGAGGCAGTACTACCAGGTTGGGTCCCAGATGTGCTGGGTATTGCTGCAAGAGTCAGTGGAGTGGGAGCAGGCTGAGCCATGGTGGTTGGCCTACCTCCCTATGCTGTAAAGCCTTTTGTGGGTTGTCATAAATGGATGACATGGAAATGTTTTGACAACACATAGAAAAATAAAAAAAGAGAGATAAGGGTTTGGATAAGAGAAAAAAAGAGATATAATTAATACCATCATGTGTGACATACAATGCATTATTGCAATCATAAAGTATTTTATCTCTACATTTACATTTAAGTATACTTCTTAACAACTAAAACTATAAGCAATGATTGCTAAATGTAATCCTTGCAATGTGCATATATTGCATGTGCTTGGTACAATTATACAGATATTAAGTTAATAGCAGGGCATTTATGCCACTTTTGTTTAAATTAAATTACTATAATATTTTAAAGGATTTTACTATATAGTTGTTACTTGTGGTATTTGAACTCACAATGTCTAACTACAATATTAGACTTGTCACCTACAGTTGGCTTGTGCTACAGACTGAAGCATGCATGCTTGCTTTTACAGTTAGAATATGCATGCTTACTTTGCTACAGCTGTACAGAAGAGCAATACTTCAACTAAAAATAATAGTTATTTTGTACTGCATACACATCCCTTGCTTTCTTCAGTCTCTCTAGATGCTTAGCATAGGCTTCCCTGTTTGCCAGGATGTCTTGATTAACTGTGGAAGGAAAAGGAGAGAAAAAGAGAAGAGGATTATGCATACCAGTCTTGACTGGATGCAGCTTTCTATCTAATATAAATTCACTTCATCTATATACTTATACAATTGTGGGATACCAGCTGCCCTAAGCATATCCAGCCACTGGTTGAGCATATCCCGTTTGCTTCACTTGTGGTCATTACAGTGATTCCTACACTGTTCTTCAGTGCATGAAATGTCAGTCACACTGGAGATAGCCTTGGCCAGACTATTCCATGCCCCAGACTTGTACTGGGAGCCAGTATAGTCCACCTGCAACAGCTTTTGGCTGTGGTGCTTTAAAAGGAGTCCAATAAATATTCTAGACTCCTCGATATCCCACCTTAGCCCCAAATTGGGCACCTTCTCTTCTACCACCAGACATGTCTGATCAGGGCAAACAGCAACAGTTAATAGTACTTTCCTGCCAATTTGTGTTATTAAGTTTAATGGTAGTGCGCAAACCTGAACAACTATACCAACCAAGTCTGTGTGACATTAAGCGGAGAGCAACAGTGCCAAACAGAGAGGAAAGCAGTTTAAGAACTAAGAAGGGTAATGTGACAATTGTCATTAGTTTTTTGTTTGTGTGCTGCTGTACCTGTTACGTGATTTAACTTTGCAGACATGTATTGGGGTATAAATTATATGATGTGACACATTTTTGATGCGGTTTTACACATTGATAAAATTAATTTATACAATGCAAGATTCAAAGCTATGTATTAGGGACAAAACATATTCTTCCACAGAGATACGTTTTCACCCTTGAAACAGAGGAAGTGCTTGTTGAACATGCTCATTAATTATATATAAATAAACAAGCACACTACTAAATCTCGAAATTTTGAAATCTCAAATTTCAAAAGCTCGAAACCATGTAGCCGAAACCCCACATTACCGAAAGACCAGAAGCGCAAAATTCAAAATCCGGATGTTAAGGGATTTTGAGTTAGCGCTTCTGGTGTTGCGGTTCAGGTAAGTATGTGTGTGTAAGTGTGTTTGTGAGGGGCTTTAGTGTGTGTAAGTGTGTGTTGTGACTGTGGCATGTGTGTGTGTGTGTGTGTGTGTGTGTGTGTGTGTGTGTGTGTGTGTGTGTGCGTGTGCATGTGTGTGCGAGTTTGCCTTGTGTGTATGTTTGTGCCATCTCTGAGTTAGAATATTAAAGTAGGGGGGTGTGGGGGGCATAGTGTAGGGTGGTTTGTTTGGTTATGGGGGAGGCTATGTGTATGTTTGTGTGTGTGCTGTATGTATGTAGTACTTTCACAATTTTGAATTTTGCACTTTTAACATTTCAGTAATGTGGGGTTTCGGGCTTATAGTCTCGCTATGTTGGGCTTCAGAATTGTGTAATTTCGGGATTCAGTAGTGAATCCAAATAAACATGACAGACAGGAGGGTTAACCAGGTATGTGTGACCTGACAGGGTCCTGGTTTATACATTCATGTGTGTATGAGTATCCTTGAGGTATGAAGGCCATCGAAGGCCAGTGAGGACAATTATAGTTACAGACACATAATATTCAGTATACCCTCAGTCACGCACATAATTCATATGAGCTCCACTGCTAAACATATGTATTATTATTTATAATTATGTTTAAACTTGAGTGGACAAGCATTAATAAAATTGGGAGTGTGCTAGATTAGAACCCAGGCTCACCTGTATTGCAACTGTATACTTACATCAGCTGCCACAGGAGCAGTTAAGATGTCACTGTATATTTTTATATTTATTATTAAGTATGTGTGTTAACACGCAGCACCACTTAGCATGTTTATGTGGTGGCACAAAGTAGAGGATACAATGTATCTGTTTTGAAATTGTCTACTGTCCGCGGGTGTTGTGGACCTGCAAGTGTTGGGAAACATTGCTAACCACCACTTAATGCTGCTTAGCAGGTTTGCATGATGGAAAGCAAAAGATGCAACATTATATCCTTTTTGAAGTCAGGAATGTCTACATCCTGTCTGAGAGATGCACAAATGTGACAAACAAAGGTCACCTTGTTTTATCCTTGTGAGTAGTGTTTATTATGTTTTATTCTTAAAAGACAAATGTGGGACTTGAACTGTGATCTACAGATAATATATACTGTGTGAATCATCATGTTTAGCAGATGTACTACACACACAGCTAATACACAGATGTTGTTTATATATTGTTTATCACAGAAGTACATTACATGACATTTATTATATTCATCCATACAGCAGGAATTAAAATCATTGTGCATACAGTCAAGTCCTAAATCATCCACAGTATTAACAAGACATATGGCATTTGTACACTTCTGAGTTGTTTGTACATGTGCTAATTTCAGATGTAGTGCAATGAGTGATCTCACAACCATTTAGGACTATTGTTTGCAGCAATGTAGCTCTGTCTTCTCTTTGTATATCATTGTCCTTAAAATGTATGCGTCTTTTAAATGGCAATAATCCAGTTTTCAACAAAGACAGGGGGTTTTGAATGCTAATGAACAGAAACTGAAACATATGTGCTGTTCACTTGTATTTAAAACCTTGTGTGACATCCCCTCTCTGGGCTGTAATCAAGGACTGTGAACCCTCACCACTGACACTGGAGATGGACATTCATTTGGAGCAAAAATGGATACATCCAGTATTTCCAAATGCAGCTTTCTGCATCAAGCATGATTTTCCTTAAGAGCACACAGGGAACACCCTCAGTCAGTGGTCTGGATTTCTGTCTCTCTCTCTCTCTCTCTCTCTCTCTCTCTCTCTCCAGGTGCCCAATAAGACTCCCCACTGCACAGTTGTAGACTTGAGTCCTCAGCTGAGTGTCGAAGCCAAGTACTCCACCACCTTGTCTGTGAAACAGATGACACACACACACACACACACACACACACACACACACACACACACACACACACACACACACACACACTCTTTAAGATTTGATTTTCACATGCCCACACACACCTGGGAAAGGCTGGCAGAGATTTGTTAGCTATGTCCCCTCCAGTCCAGTCTATAAGGTAGTTACACTGCCACCAGACACTCCAAAGCCAGCTAGTATAAGATTCTTACAATGGCACCTAAATATACTGAGTGAAATTAATATTTATATAAATGACAGTGTTTGGCCAATGCTGTAAGGCTTTCAGGAGTGGCCACAGAGTCACCAAAGAGATATGAGTACTCTCAACGTTTAAAATGTTCTCTAATGGATCAGCCACAATGAAAAGTTTAAATATATTTAATAATGAATAATGAAAGAACATGAAAACACTAAATATCTATTTACAATAAACACCAGAGTTTCAATAATAGGACATATTAAAATAATACAGGTGAGTAGAATCGCACAGATACAAAAACAGTACTTAACTAATCTCATTATAGTTTCCTGACTGATCTAACGAATTACTATTCACGGGTCACTTACTAAAGCAAGGTAAAATGAATAGGTGAGAAATACTTCTATGTCAAGTGCAAAAAACAGGCTTCCCTTAGACTTCAGTCTCGTCTAGTATTAGAACATCATTTTTTTGTCCTGGATTACAGAATAGCATCCCATACATCTGGTCATCTGACTTCTGGTTTCCATACCACCCCCTTTACTAGAAGCTGTCAGGATTTAGCACATATGTGTCAACAATACACACACATAGCACTTTGATAAAATCTGTTGCAGCTTCTGGAAGTCATAAAACAATAACACACTTCCACTCTTCCTATAGGAAAACATTCTCTAGAACAGTCATTTCATCTCTGGCTGCAATCAGAACTGTAGTTATAATCTTTATGGCTTAAGTTAAGTAATTTAATTTCATACTATTTTTCAGAATTAGCTAGAGCTTAGCTAAACCTCTTCTCTTCCAGTATACTCTGTTACAATATTCATTTTGATAGTTATAATACAGTCTGACATACAAGTGCATTTCTTTTTCTGTCCAGCAGGACACACTCTTGGTACATTTTTAACACAAGCAGCTTTACAAATACATTTTTCAACACAAACATCTTTACAAATCAACAATAATGAAAAGCAGCAAACAGCCCACAAGGCAAATGCTCTGTTGTAAAAAATGAGATGAATAACAACTGATACTGTAAATATCACAGTGAAGCAACCAAGCAATCCCAGGAGATTTAAAAGCATAAAAACCTTTTATTACAAGCCACAAGAACGGTAAGTGCATTCGCTAAAAAGCTTCTTCAGACCATAAAACATTTCAATAAGAAAAGGTCCTTTTATAAAAATTCAAAAAGCCATTGAACCAATCACAAGAAGGAAACCAAACTGATTCAGAGTAATTCTTAAAGTGACAGGCAAAAGAAATACTCATACCCATCATAAATGTGGACATGAAAACAAACGTATAAATACATACATAAAAATATAAATATATAAAAATAAAAAATATAAGGAAATATATACAAAAATATTATATATATATATATATATATATATATATATATATATATATATATATATATTTATACATACACACATACTAAATCACTTCTGAATTCTGCGTTTCTTGAGTATCAAGCATCAAGCATGATTTTCCTTAAGAGCACACAGGGAACACCCTCAGTCAGTGGTCTGGATTTCTGTCTCTCTCTCTCTCTCTCTCTCTCTCTCTCTCTCTCCAGGTGCCCAATAAGACTCCCCACTGCACAGTTGTAGACTTGAGTCCTCAGCTGAGTGTCGAAGCCAAGTACTCCACCACCTTGTCTGTGAAACAGATGACACACACACACACACACACACACACACACACACACACACACACACACACACACACACACACACACTCTTTAAGATTTGATTTTCACATGCCCACACACACACCTGGGAAAGGCTGGCAGAGATTTGTTAGCTATGTCCCCTCCAGTCCAGTCTATAAGGTAGTTACACTGCCACCAGACACTCCAAAGCCAGCTAGTATAAGATTCTTACAATGGCACCTAAATATACTGAGTGAAATTAATATTTATATAAATGACAGTGTTTGGCCAATGCTGTAAGGCTTTCAGGAGTGGCCACAGAGTCACCAAAGAGATATGAGTACTCTCAACGTTTAAAATGTTCTCTAACGGATCAGCCACAATGAAAAGTTTAAATATATTTAATAATGAATAATGAAAGAACATGAAAACACTAAATATCTATTTACAATAAACACCAGAGTTTCAATAATAGGACATATTAAAATAATACAGGTGAGTAGAATCGCACAGATACAAAAACAGTACTTAACTAATCTCATTATAGTTTCCTGACTGATCTAACGAATTACTATTCACGGGTCACTTACTAAAGCAAGGTAAAATGAATAGGTGAGAAATACTTCTATGTCAAGTGCAAAAAACAGGCTTCCCTTAGACTTCAGTCTCGTCTAGTATTAGAACATCATTTTTTTGTCCTGGATTACAGAATAGCATCCCATACATCTGGTCATCTGACTTCTGGTTTCCATACCACCCCCTTTACTAGAAGCTGTCAGGATTTAGCACATATGTGTCAACAATACACACACATAGCACTTTGATAAAATCTGTTGCAGCTTCTGGAAGTCATAAAACAATAACACACTTCCACTCTTCCTATAGGAAAACATTCTCTAGAACAGTCATTTCATCTCTGGCTGCAATCAGAACTGTAGTTATAATCTTTATGGCTTAAGTTAAGTAATTTAATTTCATACTATTTTTCAGAATTAGCTAGAGCTTAGCTAAACCTCTTCTCTTCCAGTATACTCTGTTACAATATTCATTTTGATAGTTATAATACAGTCTGACATACAAGTGCATTTCTTTTTCTGTCCAGCAGGACACACTCTTGGTACATTTTTAACACAAGCAGCTTTACAAATACATTTTTCAACACAAACATCTTTACAAATCAACAATAATGAAAAGCAGCAAACAGCCCACAAGGCAAATGCTCTGTTGTAAAAAATGAGATGAATAACAACTGATACTGTAAATATCACAGTGAAGCAACCAAGCAATCCCAGGAGATTTAAAAGCATAAAAACCTTTTATTACAAGCCACAAGAACGGTAAGTGCATTAAAAGCTTCTTCAGACCATAAAACAGTGCAATAAGAAAAGGTCCTTTTATAAAAATTCAAAAAGCCATTGAACCAATCACAAGAAGGAAACCAAACTGATTCAGAGTAATTCTTAAAGTGACAGGCAAAAGAAATACTCATACCCATCATAAATGTGGACATGAAAACAAACGTATAAATACATACATAAAAATATAAATATATAAAAATAAAAAATATAAGGAAATATATACAAAAATATTATATATATATATATATATATATATATATATATATATATATATATATTTATACATACACACATACTAAATCACTTCTGAATTCTGCGTTTCTTGAGTAGGGGTTTAATGTATGCTCTTTCATTCAATCCACTCCCCCTATCAGCTCTGAGAGTGATAATCCAATTGGTTTCTTCATACTCAGTATGGTTGCTAATATCTCCTTCCCTAATACTAGGTGCAATAACCTCAAGTACCCTAAAATTAAAACAGTGTGTGTCCCCATAGCGCTTCACATGTTTAACCAATGCATTGTCGTCAGATTGTTTCTTAATATGATATACATGTTCTCTGATCCTGTCCATAAATACCCTGTTGGTTTTACTGACATAAAAAGAATGACAAATTTGGCACTCAGCTAGATAAACTATATTGGAAGTCTTACATGTAGCATCAGCATCTGTACAAATCAGTTTGATATGCAAATGACATATAATTCTTTACAAACCTCCAGCTAGCTATGCTTGCATGTGTTACACACCTACTGCCTTACTTCTTCTGGCATATCTGGCAATACGTCACATGGTCACACCTCTCTCCCCTTTAAATACTCAAGTAGTTTCTCATGTGACCCTGGAGAAATGTGGCTTGAGGGGACATGAGCCTGTCTGGGAAGACATTAACTCATACCCTGTCTTGAGAGCCCATCTGCATTGGCATTGCTAACCCTATTATAGTGCTGCACCATGAAATCATATGCCTGTAATCCTAGACTCCACCTTAATAATTTGGCATTTTGCTGGCTGGCTGTATGTAGCCATGTTAAGGGATTATGGTCTGTAACTACAGTAAATTTTCTTCCGGATAGGATTGAAATTTCTGAAGTGCCTATACTATGGCTAGACTTCTTTTTCTACAACTGCATACCATTCCTCTGTGGTGAAGTCTACAGCTGAGATATACAAATTGGTGCTCTTCCCCCTCTGAGGAAATGTGGCTGAGTATAGCCCCACCCCATGGCTCAAAGCATTCACCTAAACAACAAATACTTTGCTGTAACCTGGAGTGGCTAACACAGGGGGTCCTCCCAAAGCCCCTTTAAGCTTTTGGAATTTCTGCTTGTAGGCTGGGGTCCACACTACCTTGTCTGACTTGTTTTTTCCTCATCTGGTCTGTAAAAGGAGCAGCTACTGTAGTATAACTGGGAACAAATTTTCTATAGTACCTTGCTGTCCCCAAGAATGCCCTCACATACTTTTTGGTAAAAGGAGCAGGCCACACCTGAATAGCTTCTACTTTGGCAGGCTCTGGCCTGATCTTACCATTCCCTACTGTGTCCCAAGTAAGAGACCTCTGCCATACACAATACCCATCTGACACTTACTGGGCTTAATGGTCGACTCTGTCCTTTGCAGTCTGCCCAGGACTGCCCTGACATGCTGAAGGTGCTCATGCCAGGAATGGCTCTAAATGGCAATGTCATCCAGGTAAGCAAGGGCATAATCTCCTGCTCCTGCTAGGATACACTCTACCAGTCTCTGGAAGGTTGCTGGGGCATTTCATATCCCAAAAGGCATCGTTGTGAACTTCTCTAATCTGAAAGGAGTCACAAAGGCTGTCCTCTCTCTAGCGGTGGGAGTCAAGGGCATCTAACAGTAGCCCTTGGTCAGATCAATAGTGATCAGATACTTAGCCCTACCCAGCTGCTCTAAGGCTTCATCTGTCCTAGGCATGGAGTAAGCATCTGACTCTGTGTGACTATTGTGTTTTCTGTAGTCCACACAGAATCTGGTGCTGTTGTCTTTCCTTGGTATCAGCACCTCTGGGGAGGCCCAGGAACTGCTGGAGTCTTGGATTACCCTCAGTTCCAACATTTCCTGTATCTCCTCCCTCAGAGTCTGTTTGACCCATTCAAGCACCCTGTAAGGGGCCTGCTTGATAGGCCTTTGGGGTGCTGTATTCACATGCTGCTGCACCAGGTGGGTACACTCAGGTTTCCCAGTGAACATGCCCCAAACTCCTGTAACACTGATCAGATTTTTCAAATCTGAGTAAGGGATAGCTGCTGGGACATTGCTACTCCTTCCTCTGAGGTGTCAGTCCAAATCTCACTGAGGAGATCAGTCACCAGATCTACTACCAGCATGATCTATTACTACCAGGATATACACCTTCCCTGTGGAACTTGGGGTACTCAGAGGCCCCATGATATCCATAGTTACCCTCTGAAATGGCTCCTCAATCACAGGCAAAAGCATCAAAGAAGCTTTGACCTTGTCTCCTGCTTGCCTACGTCCTGACACTTCTAACAGGTCTTGCAGTACTCTAATAAATCCCTTGCCATCCTTAGACCACAAAAGGAATGCGTGAAAGCCAAAGGAGGTGCTGTTTCAATCTATATTAGACATAAATTCACCTCACATCTAGTTAGAGTGGACAACTCCATGGACTTATTCCAGGTTCTGGTTATGGTGGGTAAGACCCCCATTCAAGTCCTAGCCAGTTATAGATCCCCCTCCATTGGTCATGACACACACAAAACCATTGGTCATAACACACACTGAAGACAATCCAAAGTTTACTGAACACACTGGTTATGGAGGATTTCAATTATCTCACCATCAAATGGGAAAACTAATCTAGCCCAAACTTGCTAGCACAAAAGTTCCTTGACTTTATGAATTCAAATGCTCTGGAGCTAATTGTCCATACCCCGGCAAGAGGAACAAACATTTTAGATCTTATCCTCACCAACATGTCTAACAGGTGCACTGCTGCATATGTTGGACCCTAATTAGTTAAAACTGACCACAGATCAGTCACCTTTGAACTGACACTAACACCAGATCTCACAAAGGGCGAAATCAGACTAAACAACTTCACCAAGGCAAACCATACCCTCCTAGGTGAAGGCATAAATGCTTTCCAAGTCTCACTTCAAGCTGAAAGTGGTAACTACGCTGAAGCTTACACTAAAGCCCTGTATAATCAATTGCATAAGTGTATAAACTTGGCTGTACCAGACAGAATCAAAGAGAGACCCCAAGTAAAATCAAGCTGCCATGGTGGACTTCCAGCATCAACAAACTCTACAATAAATGCAAAATGTTGCAGTCCAAGAAAAAAAGACAGGGACCCAACAATGGAAAAACACCCTCCTCAGCCTTAACAGGCAAATAAGACAACTTACAATTTGTGCAAGAGCTCCTTTGACAGAAACCTAGCAAGTACTGCCAAGGATAACCATAAGGCCTTTTACAGCTATGTATGTCACCTAAAGGGTAAGGCCGAAGCATGTGCAGAACTGGTGGCCAACAGAATTACACACTCTGACCCCACAGAGATAGAGAACCTGCTAGTGGATAGGTCTGGCAAAAAGTTCACTCCCTTATGCCTTCCTAACTTGCAGCAAACCCTTCCCCAAACCCTCCCCACCTTACATATCTGAAGAGCAGGTCCTCAAAGCCCTGGCCAAGGCAAAGAACACGACCTCTATGGGACCAGATGACATTCCAGGCTATCTTCTAAACAGGTTAAAACATGAACTAGAGTCACCACTAAGTACCCTTTTCAGTCATAGCCTAACCATAGGGTTTGTTCCTGTGGAACAGAGAACAACTAAAGTTATTCCCCTCCACAAAGGTGGTCTAGCAACAGAGCCAGGGAATTACAGACCCATAAGCCTGACCTGCATAATCTGTAAGGCTATGGAATGTATTATTATGGACCTCATAAATAAATACATAGGTGACCTCCAAACCCTGGATCCTACACAAGTCATAGGTTCATAGGTAGGTACTAAGCTATCTGCCTGAGGGAATTTATAAGCCTAGCCAGAGCGTGTCAGCTTTCACCACCCCATTGATTAATTAACTGAGCCTCTGTCAAGCACAGCCAATGAAGTGATCCCAGGGGTGTATTTTCTGTTACCCATCCACTTGTCAAGGTTTCTCTTGAAGAGTGTTAGTGAGTAGCTCTGCCTAATGTAGATAGGAATTTTGTTCCAAAGCATGGGGAATCTCTGTGACAGGGATCTACCCCTCCAGCATGTTCTATTTATTGTTGTGGTGAGGTTTAGCTCACTAGAGTGTGTGGCTTGCAGTGACCTGGATTTCTTTAGGTGGAGCATGTGCAATTTGGGGTTGGGAGGGTGGCCTAATGGTTAAGGTGCTTGCCTTACAAGAACAAGTTGCAGGGTTTGAGTCTCACAAGGGATAATTGGCTAGGCTTAAAATGGCTCACAAGGGCAGTTAGCTTAGTATGAACCTATAATCCCTATATAATCAGTTCTGAGTTGAACATGCCTTTGTAAGTCAGGCAGAGATCACCTCTGAGTAAGCGATATGCCACTGAGTATAGCCGGAGTTTTTTCAGTCGGTCTGCATAGGACATATGTTTGAGGCTAGTAATCCTCTTGGTGAGGTACTTTTGTGGTCTTTCAGCTGTTGGAAGTGTCTTGTGAGGTACATCCCAAATGGGGCATTGTTCTCTATGATGGGTCTGATGAGTGATGAGTAGGGGGCACTATACCTCTTTATTTCTAGATGTAAACCCTTTAGTAATTAGATGGGCCACATAGAAGAATTTACTAACTACTTTGGCAATATGATTGTCAGAGGAGAGATTACTATCTACCTGGGTCCCCAGATCTCTCATTACCTCTTCTGTATTAAGGGGGCTGCCACCTATGTGGTAATTCGTGGGGGTTTTGTTTTTCCCAAATGGGATGACTATGCATTTTTTGGCAATTAGCTTGAGGCCATGACTTTGACACCAGGTGTCTGTCTCAGTAAGGCCTTTTTGGAGGATGTCCATGTCAGCTGGAGAGTCAGTTATGGCTCCCAGTTTGCAGTCATCGGCGAACTTGGTTAGCCATAGTCCTCCTGTGTTTGCCTGTACTTCTGAAAAGTATATGCCAAACAGTAGGGATCCCAGGACCATGCCTTGTGGGACACCACTTGTGACTGGTTTAGAGTCGGACCTTTAGCCTGCTATTCTTACCGTGTGAGTTCTGTCTGTAAGTCATTTGGCAACCCATCTCATGACGTAGGGGTTTATGTTCAGGCTGGTGAGTTTTTCTGTAATACCCAAGTGAGGAATGGTGTCGAAAGCCTTGGTGAGGTCAAGGTAGGCTGTGTGAACCACCTTTCCCTCATCTATGGCCTTGGTGACTGTCTCAAAGAAGTCATCCAGGTTTAGTAGGCATGATCTGCCCTTAACAAAGATGAACTGGGTCGAGTCAAGTGTTTGGAGGTTCCAAATGTCTTTGTTAATAAGTTCCATGATGATGCGCTCCATAGTCCTGCAGACCAGGCTAGTCAGGCTTGTGGGGTGATAGTTACCAAGGTCAGTTATGGCCCCTCCTTTGTGGAGCAGAATAACAGTTGCTGTGTGCCATTCTATGGGCATGTAGCTGGTGGAGAGGCTGAGGTTGAACAGGGTGTTTAGGTGGGGGGTTAGTTTGTTCTGTAGTTCGTGCAAGATGCATCCTGGGACACCATTTGGCCCCACTGATGCTGTGTTTTTAGCTTTTGAAAGGGCTGTTTTCACCTGTGCGTCTGTGATTTCTGGGACACTACACTTTTCCGGTATTGCTGTGGGCACTTTTGGAGGTGAGAGGAGGGTGAACTTTGCACTGAATCTATCTGCCAGGATATTGGCAATATTAGTAGGTACAGTATATTTTGTGCTATTTTGCACTAGCTCAGAGCATATCTGTGAGTTCCCACTTAGATTCTTGACATAGCTAAAGAAGGCTTTGTGGTTATCTTTCAAATCCTTGGCTATTTGTCTTTTGAAGTTAGCCTTGTATGATTTTATGAGGGACTTTAGTTTCTTACTGATACTGATCAGGGATGTCTTTCCTTCTTGGGATTTGCTTTTTTTCTGAACTAGTTTCCTCCTTTTATTGTATAACCTGTTTATGGTAGGGGTCCACCAGACTGGTTTCCTTCTCTTAGGGGAGTGAGTCTCGGTTTTGCTAGGGATGGCATGATCCATGCATCCTTGTAGGTGCTCATAGAGTGTATTTGTAAAGGATTCTGCATCTTGGGCAGCATTATCCTTTAGCATGGGGACTGTGAAACCTACCACCTCTATCTTAAGTAAGGTGAAGTTTGCTTTAGAAAAGTTTTTCACTGTGGTTTCCTTGGTTGGGGGTGGTGGTGGGGGTGTGGACATCCAGAGTGATTAGTTTATGGTCTGATCTAACCAGTGACAGGTTGACCTCTGTTGCGCAACACCTGTCGCCCATGTTGGTGATGACTAGGTCCAATATATTTTCACCTCTGGTAGGGGAGTTTACCAGCTGATCCAGGGTGTTTGAGTTGATAAATTCCAGGAAGCACTGAGCCTGGGAGTTTGTACTTCAGCATCATGAAGACCAGATCCTGCCTGTAAAATCTGGTGGATTTCTTTGAAAGTGTAACCAAGGCCATTGAGGAGGGCAAATCTGTGCACACAGCATACCTTGACTTGGCAAAGGCTTTTGACACAATGCCACATTCAGGCGTTACTGATAAACTTAGCAAACTGAATGTAAAACCCTTTGTTGTAAGATGGGTTGCCAACTAGCTCACAAACCAGACACACATTATCAAAGTGGGTGACTTCACATCAATCAGCAGACCTGTTACCAACTGGGTGCCACAGGAGTCAGTGCTGGGCCCCCCTACTGTTTGGTACATACTTCTCAGAAGTTCAGGTCCAAACTGAAGGGTTGTGGCTGACCAAGTTTGCAGAGGACTGCAAACTAGGTGCAATCACTGAATCCCCAAATTATGTCAGTATACTCCAGGATGGTTTCACATAGACCAGTGGCTGGTGTATTAGTGACGGCCTCGGACTGAATGCAAAGAAATGCATCATCATTCCATTCACAAATAATGTCCCCCTTCACACTATCAAATCAATAACAATAACCTAAGTACTCATAAAGTGGTAAGGAACCTGGGATAACAGGTTGATTGCAACCTTAACTTCGAACACCACATGTCTGCCGTTGTAAGGAAAGTTTTTCATGTAGCTCTTTTGATTAGTAAAGGCATTGCCTAAAGAACAAAGAAGTTATAACCTCCCTATACTTGGCACTTATCCAGCCCATAATTGAGTATAATGCCCCATTCAGTATGTACCGTACTAAGCATCTACGGCAATTAGAGAGACCTCAGATGTTTCTAGCAAAGAAGATTAAGGACGTCCATCATGTGCCTTACATGGACTGATTAAAATCGCTGTCACTATACTCCGTATCGTATAGACTTCTTAGGGGAGACTTATGCCTGGCCTACAGAGCAACCCAAGTCCCAAACCTAATAAGCTTACTGCATATCCATAAGTCAAATGGGTCTAGGACTACCTGTTCCAAGGATTTAAATATGGTCTGTAACTTAAAGAAGACATGCTGGTGTGACAGATTTATCTCCCAGCAACTACCATGTCTTTGGAACAGACTACCAATCTATGTGAAACAGAGCACCTCTATGACACTTTTCAAGAGGAACCTGGATGAGTGGGTGGGGCACTGTAAATTCTTACTGGGGATAGTGCAAACAACCCTCCTGGACAAGGGCATTCATCACTAAATGCAATTGGTTCTATATCATGTTGTCAAACTCTTAAAAGTTCAAACGTCATATGGTCGACACCATATGATCGAACTTTTAAAAGTTTGAACATTTCAGTGGAGATCTCTGTACAGTGCAGAGTGGGATGATTTCCCCTTTCTGCACTGTAGTGCCATCTTAGAGTTGGTATATTTAAAGAGCGGGTGTGTGGGGTGTGCATGGGGGCTTGTCCCCCTGCTTAAACCATTCAGGTAGGTTTTTCTTTTGGTTTATTTTTTTATTACATTTTCAAACTTTTAAAAGTTCAATCATATTTTGTCAACCATATGCCATTCGAACTTTTAAAAGTTCAATTATGTAATATAGACGCATGCAATCTTGGGTACTGACTAGCATCTCAATGGTATTACATTGGGTTAAATGGCTAGGCTTAAAATGACTTCCAGGTTGATAGCCTAGTAATCTCCTATGATCCCAAATGTGTACTCATGTTTTAGGGACAGTTTGTTTGAAAGCACTTATAACAATTGACTGATGTATTATTCCTTGTTTGGTACAAAATGTCATTGGTCTGCTGTTTCTGGGGTGGGGGAGCCAAGTTCCATTTCTGTGTTGCTACAATTGAAAAATGTTTTACAGAGGTTTACTTTGCAGTTGTTAGTCCTTGTTTTGGATCAAACCTTGGTTTGTGTGTTACTGTGATATGTTAGAACCACATAACCCTTTTTTATATTTGAACTGAAGTTTTTTTGTTTGTCCAGTGGGTAATATTGAAAAACTAATCTTCTTCTTCTTCTTTTAGCTTTTTCTGGTTAGGGGTTGCCACAGCGGATCACCTGTCCGCTCATGATTGGCAAAAACTAATAATATGTGCTATATGTAAGCAGGACTTTTATTTATGTGATATTTATGTGTAGTATCCTCCTTTTGTGTTTTATCTCACCTAGGACTATGGCACCAAGTTTTCCAATCCTCACAAACCCCCTTCAGTAACTCAGAGAATGATGTGATCGTCCAAGCCTTTCACCTATATGGTGCCTTTCTGCCTGAGAGAGGACATGGGATATGTCTGGAAGAATGCAAATTTGGAATCAGATAGTGAACGACATCAATGCTGTTGGAGACACAGCAGTACATATGATCAGATGCTTCATAGGGCCACTGGCATGATGTCATAGGCTTAGAGGAGAGCAGCTGCAGTGGTCCATGGACAGCTGGCTACTGGAGTAGGCCTGCTACACAGCCACCACTGACACCAAATGAAGACTTCCTGTCCACTGTCAGACATCCAGACAGCTCAATGGAAAGTGTACATCAGCATGTGATTGATGTTGGTGCTACTGTTTCACGGAGAACAAGTACATCCAAGGAGGATCTTCCAGGTAGGCTTACATATGTCAATTTTTAAATATTTCTTGGGTAGTAAAATATTGAAAGCAATGGGTAAGTTGGGTTAATAATTTTTTTTTTGAGGGGGGGCGCTATTTATAGATTGATACAGTTAACAACACATTCTGGTTCATTATACATGGGCTTGGGGTGGACGTGCCATTCAAGTTTCAATTAAATGTATTGTTAATGGACATATAAATATCCAAAAGTTTTTTCCCTATGATATTGTTATTGTGAGGATGGTATCCTTACATTCTGCTTAACTTCTTCCAGGACCATCCTCCCTAGCAAGTGTGGCATCATATGCACATGGTTATCCAAACATTTTGTTATGTCAGTATTGATGAGCAAGTGACAGAAATATGCATTTATCCATATGTGTGAGGTGGGTGTCAGGATCATGTGTATATTGCTGGACCAACTGTGATAGTGGCACCATTGTTAGTTTGTTAGCATATATTAGACTGTAGTACTGTAACTATTAATTTCTTTCCTGTGTTTATTGTTTATTATCACAGGTGATCCTGACAGTAGAGGTGTGGGACTCTTAACACCTGATGTCAGGGTATTGGCAGACTTTAATGATGATGAGGGTAGCCAAACACAGGGACAGTCACGGGGGGGGGGGGCAGACATTGAATCTGACACTGAGGTTGACAATCAGCTTTCCCCAGTAATTCCATCAGATACAGTCAGTAGGCCTACACAAACTCATTGCCTCAAATACTGGACAGTTGGAGGGTGAGACACTTGATCAGAGTAGTGTGGTTACTGTGGCTTTAGTGCCTGTTGACTCTGGCCATAGCCAGAATGTGGGTGAGATGCCATACAGGAGGTTTGTTAGGGGTGCTCGGAGGAGGCCTGCTGTCCATCCTCCACCTGATCCTGGTGTGTCTTTCCATGCCACTCAACGGATGTTTAGGGATGTCATAAAGGCCCAAGCATGTTCCAATAGGGCATCTGAGGAAATGCCTAGGGTTGCAGATTTGTCACAGGCTGACATGTGTGACTGCCTCCACTGTGTTGCTGATTCACTGGATCTGATGAATGACACATTAGAACAGATGGTGTCTGTGATAGAATGTCTGCTGGGAGTCGGACAGCATCCATGTAGACGTAGGTCAGCCACATTATCTGATGTTAGCCAACGTGGCTGTGCCCAGTCATGCTCCCATAGTGGTACTACTTCACTACTTCCACTGCTCCATCAATGGTTGAGGTGCTCATACCCTACATGGCAGTCCATGGGGTCATGGTCCTGGTCATCCCTGTGAAGGGAGCTCATCCAGCATGCATTAGTCACGTTCAGGTAGCAGCAGTGCATCTTACCGTGGGTGTGGACTTACCAGTGCAACTCCTGACAGAGCCAGTTCTCTGGGTCTGGGACAATGATGATGAACTGTCACTTCTACCATGCACAGCTCAAACCTGTCTGACATACCAGGACATAGAGCTAGCACAGAGTTTGGCTGTGTTCTTGCAGACACTCACACATCAGTTTCTCCTGGAGTGCCCTTACAGACACACACACATAACAGTTACATGGGTCAGTCTTGAGGCTTACAGCTCATTCTGTCTCAGAAGCCATTTGATACTTTATCCAAATGTCTGCCTCTTTCTCCTTACTCACATGCACTCACTACTTTTTGTGTCAGCCTAGGACTCCTGCCCACCCCCCCCCACCCAATACACACACACACACACACACACACACACACACACACACACACACACACACACACACACACACACACACACACACACACACACACATGATGATATCTGTGCCACATCCCTGTTTTCTGTCTTTTGGATTCAGGGATACATAAGGCTTATGTCTGCTGCTTAGGGTGCAGAGCTGACTTAGTGCTGAGTATATCTGTTTTTATGATGCTGTTTTGCAAGTTGTACTGCTTTCTTACAAGCTTTTTGCAATGTGTACATCCATCCCAAACTCTTAGATCAACAAAGCTGGACCAAGCCATAAATAAAAGTGTGACAAAGTCCCAACAATGGGGGAAGTTTTTAAACATTGTGGTGTTACAGACTTAGACAACTGATGGAATAACAGGTTTTGCATTATTGATTTTATGATTGTTTTAAATGTTATGAAATCTAAAACTGAAATGTGTGTCATTATTTTCTAACTTCACTCTTTAATGATTTGACATTACAAACATATGAGGCCAAACTGTGGACATTGGGTGAAAATCTGTACATTTTAGATGTAAGGCCTAAGAGCTGATAAAGGGCACATGCATTCACATAAGTCACTGCTGTCACATCTTGATGTAATTGCTGTAAAAATCACCCACCTTATACTTACTTACATTAGCAAGAAACAGTATGCAAGGATCTGCCATTAATTTGTATTCTTCAATACTTTACCTTGGAAATCTAGCAGTTGCAAGAGTTTTAGTTCAGAGCTGACTCTGTCTGATGCTAGCAGTACACAGCCATTACAAAAGTAAGTAAAGGTTGTGAGTGTAGCCTGGCATCAATGTTACTGTATGTATGTACGTAGGATGAAGGTTTTAGCCCCTTAGGTGGTGAGCATGTGTGCTATCCATTGCCTCTTGGCCTGTGTGATGGCATATTGTGCATGTCTACATCTGCATACACATAAAGCAGCTACTGGTTCCCCTTCTGACTCCTCACCATCATGTGTCTGTGGTGACCTTGCCAGTGGGATGTGTGGCCCTTCCCCTTGCTGTTCCTGCTGAAGCTATTTTCTCAGGACAATTTTGTGAAGCATGGCACAGAAAGTACAGTTGTGTACACATAAATGTAGATGTTTGAGTGTTTTCACTGTTGCAGTCATCACATTTGGGTTATCTGCCTGCAAGTAGCCCTCAGCCGGCCTGAATACCATAGTCTTCGGATTTCTGTGTCGGATGCTGTCACTTCTTTCATGACGTCAAGTCATCAGGGGTATAAAACATGCAGCCAATGCCATTACATCAGTTTTTCTTGCCCCAGATGTCAGGTGCCCCCACAATAGGAAGCAATTATATGGTAAGGTACACCCCTATATGGTAAGTGTACACAACTGTACTATGTTTTTCATGTTTCACTGTTGCAGTCATCACATTTGGGTAGATTCCCAAAGCTAAGGAATGAAGGAGGTGGTTAAAGAGCATTAGGGCCAGCTATTAAGCCCTGCAAGACTGCTGTGGCAAATCCAGCTCTGGATTTAGAAAAGATAGGCAGGTGGTAATGCTTGGTGAAGGTATAGCAGCTTCCAGGATGTCCCTGGTAAGGACTCCTCTGAGAAATGCCATAGAGGTAGATGCAGCACTGGTGGAATGTGATCTTATCCCCTGTGGGTGAGGTTTTCCATGGTACTTAAAGCAGAAATGAATGCAATAGGCTATCCATTTGGAAATGGTTTGCTTTGAAATGGCCTTCCCCTCTGCCCCTGCAGCAAAGCCAACTAGCAGCTGGTCAGATTTTCTGAAAGGCTTAGTCCTGTCCAAATAGAATCTAAGTTGTCTGTGCACATCCAGAGAGTGTAGTATCCATTCCCCTTTGTTTTGTGGATTAGGTAAAAAAGTAGGCAAATGAATGGACTGGTTTAGGGCCACACTAGACACCACCTTGGGCATAAAGGAAGGATTAGTCCCGAGGGAAACCCTGTCCGTATGGAAGATAATGAAGGATTCCACTGCCTTGAGGGCCTGTAATTCTGACACTCTTCTTGCTAAAGTGATGGCTAGAAGTAAGATTGTTTTCCAAGATAGGAATTTCAACTCTTCTGTTGCAGCTGGCTCGAAGGGGGGAAGAGTGAGCTTTTCCAATACAAAGTTAAGGTCCCAGGCTGGAGTGGGAGCTCTCCTGGGGGGGGGGGGGTCTTAAATTTTTGTCCCCTCTATGGAATTGTTTTAGCAAGGGGTGAGAGAAGAGGGGTGGCTCAGTATTATAATGTGCTGAAATGGCAGAGGCATGAATCTTAGTTTATGAGAAGGATAGGCCCTTGTGCAGCATTTCTGATAAGTACTCTAGAATATGAGGTAAGCTGGGCACTGTTGTGACCACCCCCTGAGCCTGGCTTCAGGCACAGTATCTTTTCCACTTTTGAGCATAGGATTTTCTGGTACTAGGCCTCCTTGCCTCTAGAATGACATCCCGCACCTGCCTACTGAGGGATACTAGAGGAGAGCTCATGGAATTAGCCAGGCTGCAAGGTTCAGGGTCTGAAGCTGAGGGTGCAGAATCTGGCCCGCCTGCTGGGACAGCAGGGAAGGGGTCTGAGGCAGGTGCCATGGTTGTAGCAGTATCAGAGTATGGTGTGGCCAGTCTGGTGCAATCCGTATTGTTCTTGGCTTGTCCTGTTTGATCTTTAGTAGAACCTTCAAGAGGAGAGGCAGAGGGAGAAAGGCATAAACTGAGAGGCTTTCCCAGGTAAAGGACAGGGCATCCACTTTCCAAGCTTGACTGTGGGGAGTTCTGGTGCAGAATTTGTTCAATTGGTAGTTCTGAGGGGAGGCAAACAGGTCTACCTCTGGGGTCCCCCATTTGTTCCTCAAGAGGTTGAATATTTTGGGTTCTAGTTTCCATTCGTGTGAGTCTATGAGATTTCTGCTTAAGTCAACTGCCAGTGAATTTAGTTTGTCTGGCAGGAATTGAGCTTGTAGGTGCACTTGGTAGCTCAAGGCTGTTCTCCACAGTGCCGTGGCTAGTCTGCAGAGAGGGTAGGAGTGGGTTCCCCCCTGCTTGTTTATATACCACATAACTGTGGTGTTGTCTGGCTTTACCATATTGTCATATTACCAGTTGTCCTGGGAGAATAAGGTATGTGAAGGCTGTCAGAGAATTCTGTACAGCTAACATTTCTTTTTGATTGATATGCAGGTGCATCTGTCTCGGGCTTCATTTGCCCTGAATGCACTGCCCTGACATGTGAGCCCCCCCATGCATAGTCTGATGCATCTGTTGTTAGGGTTTGGGTGCCAAGGGGTAGAATGAAAGGGAGTCTCTTGTTGTGGTAGCAGGCCTCTGCCCACCAAAGGATCTCTGTCCTTAGACAAGGAATGATAGGAATCATTGTTTCCAGGTCCTGAGAATGTTGACACCATAAACTTTTAGATACCATTGGAGTTTCCTCGTATGCAGTCTTGCATATGGAATTAGCAGAATACAAGAGGCCATGAACCCCAGGGCTGCAGTATTTTCCTTGCAAATAGCTGGGTTTTTGTGGCCAATAGTTTGAAGTAGGTTGTCAAATAAACTTGTTTCTCCAGAGCGAGGAATGCCATATGGGAAGTTGTGTTCAAGCTTGCTCCCAGGAATACAATCTGTTTGCAGGGTACTAGGTGAGATTTCTTTTCATTGATGGTGTACCCCAGTGAGTTTAGAAGTTTCTTTACAAATGCCAGGTGTTGTAATAGCAAGTCCTGGCTTTCTGCCTGAATCAGACAATTGCCCAGGTATGGGTAAATTTCAATATTTCAATGCCTGAAAAATGCAATGGCTGGAGATAGACACTTTGTAAACACCCTGGGCACAGTAGATAAGACAAAGGGAAGTGCAGAGAACTGAAAGTGCATGGAGCCCGCCCTGAAATGTAGGTATTGTCTGCAGGATTCTCTTATTGGGATGTGCAGGTAAGTTTCCTTTAAGTCTAGGGTTGCCAGCCAGGCATCCTTGGCTAGCATAGGAAGAAGCTGTTGTTTTGGAACCACCAGAAAGGTGTTGAGAATAGGGAGGTCCAGGATAGAACACCAGGAGTTTTCTTTTCTGGGTACCACAAACAGTCTTGAATAAAAACCTTGTCCCCTCAGTTCTGCTGGGACAGGTTGAATAGCCCTGATACTGAGAAGGGAGGGAACCTGCTGTTAGGCCTCTGCCCATTGATTTGGGGGGAGGTCTGGCCAACCATTTGGGGTTGGTAGTGTGTGGAAGTGGAATCTGTATTCTCTGGAAACTATGTTCAAAACCCATTTGTCCTGGGTAATGAATTCCCAGTTTTTTGCATGCAGGGCGAGCTTTCCTCCTAAGGGAGCAAGTAGTTGAGCAGGGATTGAAAGGGTTAAGGTTAAGTCACTGTGCCTTTTTTCTATAGGGGGTGGCTTACTACTCCCTGCTTTGGTAGTGGGAGCCCCCACTGCTTAGATCTGTGCATAGGCTGAGACTGAAGTCTTGATGGTCTGCTCTTCCTGGGTTTGGTCTGAGAAGGCCTGGAAGGGACTGGAAAGGACCAGTTCTTTGAAGGCCAATGCCTACTGAATCTGGGAGGCTATACTTGTAGGAAATCTTTAACAGTTTGCATACATTTAGCTTTTTCCTAAATTTTTTTGAGGACTTCCTCTGCTTTGTTGCCAAAAAGGCGGTATTGGTTTAAGGGTGCATCCATTAATTTAACTTTAACATGATCTGGCAGGTTTTGTTCTTTAAGCCAAGCATGCCTTCTAAGTACAGACCCATTGATAGCAGCCCTGCAAGATGCTACTAAAGCATCAAAACCACATTGCAAAGTACGTTTACCAATTTGTTTTGCAGAATGCATTAAATCTTGCCAATCTTTGTGTTCAGCACAATCAGGAATCAACATAATTTTCTGTTTAAGTAGTCCCATAATATGCTGCTGATACTTTAACATGTGAAACTGGCAATTTAGAGCCCTAATGGCTTAAGTAGCAGAAGTGTAAACCTTCTTACCAATCTATCTAAGGCTCTAGACTCTCTATCAGAAGGGATAGGGTTTTTGGCAGCAGTAGCCTTAATGCCTTTTGGTCCTTGGGAAATGGTCTCTGGATCCACAGTAGGATTCTTAAAGAGGAACTTGTGAGAGTCAGGTACTCTGTAGTACCTGTCAGGTTTTCTGGGAGCTGGAGGTAAAATGTCTGTGGTAAGGCTAGATTCCAAGAAAACATCATCTACAATAGCCAGAACAGGAGGGATAGCTAGAGGCCTGTGTTGAGGCAGGAGTAAGAATTCGCTAAGTCTCTTTTTGGCCTCAGAATAGTCCTGGCTTTCCCAGCGGAAATGCTCCCTAAGGGTATGCAAAGTTTCACCAAAAGGAAAATCTTCTGGTGGAGAAGCAGAGGGAATGAAATCCTCTGCATCAAAATCCTCATAAGTACATAAGGGCAAATCCTGGTAATCAGAAGGAGCAGATATTCCTGATCAGAAGAATCAGAAAGAAAATCACTTCTAGGCCTCTTAGAGGGGGATGGCTGGTTTCTCCTAATTAAGGTAATAAGGTCTTCAGCCATTCTAAGCATTTGTTTTTGAGGCATATGGGCCTGAGTCATCAGTTTGGTCATCGGTTTTCTAGACGTAGTGCGAGTTTTAGTCCTGAGGAATTCTGTACTTCTAGTTGTAAACAGTGCTGTTGGTTTAATATGAAAGTCTGTAGGCCTGAATACACCCTCAGAAGCTGGTGTCTGCACAGTGGTTCAGGACCCATCCAAGGTAGAAACTTCCGCAGGTTCCATAGTCGAAGTAGCATCTCGCGGCATACTGGACTCTGAATGGGTACTGAGGTAGAGGCCTGCGAATCTGCAGTAACGGGTATCAGGGGCTGGGAAAGTGCCTCACTGAGTACCAGTGGACTGGCGACTTACTTAACAGAAGCATCGTCAGCAGTTTTGGACCTATGCAGTCTGTCTCTGTCTTTATCCTTACGTTCTTTCGGAAGATCGGTAGGCGGATGGCATAACAAAGCCATTTCAGAGTACGGAGATCGAGAGCGAAAGTATTTGGCTACAAAAATGGCCTGACAATGAATATTTCGGGCGTTGAACAAAGCACAAAACCAACAGTAAGGGACATCATGGTCTGGACCTAAACAGGTGACGCAGTAAGAATGAAAATCTCTATGAGGTATTTGCTTTCCACAGGCAAGACAATTGTTAATTTTTTCTGACATCGGTTAGAGCAAGAAAAAAGGATCCCCAACAGGGTACTTATCATTTTTGAAGACTTTGGGTCTGAAACTCGAAAATGAAAATTTCAGGAGTCAGCCAACTGGCACTTGCGAACTGCTTCTGCTTCAGGCACTGCACGGTAAGAAAGACTGATGTAATGGTGTCGGCTGCATGTTTTATACCCCTGATGACCTGACGTCATGGAATAAGTGACAGCATCCGACGCAGAAATCCGAAGACTCTGGTATTTAGGCCGGTTGAATGTTAGAGTTATTTATAACAGTAAATATGTACATTTAGCTTCTTTATTTCTGTATAAAGTGTCCCTGTCAAGATGCACTGCTTGGCAGTGGTGGCTGCCTCTGAATTGGCATTATGTGCATTACTTAGGATCACATTTCTGCCATGTCATTGTACATACTGATGCAAGTAAAAGCAGTTTATAAAGTTGTTAGTCATTTGGTGAAATGTTGCATTTCACTGCTTGTGCATACCATGACATATTTGAAACATGGTTAATTGTTATGTTTGTACAAATTGCAACATATTCTAGAAGGATCCTTCATGAAAATGTGGCATATTACTCCACTTCCACATCAGCCATTCACTACATGATCTTTTTTTCCTTTGATGTTACTTGCATAAGACCTCCAGAAGCACTATTAAGAGACCATGGGGGTCATGGATACATGTCAGAACTGTCAACACTTTAGTCTTTGACAAACTTGTTCATAGGTTCATAGGTTCATACTAGGCTATCTGCACCCCTTTAGTTGAATAAAAACTATGCCTATCATTTTTCTGTGCCTCTGTCAAGCAGTGACACTGAAGTAATCCCCATCCATTGGTCAAGATTCCTCTTGAACAAGGCCAGCGAGTGCTCTGCCTCACATGTACCGGGATTTTTGTTCCATAGGAGGGGAGTCTGGGTGATGAATCTGTTTAAGTCTCCTGCCCTTGTGGTTCTGAGGGATCTAGATTTTTGAGGTGAAGCATATTCATCAAATCTGGGTTTGACATGGCCTTATATGTCAGTGTCAAACGAAGGGCTACTGTCAACTTGGGATCAAACGAAAAGGTACTGTCACTTCCCCCCTGATGACTTTTCTGTGCTCAGTGGATTGCCACCTATATGGTAGCTAGTAACCTTGTTTTCCCGAGGGTATGACTATGCATTTTGGCTCTGGCACCAGTTATCCATTTCTGTGAGGCCCTTCTGGAGGATATCTGTGTCAGATGTCTCCTGTGTTTGCTTGTACTTCAGAAAAGTAGATGAGTGGACCCAGGACTGAGCCCTGTGGGACACCACTTGTGACAGGCTTTGAGTCTGACATGGCTCCAGCAACTCTGACCCTGTGGGTTCTGTCACTTAGCCAGTTTGCAACCCATCTTGTGATGTATGGGTTTACATTCAAGCTGATGAGTTTTCGTTTTATGATACCTGGTAGGCTGTATGGACTGCCTTTCCCTCATCAATGGCCTTGGTGATTGTCTCAAAGTCAACCAAGTTTAAGAGGCAGGATCTGCCTTTGACAAAGCCAAACTGGGTTGGATCCAAAGTCTGCAAGTTCCCTATGTCTTTATTTATGAGTTCCATTATGATCCTCTCCATGGCTTTGCAGATAAGGCTTGTCAAGCTAATTATCCTGAGGTGAGGCTAAGATTAAACAGCTGTCCTAACTGTGGGTTTAATTCCATGGATGCTGTGTTTTGCCTTAGTGAGGGCAGTTCTCACCTGGGTGTTGGAGATGTTTGGGGGCTACAATCCTCTGGAATAGATATCTCTACTTTTGGGGAGATGTTTGCACTGAACCTGTCAGCCAGTATGTTAGCAATGTGTGTAGGTTCAGTAATTTTCACATCATTTTGAACTAATTCTGAGCATATCTGGGAGTTTCCTCCTAGGTTTCTAACATAGCTAAAGAAGGCCTTATGATTGTCTTTAGAGTCCTTTTACTTATAATGATCAAAGGTGTCTTACCTTTCAAGGATTTTGCTCTATCTTGTAGTAGCTTCCTCCTTTTGTTGTAGAGCTTGTTTATGGCTGGGGTCCACCAGACTTTGGTACAGAGAGTCTTAGTTTTGTTTGGGATTGCCTGATCCATGCAGTCCTGTAGGTGCTGGTAGAAGGCATTTGTAAGTGATTCAGCGGTTTGAGTAATGTTTACCACTGGCTCAGGGGCCTTAAAGGAGACCACACTAGTTTTTAGAAGTGTGAAATCGGCTTTTCACTGTGGTCTTTTGTTTCAGGTGACCTCCAGCGAGATTAGTTTATGATCTGATCTCACCAGTGAGGGGTATACTCGGTGTTGTTGATTTTGATCCCATGTTCGTGATGATGAGATCAAGTATGTTTTCTCCTCTTGTGGGATGGTGACTAGTTGTTCCATGGCATTTGAGTTTATGAACTCCAGGAATCTTTGGGTTAGAGTGTTTGGGCTTGAGTAGTGTTCCCAGTCTATATTAGGGTAGTTGAAGTCACCTAGTATGATGGTGTTTGGAGATACATTTATCCCTCCAATGTTTTCAGGAAGGCCATGTGAGGTTCCTGAGTTTGAGAGGGTGGCCTGTAACATGCTACAAATTGCAGAGCAGTCTTGCCTATGGTTAATTGCACCTGGATGGTCTCGAGGTGTGGGTGTCCGATATGAGGTGAAACCTGTTAGTGCTGGGGTGCTCTCAGGAGCCTTGAACCAGGTTTCTGTCACAGCACAGACATCGATGTTCTCCATATTGAGAAGGGCCTCGTGCATCTTGAGAGTGAGACTTCTGGCATTGAGCAGCATTACCCTTAGTTTTTCCTTTTGGTGTTCTAGGGTGGTAGGTTTAGAATTTGAGCCTTGCCTAAAAAGGCACTATGGGGTGGGCAGAGCCTTTGCCAATATCCGGAAGCTCAGGGTGACAGGTGCAAGCCATCCCAGCATGTCATCCCAGGCAGACAGACATTGGATCCTTTGAATGACACCAGAATTTAAGCCAATTATTAAAGCTGATCATCTTATCACTGTATTGTGGCATCATTCTAGGTGAAGGTAGGATACTGCTCAAGGTCAGGGTCATACCTGCCTGGGCTACATAATCAGAGAGCACAATGACTGAGTCGCATTGTTGTGGCGGATTCTAGCACCGACAGGCAGCTTACTGTGACCTTCTCCTTACTCAGTCTGGTGCAGTGTGTCTGACTATGGAATCACCAATGACAAGTGTGTCTGGCATTTTGTTTGTGTGACTGTTTGACACTCTGACTGTGTGGTCTATGTGTTGCATGTGTTGGGTCGTGAGGTGGTAGTTGTTTGGGTGTCTGCTTTGGTGGCCTCTGCTGTTTTGGTAAATTTTGATCAGAGCCTCCCGATGTCTTTGTGTGGTATGTATATGATTTGAAGTTGTGATGGTACCATGTGTGACTGGGTATGTATTGTGTGTGGTTACCTTCTCCTCCTGTCTGGTCTTGCCAGTCCTATGTTGAGAGAGCTCAGCTTCAGTTTGGCATATATAGTTGCATCTCTCATGTATTTGTGTTTTGTGGGAGAAGGAGAGGATTGTTATCTATAATAAGAGTGCTTTATCAAGGTGCAAAGTACTGTAGAGGTAGGGCTAGCTTTACACATAGAGAATAGTCTACCTGGGAATCAAGTAGAGATGAAGTTTTCAGCTATAGGATATGCCGGTTAGATCAGCAGTACAGCTCGAGGAAGGTAGTTCTAAGGAAAATTTGAAGAGTGGAATTTAGATGGCCCGAATAGTTTAACCTTGTTTAACCGCCGCTGCTCTTGTGTGCAACAGTGGTACTCGGCTAATCAAGGCCTTGAGCGTTTAGCATGCAATGGACTACTAGTTTCTGGCTGAAACTCACTGGTAAGCAAAGAAACTTCCTCCTTCCTAATAAGGCAATGGATCAGTAACAGGAACTAAAACAAAGCCCAGGGATCAGCAACTCTGAAACTGGACTACTCTAGTTCAGTAAGGCGGAAAACAAGAGATTTTTTTGTTTTATTACAGAGATAAGGAAAAAACAGACAGTAAATGCTATAAATGACAATTAGTAACTTAAAGTGCAATAAACAGTGTAAAAAGCAGAAATCACTTAAAGTAGCAGTATCACAGTGGGAAAGCCACAAAAATACTTATATCTGGTAGAAAGTCACTCTTTTAGCTCTCTGCTGCTTGGATCACTCTGCAGGCCACCACGAGGATCTGTGCTGAGTTGGTACAAGCTGGGGGGCTGAAAGGAGCTAGAATTGGCCCAAAAACGACCAATGGACTACTAGTTTCTGGCTGAAACTTCACCAATTCGGACAAAAAGGCTGCTCAGTGCTTCCACTCCCACTGGTAAGCAAAGAAACTTCCTCCTTCCTAATAAGGCAATGGATAAACAAAGCCCAGGGATCAGCAACTCTGAAACTGGACTACTTAGTTCAGTAAGGTGGGAAAAAAGAGATTTTTTTTTTTTTTACAGAGACAAGGAAAAACAGACAGTAAATGCTATAAATGCTTTTAGCGCTAGCACACACTTGTGTTGTTAGCCTACAGGTAAAATTAAGCAACAAATAACTTTTTAAGAGTGCAAAACAGTTAATCAACACAAAACAGTTTAAATAGAATGCAGAGCTGTATAAACAGGCTAAGATGCAGTCGCTAAGCAGTAAATATTCAAAAGCCAGAAAAATACTTAAATCAGTTATAGCAAATACAGTTATAACAAATGCTCTGAAATATACTGTATATTTCCAATATGTTTGAGAAGGACAGTCAGAACACAAGAAGGTTCAGGCGAAAAAGAAAAAAAAAAGTTTTGTTTTACTTTTTGAAAAGGGAAAAAGGAGGAACAGAAGGCCTTATCAAATGTTCTCTCTGTATTAAGAAGAATGAGCTAATGACACTAGACTGGGAGGTGTGTCACAGTAGGGGCGGTCAACTGCAAAGCCACCAAGTATACCAAAATAAAAGCACTACAGAGTCAAATGAAAGTTTTTAAACAGATAAGGATTTGTGAAGATTCTGAATAGACAAAGTGCTTTATATATATTAAATTATAAAAACAGTAATCTGTAAAAATAATCAAAAGATACTTATATTTTGTAGCTCAGTTCTTGTCAAAAACAACTTCCAGCCTGTGTGCAAATTCCTTTGTTTCAAAAAACAATTGTATTTACATAGCAGTCCCGATGTCTGCACTTGCCTTTCATAAGGAATGACTCCCAGTTTCTTTGTCTCTTTTTTCCTAGTGTAATCAGAGTGTCCTTGTTATTCAGTTGTTTCTGTGTATGTCTTTTCTGCTGTCCTTTGAAGTAATGAGATGTCAACTTCTAGATATGTAGTTACTAGTGTTATGCTTTGCTGGAAATATCTTTACATGCACCCTCTGCCATTAATTCTTATGCTTTGTACTGCATTTTAATTTGAATGCATAGAGCTCAGCTGATAAAAGTAATCCATATAGCTACACAGAAAGTTTACCATTGTATTACACCACTGCCTTTGCATATGTATGTGGTCACTCCCTTCATCTTTGACAGTAGACTAATTTCTGGTTGATTTGGGATCAATGGGTCTTGCAGAGCATGCTCTATGTAGTCACATGTTGCCACAGTGCAATCAATAGTTTTCTATCCCATATTTTTAAACTTTTTATGTATTCCTGACTCCATATCTATGTACAGTCTATATAAATGGTGTACACACCGCTGTTGAAATGCCAGGTGTTTGTGATATAACTAATGAAAACAGAAAACTTCATTTCCAAACTTTTCTCTTACCTATAACCTCTACAATTCAATTGACATGCAAACAATTCGTTAAGGGTTAAAAACATAAAAAAATAAGTGACATAGAATAATAAACTGGTTGCAGAAGTGTCAACACCCTTAAACTAATACTTTGTTTAAGTACCTTTGTCTTTAATAACAGCATTTAGTCCGATTGGGTTGGAGTCAATCAGCATAGCACATCTTGACTTGGCAAGATGTGCCCATTCTTCCTTGCAAAAGGGCATCTCTTGTATGCAGTCTTCAGGTCAGCCAAGTATTTTTATAGGATTTGGGTATGGGCTCTAACTGGACCATTGCAAAACTATAATTTTCATCTCTTCCAGCCATGCTTTCGTTTGTTTGGATGTCAGCTTGGGGTCATTGTTGTGCTGAAAGGTGAAATTCCTCTTCATCTTCAGCTTTTTATCATACCCCTGAAGGTTTTGGGCCAAAACTGAATGAATGGAATTGTAGTTTATTGATCATTCTGGAAGTTGCCCATCTCTTTCAACTTTCTGGTTTAAAAGACCACATAATATTGCCAACATCCTGGCAGATAGATTAAGTGCAAACTTCACCTCCCTCTCGCCTTCAAAAGGGCCCACAACAATACCGGAAAAGTGTTCTTTCCTGGAAATCACAGAAGCACAGGTGAAAACAGCCCTTTCAAAAGCCAAAATCACAGCATCAATGTGGCCAGATGGTGTCCCAGGCTGCATCTTGCACGAACTACAGAACAAAGTAACCCCCCCACCTAAACACGCTGTTCAACCTCCGCCTCTGCACAGGATGCGTTCCAATGGAATGATGGACAGCAACGGTTATTCCACTCCACAAAGAGGCCACAACTGACCCTGGTAACTATGGGGCATAAGCCGGACGAGACAGGTATGCAAGGCTATGAAGTGCATCATCATGGAACTCATTAACAAAGATATTGGGAACCTCAAAACACTTGACCTGACCCAGTTAGGCTTTGTTAAGGGCAGATCATGCCTACTAAACCTGGTTGACTTATTTGAGACAGTCACCAAGGCCATAGACGAGGGAAAGGTGGTTCGCACAGCCTACCTTGATCTTGCCAAGGTGTTCTACACCATTCCTCAATCAGGTATTATAGAAAAACTCACCAGCCTGAACAATAAACTCCTACGTCACAAGATGGGTTGCCAACTGGCTTACAGACAGAACTCGCACAGTAAGAATTGCGGGCTCCAGGTCCGACTCTAAACCAGTCACAAGTGGTGTCCCGCAATGCTCTCTTCTAGGACCCCTACTTTTCGGCATATATTTCTGAGAAGTACAGGCAAACACAGGAGGACTATGTCTGACCAAGTTCGCCGATGACTGCAAACTGGGAGCCATAATCAACTATCCGGCTAACACGGACATCCGTCAAAAAGGCCTTACTGAGACAGACAGCTGGTGTCAAAGTCATGGCCTCAAGCTAAATACCAAAAAATTCCCAGTCATCGTGTTTGTGAAAAACAAAACCACCACGAATTACCACATAGGTGGCAGACCCCATAATACAGAACAGGTAATAAGAGATCTGTGGACCCAGGTAGATAGTAATCTCTCCTTTGACAATCATATTTCCAAATTAGTTAGGAAATCCTTCTACATGGCCCATGGAATTACTAAGGGGTTTGCATCTAGAAATAAAGAGGTTATAGTGCCTCTCTACTCATCACTCATCAGAACCATCATAGAGTACAATGCCCCATTTGGGATGTACCTCTCAAGACACTTCCAACAGCTGGAAAGACCACAAAAGCACCTCACCAGGAGGATTAATGGCCTCAAACATATGTCCTATGCAGCCCTACTGAAAAAAATAAGGCTGTACTCAGTGGCATATTGCTTGCTCAGAGGTGATCTCTGCCTGACTTACAAAGCCATGTCCAACTCAGAATTAATGTACATGCTCCACCTAAAGAAATCCAAGTCACTGCGAGCCATGCACTCTAGTGAGCTAAACCTCACCACAACAATAAATAGAACATGCTGGAGGGATAGATTCCAGTCACATAGACTCCCCATGCTTTGGAACAAAATTCCTAACTACATTAAGCAGAGCCCCTCACTAACACGAGTGGATGGGTAACAGAAAATACACCCCTGAGATCACTTCATTGGCTCTGCTTGACAGAGGCTCAGTAATCAATGGGGCTGTGAAAGCCAACACACTCAGGATAGGCTTATAAATGCCCTTGGGCGGATAGCCTAGTAACTAGCTATGAACTGTCCCTAATTCATTCCACCTTCACTCAAGCCTCTGTTACAGATGAAAAAAAAAACAACCACAAAGCATGAAACTGCCACCACCATGCTTCACCATGGGGATGGTGTTCTTTTGGATGATGAGGTCTTTTATTTCTTGCGATAATTATTTAATTTTGGTACTTGGTCATACATAGTCAAATTAACGAAGGGGTCAACCATGCAAATGCATCTGCATGCTGACATGATATCCAGGACGGGGTAGATATAGGAAACAATTCAATGGTGTGTCAGGGCAGTCGTTGTACATACTGCTTTAGTGAGCAGTCTCCAATTTAACTTTATTGTGTGACATTGCAGTGACTGTTCATAACTGAGGCAAACTCATGTAGCTGTTGCTGATAGAAATAATTTGTTTTTGTGTTCGGAAATTCCACAGTGCTTAATTATGCAAAATGTCTGAAGGAATGGTGACTTCCATTATGGTCCTTTCTTACAACATGATAGACATTGCTCTTTTGATGAGTTCGCCACTTACTGAAATCATTTGATGACTTGCCCTTGTGGATGGTGATGAATGCTTAGATCCTCTATTCTTATAGCATATAGCCTGTTTAGCAAGCAGTTTTGAATGTCTTTGGCATGGTGTTTTACAGGTGTATTTTCAGGTCAGCCAGTAGTCAACAGCGAATGTTGACTGGCACAAGAATCCACTGATGTCAACCTTGCTTAATGCCTTCTCTACTTGTACATGAGACATTTAGAGGCTGCAGATACATAAATAGCTAGATTAGTGAAAATATGGATTGTTGGTGTTCACGGAATGTTGGCTTATAGGGGCATTGGACATTATTCCACCGCAGACAAAACTCTAGGAGCTCTTTATTATTATCTGTGACCGTGAGCATCTGTGGAGTATGGGAAAACAGTACCACTGGCTGCTTTACAGTTCGCTTTTGTAATTTGAAGGCAGGTGTGCGTGTGCATGTGTGTGTGTTAGGTATACAGAAATTAACTTAAATACCTATTTATTGTGTTTTTAGCTAAATATAAATGCATGCATAGATATATACTTAGATATAGAAATCTAGTACCATTGACAAATACAAGAATTGATAAAGATAAATACCCGCATAAACAGCGTCTATAATTGACTGGCCTAAGGCTGTGTGAAAATGTATAGTTATACTTATTCAGTTTGTTGTTTGAAATTAATTAATTACATTTTTCTAATTCTATTTACTGACTCCATGTGTAGCAATGGTGTTTGTCATTGACTGATGGGTGTGCTTATTTTACCACTAAACCTGGATTTTTATTACCTGCATTATTTGCCTTCATTATTTTGCCATGTTCTTGTACACCTTCATACCAGGTTAATAAATATTTTATTTTATTTATTTATCATTTGTTGACTGGGAAAGTCTGACTAGGTTCTACAGAGCCTGTTTTCAGCAGAGGCCTGGGGAGAAATGCTCCAGATGCATGTCTTTGGAATGTGGGAGGAAACCCACGCAAACACAGGGAGAACATGCAAACTCCACACAGAAGGCACCCCAGCCAAGAATCGAACCAGTGAACCTCTTGCTGTAAGGTGACAATGTTAACCACTGCACCACTGCACCGCCCATATAGTCAGTACATAGTTTTGCAAAATGATTCTTTCTTAATTGTGCATACCTAGATATATTACAGTAGGGTTCACTTGGGAGTAATGTCTCCTTTGGCTGTTCAGGCCTAGTTGGACTTATTATTGAAGCTTTTTATGGGTTACTGTTTCTCCTTATTTCACTTACTCTTTACCCATTTTCATCATGATTTTTCTTCCTTTGATATAAGATGAATACAAATAGATCAGGAAGCACTGTTAGGACACCGTGGGGGGTCATGGCTACAGGACTCAAAACTGCAAACCCATTACTCTTTGACAAGCCTGTTCTTCCATTGTCTGTTTCAAAAATCCCAAGTTCTGCATTTGCATTTCATAAGAAATAAGTCACATTTCCTTGTATGTATCTCCCTTCTGATCAAAAGCAACCATGGCCATTGTTATTCAGTCTGTTAGACATATGTCTTTTATGTGGTCCACACTGTAGTAATGAAGTACTTGTGTTGTGCTATCCTATATTTACATTTAGCTAAACTATCTTGTCTTCCACTCAGTCCTAAGTTGTTTTTTGCATTTTAATGCAAATGCGGACAGCTCAACTGCTATCAGTAGCTTTTTCATCTCTACAGGACACTCTCCATTGTAGTATGCCACTGTCTTTCCATATGCATGTGATCACTGCCTGCAGCTTTGTCTGTATGCTAATTTGTAGTGACTTGCAGAATACAAGAGTCCTGGACAGCATGCTCAATGTAGCCTTATGCCATCTACTGCAGTCATCCTTATTTCTTTATCTTTTCAACTGTACTGTTTGTATACTAATGCTTAGTATTTCTTCTATTTACACACACACACACACAAATATGTGTGTGTGTGTGTGTGTGTGTGTGTGTGTATGTATATGTATATATATATATATATATATATATATATATATATATATATATATATGTATGTGTGTGTGTGTGTATATATATATATATATATATATATATATATATATGTATATGTGTGTGTATGTATATGTGTGTGTATATATATGTGAGTGTATGTGTATATATATATATATATATATATATATATATATATATATATATATATATATATGTGTGTGGAATATTTTATGTATTTATTTTATTTGATTTTATTTTACATTTACATTTGTTGATTGGGCTAGTCTAACTGGATATATGTCAATTTGCAGTAGAGGACCAGGGAGAAAAGCTCCGATGTATGCATAACTATAATACCATACAATAAATGCAAGAGTATCATAACATGCAATATATGCACTAGCAGGAAGTGACAAACATAAGAGTGCACAGTGTCGGCAAGAGATAAAAAAAAAAAGATAACATATAATATTAAAAAGAAAAAATAAGCAATATTAGTTTATTTTACATCAGAGGCCTGGGTACAGGCATACATACTTATGCTTGCTTACAGCTAAGTAGAAGGTGAGTACTTCTAGAATAAGACACTCATTTAATAGAGCTGAGAGGAAGTCTCCTTTAATACTTAGGTAGTGGTTGGCATTTTTAGCTAAACCAAATAGAGATCGTAGGACAGAATAGAGGGGATGAATGTGAAGTGAGTGGGTGATGGGGAATGAGGTTTTAGTCCGGGTTAGAACAGGGACATAGCCAGTGTGTTATGAGGTACTCCTTGAGATTTTTTTACAAACAATGTAGAAGAAAGAGAAGAGAGTTCATTAGGAAGTTGGTTCCAAGTTTTTCCAACCGTGTTAGAGAATAGTGAGCCTCCAGCCTTGTTGTTACATTTAGTAGTGGAAACTAGTAGCTTATTAGCTGAGCGTAGTGTTTCCAGATTATTGTATGGAGTAATCAGACTAGAGAGGATTGGGGTATTTGTAGGGTGGTAGAGAATCTTTTGGGTGATAAGTTGTTGATAATGAGGTTGATTTCTGCAGTTCTAACCATCCCAGCTGTTTAAGGTTGTGATAGTGATGGGTTCTAAAAGGGGCACCTGTGGCAAATCTGGCAATGTTATTATAGATGGTTGCAAGTTTGCTCTGGTTGCTTTTAGATAGGTTGGTATAAATGGCACAGGTATATAGCATGTTGGAGATGAGGTGGCTTTGGGCAATGGTGTAAGGAAGAAAGGTTTTGATTCTATAAAGGGAGCCTAGTTTTCTGTTGACTTACTTTATAGTAGTATTAATAGGATCATTGTGATACCCAAGAGTCAAGTTGTAGTGTCTGGGGATATGGTAGTTACATTGTTACAAGTTACTGTCAAGTGACATTGTGGAGACTTTTGGGTAGGAGTCAAAAGCAACAATTTCATTATTTTGGGGTTCAGGAGGAGGCAATGTTGCATATACCAATTTTCACCATTATTAAATACGGTTTGAGTGAGGGTCTGGAGTGAGGAAATGGAATTGGCAGAACAGATTAAAGTTGAATCATCTACATATTGTATGCAGGTGGCTTGTGGGGTATTATGGCTTGTGGAGTATTAGCTTTAAGATCATTAATAAAGATTAGAAAAGAGAAGGGGACCTAATATCATTCGCACTAGAATAGACAAGTAAGTATCGCTTCTGGGCCTTGAAATAGAAAGCCATTTTGTAGATGCAGCTTGAGCAAGAGCAGGGGGGATGGGAAGCTGGTCCACCACTGGTACTGTGGCTTAGTTCCAACCATGGATATGGACTTGATGACTAAATTGAAGTAGCTTTGCTAACAGTACACTTAAAGTACTCTGTTCCAGATGAATGTCAATTGCTTCCTGTTTTTGAAAATTGGAAAAAGTGTGTGTGTGTGTGTGTGTGTGTGTGTGTCAGCATGCATGAATGTATGTATGTATGATGTCTGTGGTGTGACAGAAAATGATGGAGCTAAGATGGACTGACACCAGATTTGCTGAAATCCTGCAGGGATAGTTGTGTCAGTGCAGCAGACTTGCAGCCATTAATGAGGGAATATGTTATGGCTTATCATTGACACTAGAATAGACACCCCAGTTGACATGGGATCTGTGTGTTGTGGAAAGGTGAGTATAGGATAACTGAGTGCTCCACTGCTTATGGTTCTGTTCATTCCATTATGTACACAGGGTGTCAGTGTTCTAACAGAGAATAAGTGGTGAAAATGGTGCAGCATATATGTTAGTGCATGTGTGAGTGAGTAAACATGCACTTGTGAGTGTATGCGAGCAGTTCTTCATGCATGTCTGTATTTTGCTGTAACATAGAAAGATGGATCAAAGGTGGACTTAATACTTCCTGCCCTGGAGAGAGGTGTGTGCGTGACTGTGTGACTGCAAGTACTGGATTGGATGGGTGGGTGGGTGGATGGTTTTGTGTGTGAGAGAGCACATCTGTAGAGTCATGTAAGGTGCATGGTGTGACAGAGAAATGAGGATCAAAGCTGAAGTGGAACCTCATTTTATGCATAGAGGTGTGCAAGCTTGTGTGACTGCAGGAATCTTGAGTTCAAATATGTTGAAGAACATGAGCCTGTATGTGTGTGAGCGCATTTTGTAAAGAAAGTGAGTCTGGCTGCATCTGTTTCTGGCAGTGTGTGTGCGTGTGCATGTGTGTGTGCACGTGTATGTGCACATCTGTATGAGATGTGTGTGCACATCTGTATGAGGTATGTGGTGTAACAAAGAACTGTGGAGCAAAGCTGAACTGACACCTCCTTGCTGTCATGCTCTGGGGAGAGCTGTGACAGTGCAGCGGGCTTGCTTCAATTGTAGGGGGGTGATGTGACAAGGTGACAAAGTCATTACCTTAGGCATCCCTCTTGGAATTTAAGCAGTCTTCTGTGGAGAGGTGGGTAATGCAGTACACTTTAACTGTACATTGCATGTGTGTTAGTGTTTGTTGGGTGTTGCTCTTTGTACACAGGGTGTACATGGTGTAACATAGAACATGTGCTTAAAATGATGTGGGGGTGTGTGTTTGCGTGTGTGTTTGCATGTGTTCAATTATGCACACAGGGTGTCCATGATGTACCATAAAACAAGTGACAACGGTGATGTGAGCTTGTGTGCAGGAGTGTAGGTGTCAGACTACATGTGCATGTATGTGTGTGAACAAATGTGTGGAGGCATGCATGCTATTACAGTGAAACATGGATTATAGCTGGTATGGCTTTACAGGCGTGTGTGTTTGCGCGCCTGTGTGTGCGCGCCTGTGTGTGTGCGCACCTGTGTGTGTGCGCGCCTGTGTGCGCCTATGTGTGTATCGAAGAACTGTGGAGCAAAGCTGAACTGACACCTCCTTGATGCCCTGCTGTCGGGAGAGTTGTCTCAGTGCAGCGGGCTTTCATCAATTACTGGGGTGATGTTACAAGATGACAATGTCAGTGCCTTAGACTACACCCTTGGAATTGAAGCATTATTTTGTGGAGAGGTGGGTAATGCAACACACTTCAGCAATACACTGCTTCTATGTGTGTGTGTGTGTGTGTGTCCATCTCGTAAGAGAAGGGTGTACATGAAGTAACATAGAACATGTGATGAAAATGGTCTGGGGTGTGTTTGTTGGTGTGTTTGCTCAAGTACGCAGACATGGTGTCACATAAAGCAAGTGCTGAAGGTGATGTGTGCTTGTGTGCATAAGTGTAGGTGTCAGACATGTGTTTGTGTGAACTAATTTGTGGAGGCATGCATGTTACTACAGTGAAACATGGATTATAGCCGATCTGGTGTACAGACGTGTGCGTGTGTATCTGCAAGGATTCCTGTATGACGTCTGTGGTGTAAAGGAGTGTGAAGCACAGATGGAGTGACACATCCCTGTTGCCCTGCTTTGGGGAGAGCCATCTCAAGGGCAGTGTGCTGGATACAATTAGTGGGGGGTGTATGAATTGACATTTATTTCAAACTCAGGACCCCACCCAGTTTGGGTTTGTAAAAGGCAGATCATGTCTCCCAAAATCGATAGACTTCTTTGAAGTAGTCACCAAAGCCGTAGACTAGGGTAAGGGGGTTCACACAGCCTGTGTAGATCTTGCCAAGGCTCTCAACACCATTCCCCACTCTGGAATTATAGATAAACTGACTAAACTAGGTATAAATACCTATATCACAAGAGGGGTTGCCAACTGGCTCACTGACAGAACCCACACTGTAAAAGTAGCAGACTCAAAATCTGACTTCACACCAGTGACAAGTGGTTCATTCCTGGGTCCTCTCCTTGTTGGTATCTACTTTTATGAAATACAGACTAACGATGTTTGCAGATGACTGCAAACTATAAGCAATAAGCGAAATTCCTAACAATGTAGACATCCTACTAAAGGGCATAACTGAGACAGATGCCTGGTGTCAAAGTCATGGCCTCAAGCTCAGTGCCAAAAAGTGCATTGTCATCTGCTTTGGTAAAAACTCTGTACCCATGAACCACCACATAAGCAGCAGTAAAATTAACATTTGAAAGTGTGATAAGAGACCGAACACAGGAGGACGGTAGTCTCCTTTGATAATCACATCGCTACGGTAGTCAGGAAATCCTTCTACGTGGCACACCTCATCACAAAAAGTAGTATATGCACATATATTAGTAAACAGTTTCACAAAAATATCTATTTGCTTGAATTACATATAAAATGATGTCATGCAAAGTTTTGCCCCACTATCGATTACATGACACATTTTATATTACTACTAATCCATTTAAAAGAGGGACATATTTAAATTGTTTTGACAATATTATAATTAATTCTTGTATTTAACTTGCAAATGTGTGGGATCAGCTATTATACCCATGGTTCAGATGGTAGATGGTGCTATCTGGTTTGCAAAAGTCCCCATACAGCTACACATATTGTGATTCTAAATATTTATGCACCTTGTAACAAACACTTTTTCATGTCTCTATATAAAAATCATTCCCTACTCTGGAGTCATTACTTAATATTAGGAAGGGACTGGAATGCATATCAAGATCCGATAACAGATAGATCAAATTCAAGTAAACCTTACAATTCTGAAGCAATGAATACTTTGTCGGAATTAAAAAAACAATTTTGCACTATTTGAACCTTATAACCACCAAAAGCACAATTCGGCAAATGATAAATTTACTTCCTTCTCACAATGCCACAATATGTGGTCTAGGATAGGCTTTTTTTTTAATTTCAGACTTCTTTTTTAATTTGAGTTGTAAATGCCATATTGATACTAGATTATTTTCAGAACACTCTAAAATTACGCTCCAGATAAATTGGTCATACAGACAAAACTTGAAACATAGGGTGTACAACTGGACCCTGAACCCTAACCTACAGCTAAAGAATTATGTAGACAATTAAATAAAGTTATTAGTAGATGAATTCATGGAAAAAGCACCATTGTCTCTTGTTCCCTTTGATATTGAGTGGGCTATAGGCAAAGCAATGATAAGAGGTTAACTAATCAGCAAAGCATCTCACTACAAAAAAAACTATATAAAGAGAAAGAAAGCTTAATGAAAAGAAATATATTGAAATTGGAAATAAATGTCAAGAAGGAAACCGAAAAACAAATATTCAACCGTCAGAAGGAATTATACATGCTCAAGGCAAATCAGTTAGCATTCAATGAGACAAAAGTATTAGCTAGCTATGCAGAAGAGGCACAAATCCCATCTAGATTCCTGCCTCTCATGATTAACCTTTAAAAATAGTCACCTAACATCTCAGAAATAGCCCACAATAATAGGTCTTATAGCTCAAATGAAGAGATTCTTAACCTCTTTGGAAAATATATATATATATATATATATATATATATATATATATATATATATATATATATATATATATATATATTAATAAATATATATATATATATTAATAAATATATATATATATATATATATATATATATATTAATAAATATATATATATATATATATATATATATATATATATATATATATATATATATAAATTAATATGAGAGAGAGTTTAATTCAGATTAGTGTTTTTTTTCTCCCACTTAGCCTGGATATGTGTATGTCAACAGTAAGGAGGAAATAGTCATTAGGGAATAGTTTTAGTGGCACACCAGGCTGACATTTGTTTGATGTCTATTGTCATGCAGGGTTGCTAATTAGCTGAACCTAGCCAAGCTGGAAATCTGAGACTCTGGCTCATAGAAAGAGTGGAGATGGGAGGAGTAACTTGGTCTGGAACTGACAGTAACAAAATTGCTCTTTGTAAAACGTCTTTTTTATCTCTCTAATTAGGTGATACTTTTCCAAGCTTCTTTCAGAAAATGTCTAGTGCATCAGTATGAACAACATTTGTAAAACTCAGTGCAGGACAGTCAGTGACACTTGATCTACTGACTGTTAAACATGGGAATATTTTTCAGGTTTTCCATTTAAAGTGAATGGAAGCCTGATCTGACAACAAAAGGTAGGGCAAATTGTTCTCACAATCAGAGCTGTCAGACTGCATTTTGGGACAGATTTAGCCTATTAAGGGAAAATAGTCTCATTGGGATGTCTGCCCCCATGAGGGCAGACAGAAGAACAAAAAAAAATAAAAATAAGAATGAATACTTTTTTTGGATTAAAGCAGCTTTGGGAGGTGCAGAAAATCATGACTAGATGAAAAATATATGTTTTTTCATCATTTACCCGTAGTTGTCCTTTAAATAATGCCCAGCATTAATCAATTAATTAATTACATGCTCAATAAACCAATTAACAATGAATATTCATTTAAATATAAGTTTTATAAGTATTATATATATCATCATGTTTTTTTTAAATGTTTTATGTTTCAGTTTAAATTGTATTACAAAGTGTTATATGCATTTAAAACTGAAAATTTCTGCTCTGTGTTCAGTCCTGAACTCTGCATGTCATGTACACTGGCTGTGTTTCTGTCAGGCTGAGCAGTATTTGTAATAGTTTGTCTTAACACTGCATTTTTAATTACATGTTGAAGCATTAACACTGATGTCTGAAGACTGTAAACAGAATTTGTTACAATTTGCATGTCACTAAAGTCAGAAACCATACTGACATTAGAATCTGAATATACTGTCATTCCTGTAACACTGATTCATATTGCGAATCCTGAAAAGGACTGTCCATTACTTCACTCATTACAGTTTGATTTTGTGTTTTAACCCTTTTGCAGCTAGAAAAAACTTAATATTCCTGAACTAAGTTAATTGAAATTTAAATGAATATTTCTGGAACATAATTTTTTTAGACTGCTTTACCCAGTTTTCAACTTTAAACCATACATTTACTGATGTATTTACTATAGACATTTTTGAACTTTTTACATTTACTGTTTGACATAGCTAAGGTAGTAGTCTTTACATTTTCTGAGATTTACTGTCTGATTTAGCTAAAAAATTCATTGTAATAAAATGGAATGCTCACATAAGGAAAGTTGCAGGGGTGTTGAGCCAGTGGCCATTGTCTCCTAGCTTCTTAAAACTTCCTCTTGTAAGGATTCTCTTGGCTCTGTGATGTCACACTGGAAACTTTAAAGGAGCATCATCTTTTGTGGAAATTGTGAAGTTTTCTGCTACAATGCTGTTAACTGCATAATATCCTTCACACTTTTAGCTTGGAGAGCATGAAGTTCTTCAAAACTTTAGTGTAGATTTTTCTGAAGTAATATCCTAGAACTCTGATGCTCTGTAAAATACACATAGTCTGTCTGTTGATAAACAGCTGTAGATTTCCAAGCTTGCTAAGGGGCTTTGAGACTCACTGTACTGTGTCTAGATGTTGTAAAAATTGAAGGAACTATATTAAAAGAGAATGGATTGGAATGAGTGGAATAAAGCTGGAAGAAACTGTGCTGAACAAGTGCCAAATATCTCTGTTTCTTGTTTATGTGCCAAATCTTCTTGTCCCTTTCAGAATAAAAGTCCGCACACAAGATCTAATAAAGGTGGTTTATTATGTAGTAGAAGCAGCACACAGTATAGGTAGATGCCAACAACATCTGAATCAAATCTTACTGTCTCAAATAACAGTGATGATAAACTGAAATAGAATGAATTATACTCTTCATAGCTTTTGTACTCATCATACTGTCCTCAGCTTCTGTACTCATACTCTCTGTAGCTTCTGCACTCATTATACTGTCTGTACCTTCTGTACTCATTATACTGTCTATAGCTTCTGTACTCATTATACTGTCTGTAGCTTCTGTACTCAATATGGTGTCTGTAGCTTCTGTACTCGTTATACTGTCTGTAGCTTCAGTACTCATGATACTGTCTGTACCTTCTGTACTCATTATACTGTCTGTACCTTCTGTACTCATTATACTGTCTGTACCATCTGTACTCATTATACTGTCTGTACCTTCTGTACTCATTATACTGTCTGTAGCTTCTGTACTCATTATACTGTCTGTAGCTTCTGTACTCATTATACTGTCCTTAGCTTCTGTACTCGTTGCACTATCTGTAGTGTCTGTACTCAGAATTCTTCCTTTCCTCCTGAATGAGAGAATTAATTAATATAACTGCCCTGGTTTCTGCAGTTTAGGGAATGCTGAACATCTGACCTGACTTCTGCACTTGATGTGTTGCATGTCTGTACTGCAGTGATTTTTTGCATGTCAGTCTGAGCTAACTTACTGACTTCTGCATCCAAAGTACCTCTTCTAACAATACTAAACTCTGTAAATTTTCAACAAGTTCTACATGTCTGTTTAACTTTGGTTTCCAAGCCTCATACCATTTAAACAAGATCTGTTTGCACCCAAAGTACTGGACATTCTGCTAGCACATTTTATTCTTATCTGAAGGTTATTTCTCTAGTTTCATTTGTATCCTTCACTGAAACACCCTTTCTAGCAAAACTACACTTACTGAAACTGCATGGTTAAAATCAAGATATAGGTCTGCTTTAATATGGCTGCATCTCTAGACTTATACAAAGTGAATACTGTATTTATGGCTAATAGAAATGTGACCTTACAGATATGAGCCCTAAAAACGTACTCTACATGTACTGACTCAAAGCCTTATGACTACACTCTGTATCCTACAGGGTGCTAATAGGTTACCTGTGTGACATACAAGTCATTCTCCAAACCATTACTGATGGATCTACTGCACATAAAGCAAGTTAAATGGCATGAGAAATATTCAGTCTAGGTATACAAGCCTCTTCTGCAACATCACTAGAATGGTTTGGAGGGATAGGTATATCTCACAGATGAAACAGCTGCTGTGGAACAGACTTCCCATCCACATAATACAAAGTTCATGTCTGTCCATATTCAAGCACAACTTAGCTCTATGGATGGGAAGCATAAAATTGACCCTAGAACTGCCCCCATGGTAGTAGTGGACAGATGCAGCTTCTAAATGCTTTATCCCATCCATGGATCCCTTCAAATTATGTATGGTATGATCTCAGTTATTATCATTAGCAGTAATGTATAATTATCGAGTATGGGATGGGTAAGGCCAAGCTTAACTAAATGAGATAAGTTATTCTGAGCACAAAAAGAGAAACTGACTAGGCTTAAAATGACCTGCAAAGACAGATGTCCTACTACTTAACTACTAACCTATAAAGATATGACAGTAATAAAACAGCTTCAAGTTACTTCAAAATAAAACTTGAAAAAATGTGCACCTCCAATCCTACACAAACTGCCACTACAAAAAACAAAATGTGATTGCCTAGTACGTATCATGATGCTATAACATCTTGGATTGGTATGTTGGGTAGTATGATGCGAGCCAACTCTGGGCACAAAATGTTACAGGGGTGATCAGCCAATATTGAATACTCTTAAGTGCATACTTGGGCCCAAATGCCAGTGCTGAATGTGTGACAAAACTGAAGAGCTGTAGCGCTCAGTGTGTTATATAAACTGGAGTAGACTGCTTGTTACAAATGTAGCAAGCAGCCTGCTACATTCAAATGCCAGTGTTGTATGTGTGACAAAACTGAAGAGCTGTAGTGCTCAGTGTGTGATATAAACCGTAGTAGACTGCTTGCTACAAATGTAGCAAGCAGCCTGCTACAGTCAAATGCCAGTGTTGTATGTGTGACAAAACTGAAGAGCTGTAGTGCTCAGTGTGTTATATAAACTGGAGTAGACTGCTTGTTGCAAATGTAGCAAGCAGCCTGCTACAGTCAAATGCTAGTATTATATGTGTGACAAAACTGAAGAGCTGTAGCGCTCAGTGTGTGATATAAACTGTAGTAGACTGCTTGTTACAAAGGTAGCAAGCAGCCTGCTACAGTTTAAAGTAAACAAATAGATTATTTCTTACTTATTTTTTCCTCTTCAAATGTAGAAGAACTTTTATTTATTTGAAGAGGTAACAGATCAGGAGAGCACCAGATGCAAATATCGCTACCTACACCTCTGTGTTAGAGTGTTAGTATTAATGTGACTAAAATAAGCTCCCTGAAACATGTAGTATACAGTTAAATGGCATGGGATCATTTTGTTTGTAATTAAAAACTGACCACAGTATGACTTAAATTATTGTACATAAGTTTATTCTTTTCTTAAGATATTTAAAATTGGAATGTGACACCCCTTGTCCAGTCAGGAGAAACTGTGTTTATCCCAGTCTGTTTTTTGATAGGATATGATGAACACACTACATCATATCTACCCACTCAGCCCCTCTGTGTTTGTAACTGATACAGTGTGAGCATTCTCTGTATCTCTTCATCTACTTGCATTCAGAATCCTGATGGGGATCTTTTGCCACTGAATATATTTGTGCATATCATTTTAGGTGGGCAACATGATGTTTCAGTAGTTATTTTTATTATTATTATTAGTAGTAGTAGTAGTTTACTTTACAGCTTCTAGCATTTTGGACTATTTCATTTACCTCTGTTTTTTTTCAGGGCCATATTCCAAAAGGGGTTATGCTTTAGGTAAAACATTGCCTGAAAGAGTAACTTCAATCCTAAGTCTAGGAAAAATGCTCCAGAATCCCTCATTTTGCATAAACAAAACGGGGAATCCTAGAACCATACTTCTAATTCCAAAACAGGAATGAGATTTTCCATGTCAGAAGACTTTGACATTTTTCTTTGCTGTTGAAAGCCAGTAAAAATCAAGAAGGATTTGTATAGCCCACTTAGGTCTATAGGCCAATTCAACATTGGAAGTGCCCCACCTATCTGTGTGAATTGATACTGGTGGTACTGTGATCACTACATTGTGGTAGTCATAAGCAGAAGAGGAGCGGGGTGGATGAGTACTGGCCGAGAACTTTGTACACATATGTTAGTGTCACATATGAACTTTGACCTTCCTACACAGGAGACAGCTCAAAACTCATGAACAAAATAGAAGAACTACACTCATCCATCTCAACATATAATCCCGACATAATGCTTATAACAGAGACCTGGCTTAAACACCATGTCAAAGACAACTCTATAACCCCACCTGGTTATAACATTCTAAGAGTGGACAGACCACTGAAAAAAGGTGGAGATGGAGGTATTGCCCTATTGTACAAATCTAACTTAAAAGTCCAGCTATTACAAAAAAAAAAAAAAAACACTAACTACAATAAAGCTGAGATTATAATAGCCACTTTTCTCCTAAATGAACATAAACAGTTAAACTTGCTGGGAATTTATATCCCACCAGGAGACAACATAGCCACCCTAGAATCAATACTCCACTGGGCCTCCCACTCCCTCTCTCATGAAACCATAATACTAGGTGGTGTTAACATAGACTGGAACCTCACCCACCCCCTATACCAGCCAACCACATTAAGCTATATAACTTTAGCCAACTCATCCAACCCCCACCACCCGTATAGATAAAGCCACCAAAAAAGGATTCATACTGGATTGAATCCTCACTAACTAACCCAACACTGCCCACCAATGTGGGACACTACTCAGTTCTCTCAGTGACCACAACCCAACCTTCCTCCTACAACATAAACTTAAATGTAATAACCCACCCTCCCTATTACATACCCAATCCCACAAAAACTTCCCCAATGAGCTATTCAAAGAAAATTTAAAATCTTGCAACTGGGCTCCCACCAAAACCCTTCCCCTGGACAGGGCAGTTGAATACTTTAATTCAACATTTCTAACAATCCTAAAGCAACTAGCCCTAATAAACACATTTAGAATACATAGCAACCCAGCCCCCTGGTTACTTAAAACCACAAAGATCTTATTAAAACAAAGAGACAAAGCCTGGAAGGCCTGGCAACAACGTAAAACAACCACAACCAGAAAAACCTAATTAGAACTCAGAAATAAGGAAAAAAAAAAAGATTTGTATAGAGAAACAAAATCATTGCCTAACCCTACAAAATAAATATAGGAATAACCCACAGACGTTCTGGACTTCAGTGAACAATATTCTCCAACCTGGAAAAAACTCGACACCATAACCAACATAGAAAGTACCAATCTTGACACAGCATCCAACATCAACAACTATTTCACCTCATCTCTGCTTAAACTTATAAATGAGACAAAATCCCACACCAACCATCAACACCAAAACAAACAGCACCCCCTTCTCACTTAAACCAGTATCCACATCAACCATCCAAAAACTACTAACCAAACTCAAACCAGCCACCCTTGCTGCTGACAACCTCCCAGCTGAATTCCTCCAGCTTTCATCCCCAGCCATAGCATACCCAATCTCTGTACTAATAAATAGATCCATCAATGAACACCACATTCCATCCTTATGGAAAACCTCATACATCACCCCCCCCCCACAAGGGTGGCCCATCCACTGACATATCCAACTACCGCCCCATCACAATCCTCTCACACCTGTCAAAAATCCTAGAAAGATGTATCCATCACCAACTCCTCTCCCACCTACTCTCTAACAATCTACTGTCCCAAACCCAACATGTATTCCATCCTGGCCATAACACTACCACTGCCCTCATTAACTTTAGCAACACCATAAACACATACAGAAACCAAGGAAAATTTGTCTTTGCCACCTTCCTAGACTTATCAAAAGCTTTTTACAAACTCTCCCATAATAAACTATTTATCCCAACTCAGCCTTGATAATTGTACATTACAATGGTTCAGTAGCTACCTAGGCAACTGCTCTCAATCAGTTAAATGGCACAACTCCCTACCCCCCCCACACACTCCCAGTCAAATGTGGCATTCCACAAGGTTCCATACTTGGTCCATTCTTATTCAATATCTTTACAAACCAACTCCACCTAGCAACCACAAAAGCTGACATTATCCAATACGCAGATGACACTACCCTCCTCTGCAAAGCACCCACCATCCAACTGCTACAAGCCCAAGCCCAAGAATCCTTCTCTGAAATACAAAACTGGCTAAACAATTCTCAGCTAATACTTAACCCCCAAAAAACACAGCTAATACTATTCAACCCAGCAAAGACTATAGACTCCACCTTTCCCATACTCTCAGCCAATAATACCCCCATAACTCCTGTCCCCGAAGCCAAATTAGTTGGCATTACAATTGACCACCAACTTAAATACAATAAACACATAACCCTAACCATTTGCAAAGTCCATAAAAAGCTAGGCTGTCTCTATCGTAGCAAAAAATTCCTAACCCCAGAATCCAGAACTACCATAGCTAAAACTCACCTCCTATCAAGCCTACTTTATGCATCCCCAGTATTAAATCTCAATAATACTGACCTAAACAAACTATCTACATGTTACAACAAAATAGCTTAACTGCTATGTTTTTTTACTACAAATATCTGCTAAAAACTTGACAAAGTCTGTTGACCATGTTAACTCTTCATGCTACTGGGAATCAGTGTTAAACCTTATCAACTATATTTACTTTGGATTTTGAATTTTTGAATTTTCTGACAACAACTGCTCAAACTCTCTGAACTATTGTTAATTCTAGAAGTACTGTTAGTATTATCAAACTTTTTTTAACTATTGTTATTAATATTCTCTGTGACATGCGGAGCTTTTCTTCCCAGGACTCCACAGCTATGTCCAGTCGGACAATCCTGGTAAACAAATGTCAAATAAATAAATAAATAAAACCTCTCTTTGCCTCTAACAGTCTTAAGCATTACTTTAGTTTATTTACTGGGACTATAATTATGTTTGATAAACTTGTATTTTCATGTACTGCACGCTGAGCAGCTGTCAAGTACTTTTTTTTAATTTTGAGACATACAATCCCACAGTCTGATGACGCACCAGTGGTGGTTAAATAACTTGTAGTGGATATGCATGTTGTATACAGTCTGCAACAGATTTCAGCACATACAGGGACACAGACTGCATCACAGTCAGTCATTTAACGAGGCAATCAGACAGTAAATTAATAAATAACTAAATGTTTTTAATATTCAAGCAAAAGAGAAATGGGACAGAATAAGACTTCTTGTAAAGTGCACAGTAATTGGCATACAATGTGATAACACAGATGCCAGACTTCAGTAAATAGTTGTTTTCCATGGGATGATCACTTAGTAAGAAACTAGTAGTATATAAATCACTGCTACAATGCCCTGTGGTTAATTATGTTCATGGGCATTATATATTGACTGAATTAGTGTGGACTGAAAACTGTTCATTGGACTTAACGAACTTCTCAGCAAGGCAGATGCTCCATCTATATGTGGAAGTACTGCAGGCATTACCAGATGAGAAACCAGACTACCTGCAGTTCTGAGTTTCACATACAGGTGGAGCTACGCTACAGGTTTCAGGAGTCCGTGGAGACCCTGTGACTGTGCCCATGCATGGTTTGGTTTATTGTGAGCTATTCCTTAAACTCCAGTGGGGATGGATCCCAGCATCCTGTTTTCAAAAATAGATTTAATTCCCTGGTAGACTAGTGGCCTGCAAACCCATCCATCATCTTGTGAAGGAAAATGCAGGTCTGACAGCCAAACTGCTGTACAGATGGAACGTCTGCACTGGACAGCTTTAGGGCGATGTAGCTCCACTAGTATGTCAGACAAGCCCTCCTTCCAGCAATAGCAAGTGTGACATACTGATGGACATTCTACATAGATGCCATTGCTCTCACATGACACTGTTGAATCCCAGTAATAATACTTTAAAATTCAAGTACCAAAGTCTAGCAGCATGCCTTTGTTTCTAAAAGCAAGTATTTGTTCATAAATATCCTTTGACAGTTTTCTTGTAGTTTTACCTATGTAGAAACTGCTACATGATTCACACTTAGCTAAGTATGCTACAATACTGGAATTCCATGTGTACCTTCCAGTAGCCCAGATCTGTTTATGTGAATGTCTTAAAATAACATTTGAACACTCCTTTATAAATCTATAGTATTTACAGCTGTTGCATTTAAACATTCCAGTCTGTAATACATTCCCTTTTCAATGTAACTTTTTTCAAATAATGCCTTAAAATTACAGTTTTTCTTATATATAAACTTTGGTTGTGCACCTATTAGGAGACTCCATTGTGAGACACACAGATGTGCCTCTCACTGGGATAGATAAGGAGACAGTCATGGTTAGTTGTTTGTCAGGTGCTAGAATCCACCATATCTCACACACACTCAAGTCTCTCAACAACAGGTATGACTCTGCCAAAGTCCATGCTGGAGTGAACAACTTGAGAAGTACCTTCCTGGACTATATGTAGAGAGACATGATTGAGCTTGTTGAATGTGTGTCCCAGGCAGGTATGTCCCTACCTTAAGCAGCATTCTACCATCACCCAGAATGATGCCTCAGTACAAACAGAAAATGACTGACTTTAACAATTGGCCTAGTTTGTGGTAATTGGGTGGTAATGACAAGGGAAGAATATAATGACATGGTGTTAGAGTTATTGTCTGATGACAAAGTTTATAAGAAAATGTAAGCTAATCCAGAATGTGTTTAATGAAGGTTTGCTTGAGTTGCTCCAAAGAGGAGAAAGACTTGTTTTTTTTTTAATCAAACTGATGTCAAGACGTTGTATGTAAAAAATTCAAGAGATGCAAAATTTTTTGCAATTCCTAAGTTGCAGAAATCACTTACTAAACCCCTGGGAGACCAATAGTTTCGGGAGTAGGAGCATTTTTGCAAAACACTGGCATTTTCTTGTTTTCTCAACTTAATTTTTTTCTTCCTGGGGTTCAATCATATATTAAAAATACTGCGCATGTTTTGAAGTGTATTGAGAAGATCCAATGGAGTCCGGATAATTGTCTTGCATGTGTGGATGTCAAGTCACTCTACACAAACATTAAAATAGGGAAGGGTTTGGAAGCAATTGTGAGGATGATGGGGGAGGGCCCTAGAACTGTATATATTTGTCAGCTGTTAGAATATGCCCTAACACACAACTATTTTATGTTTGAACAAACATTTTATTTACAGCTAGAGGGGACAGCGATGGGGGCAGCGTTTGCCCCCTCATATGTCATATTGTTTATGGCTTTTTTTGAGAACACGTTTATTTACCCCACATGTTTTTTCAAAAATAATATGATAATGTTCAGGCATTTTATTGATGATCAATTATTTGTGTGTAGGGGAGAACAAAATAAATTTGTAGATTTCATGGCAAAGTTAAGTCAAAATTCTTTTGGTTTGGAGTTCACATATAGAACAAGTGATAGAACTGTGCAGTTTCTTGATGTGGAATTTTATGTAGATGGGAATGGAAGGTTACAATATAGTCCTTTTCATAAAATAACAGCTGCCAATAATTTTCTAGAGGCTAGTAGTGCTCACCCAGCACACTTGATAAAGTCCTTACCCAATGGGGAATTTAAGCATATTCTTATCAATACTTCTGAAGATCAAGTATTAGAAAAGGAATTCCTTAGGATAAAAAATAAGATGTTAAAGAGGGGTTATAAGGACACATACATACAAGCAGCAATGGAGAAGGTTAGAGGAAAATAAAGGAAAAGATATTTTCAAGAAAGTTCCAGGAATGATGATTATAGGTTCATAGGTTCATAGGTTCATACTAGGCTATCTGCCCGGGGGCAATTATAAGCCTAGCCTGATTCTGTATGGCTTACACCACCCCTTGATTTGAGTATACTGTGCCCTTTTTAAGGTTTAGTTTACTGTGCCTCTGTCCAATAGTGACACAGGAGTAATCCCTGGGACAAACCTACGATCCCCCATCCACCTATCGAGATTCTTCTTGAAGAGATTCAGTGAGGTGCTCTGCCTCACATGAACTGGAATTCTATTCCAGAGCGAAGGGAGCCTGTGGGTTATGAACCTGTCCCTCCAGCAAGGTCTATTTATTTCTGTGCTGAGGTTCAAGTCCCTCGAGCGTGTGGATCTAAGGGATTTAGATTTACTGAGGTGGAGCATGTCCATTAATTCTGGATTTGACATAGCTTTGTATGTCAGGCATAGATCGCCTCGAAGTAGGTGGTATGCAACTGAGTAGAGCTGGAGTTTTTTTAACCGAGCAGCATATGGCATCTGTTTGAGACCCTTGATCCTCTTGGTGAGATACTTTTGGGGTCTTTCTAATTGCTGCAGGTGTCGGGTAAGGTACATCCCAAAATGGGCATTGTATTCTATGATGGGCCTGATGAGGGATGAATAAAGGGGCACGATTACCTCTCTTGATCTAGATGTGAAACCCTTCGTGATGAGGTGGGCTATGTAGAAGGTCTTTCTAACCACTTTGGCAATGTGGTTTTCAAAGGAGAGATTGCTATCAACTTGGGTCCCCAGGTCCCTAATTACTTTCTCTGTACTTAATGGGTTTCCGCCTATGTGGTAATTTGTGGGCACATTGTTTTTGCCAAAGGGTATGACTATACATTTTTTGGCATTTAGCTTTAAACCATGGCGCTGGCACCAGTTATCTGTCTCTGTGAGACCTTTTTGAAGGATGTTTGTGTCAGCTGGAGAGTTGATTATGGCGCCCAGTTTGCAGTTGTCTGCGAACTTGGTGAGCCATAGTCCTCCCACATTTGCCTGTACCTCGGAAAAGTATATACCGAACAAGAGTGGTATATGTAAAAGATCCAGAGGAAATGGAGCCTATATTTTATGTAACTAAATTCTCTCCTCTCTCAGACACAATAAGGGATTTAGTAAATAAGTTATGGACAGTAGTTTGCAGAGATGAGATGGTAGGGAAAATATTCCCCAAAAAAGTAACCTTCACGTATGGCAGATTTAACAACTTGAAAGAGTTGCGTAATCAAAGAGTGCAAAGTACAGTGGTGAAAAGACTAGGGGTCTTTGTGGAAAATGCAAAGTACGCAATAAAATTAAAAATCTGAATGGCTCTGCTATTAATGGGAAGACATTTTGGATTAAAAGTCAATTTAGATGTGACTCTTGAGGGGTCATTTACATTATTGGGTGTGGATGCGCACCAACAATGTGGTATATTGGGCAAACAAAAAGGAAGGCGAAACTAAGAATAGTGGAACACTTTGGAGATGTTAGAAATATGAGACTGGAAAGCCCAGTGTACCAACATTTTTGTTCTGTACATGAAGGAAATTTGGATAGTTTTTTTTTCAGTGTTCTGGCCACACCCTTTGGAGGTCAGATTTGGGGGGGTTATACAAAGGTTAATAAAGCTGTAAGCAAAATTTATCATTAACCTAGGAACCTTACATCCACATGGACTGAATTTAGAAGTAAACTGGGATGTTTAATGAAATTATGTTATAGTATTATTTTTATTTTACTCTAGTTTACAAGTTCACTGATGTTTAGATGGTGTTTGCATGTATGTGTGGGTACATCTATATATATATATATATATGTATATATATATATATATATATATATATATATATATATATATATATATATATATTTGTGTGTGTGTGTGTGTGTGTGTGTAGTTAAAGGGGGAACATCAGATTATAGATTTTGGAAGTGATAGGATACAAATTAGTTTAAAGTTTAACAAAAGTATAAATGCCTTTATTTATAGCGCATATGTAACAATTTTATATTGTATGTTTTGTATAACCTCAACATCTCTGTTTTTTTCTTTCACTTGAGGGAAATATACCTATAAAGTTTGGGTGGTAACGTTTTATTAATTAAGTGTTTTGATAAATGAAATGTATTTGCATATTTAATTGATGGGATTTAAAAAGGCTGCTATAGTGCAACATTTTATTCCTTGAAGGCTTGTTAGCCGAGGTACCAGAAGAAGAGTACAATAAAGAAGGTGCAGCTTTCTCGCTTGGTTCCTGAGTTTTTTTGAAAAGCATGTGGTCCTTTTGGACATTGAGTTGGGTGCCTTTAGATAAGGAGACAGTCATGGTTAGTTGTTTGTCAGGTGCCAGAATCAGCTATATCTCACACACACTCAAGTCTATCAACAACAGGTACTGTTATTACTCTGTCATAATCCATGTTGGCGTGAACAACTTGAGAAGTACCTCCCTGGACTATATGAAGAAAGACATGATTGAGCTCATTGAATGTGTGTCCCAGGCAGGTATGCCCCTACCTTAAGCAGCATTCTACTATTACCCAAAACGATGCCTCAGTACAAACAGAAAATGACTGACTTTTAACAATTGGCTTAGTTTGTGGTGTCATTTCAGCGGGATCCAGTTCCCGACAGCCTGGGAAAATATGATAGACAGACCACGATTCTTTGCTAGAGATGGCCTGCATCTGTCTCATTTGGGCTTCAGGCTTCTGGCAAAGGCCCTTGCCTCCCCCATAGTGTCTTTTTTAGGAAAAGTCATGAGGTCGATACTACCAACATACAAATCTCAACAAAACGCAAATTAAAGGTCATGCTTTTAAACTCTAGGAGTCTAAACATGAAACTGCACTCATTGCAAGCATTTGCAACCCTGGAAGATGCTGACATTTGCACAGTCACAGAAACCAGGTTCAAAGCTGTGGAGAGCACACTAGCCTTACCTGGTTACTCATCCTATCATTCATTCAGACTCAAAATGTGGGCAGCAAAGCCAAAGGAGGAGAAGTTTCAATATATATTAAAAACACATGCGCACACCTCTAGGCTGGTCAAACAGTATGACGCACAGGAGACACTCCAGGTACAGTTAACCGTTGACAAGACCCATATTCAAATTATAGCTAGCAGTCCCCAATTTTGACTCAAGATGCCCACTCCACCTATCTAGACCTCTTCAAATCTATCAAGATTCAACTGTCTACCCTGATCCTGGGTGATTTTAATTACCCAACCATAGATTGGAAAAACTACTCATGCCAGAACACAAATGTCCAGAGATTCCTCGATTTTATCAATGCAAATGCCTTGGAAAGTACAGTTGTGTACACTTACCATAAATATAGATGTTTGAGTGTATTCACTGTTTCAGTCATCACACTTAGGTTATCTGCCTGCAGGTAGCCCTCAGTTGGCCTGAATACCAGAATCTTGGGATTTCTGCATCGGATGCTGTCGCCTCTTCCATGATGTCAGGTTGTCAGGGGTATAAAACATGCAGCCGATACCATTACATCAGTTTTTCCTGCCCAAATGTCAGGAGCCCCCAAAATAGGAAGCTATTATATGATGTGGAACACACCAGTAAAAAGTAAATATCACTGCCATAAAAAATCTACATTTATGGTAAGTGTACACAACTGTACTATGTTCTTCGTGTTTCACTGTTGCAGTCATCACACTTGGGTTGATTCCCAAAGGTGAAGAAGGGGGTGGAGGCAGTCAATAAGTGTTAGGGCTGGCTAGCAGGCCTTGTAAGACTGCTGTAGCAAATCCAGATCTGGATTTAGAAAAAATAGGTAAGTGGTAATGCTTGGTGAAGGTGTGTACAAAACTCCAGGTTGCAGCTTCCAGAATGTCCCTGGTAGGGACTCCCCTGAAAAATGCTGTAGAGGTGGAAGTAGCCCTAGTGGAATGTGTTCTGATCCCCTGTGGGGTAGGTTTTCCATGGTGCTTGTAGCATGAATGGATGCAGTGTGCTATCCATTTGGAAATGGTTTGCTTTGAAATGGCCTTGCCCTCTGCCCTGTAGAAAAGCTGACTAGCAGATGGTCAAATTTTCTGAAAGGTTTAGTCCTGTCAAGGTAGAACCTGAGCTGTCTTTGCATGTCCAAGGAGCACAGGATCCTTTCCCCTTTATTCTGAGGATTAGGGAAGAAGGTTGGCAAATGGATGGATTGGGTTAGAACCACACTGGATACCCCCTTAGGCATAAAGGATGGGTTAGTCCTGAGGGAACCCTATCAGCATGGAAAATAACGAAGGGTTCCACAGCTATTAGTGCCTGTAACTCAGAAACTCTTCTTGCTGAAGTTATGGCTAGAAGCAAGGCTGTTTTCCAAGAGAGGAATTTTAACTATGCTAAAGCAGCAGGTTCAAAAGGGGGAAGCGTGTGCTTTTCCAGTACAAAGTTAAGGTCCCAGGCAGGGGTGGGAGCTCTCCTAGGGGGCCTTAAATTGTTAGCCTGTCTCAGGAACTGTTTGATGAGAGGGTGAGAAAAGAGAGGTGACTCAGTATTATAATGAGCTGAGATGGTAGAATGGCATGAATCTTAATGGAGGAGAAGGATAGGCCTCTGTGGAGCAGCTCTGCTATGTAATCAATGATTTGAGGTAAGGAGGGCACAGCTGTGTCCTTTCCTTGAGACAGATTCCAAGAACAATATCTTTTCCACTTTTCAGCATAGGATTTCCTAGTACTAGGCCTTCTGGCCTCAAGGATGATGTCCAGCACCTGTTTGCTGAGGGTTGCTGGTGGTGTATTCAGGGGATAAGCCAGGCTGCAAGGTTTAGGGTTTGCAACTGTGGATGCAAAATCTGTCCCTCCTGCTGAGACAGCAGGGAAGGTGTGAGATGTGGGTCCCAGGGTGACACTGCTGTCAGACTGCATAGGAGTGGGTTCCAGTGTTAACGCGGCCAGTCTGTGGCAATAAGGATTGCCCCTGACCTGTTCTGTTCAATCTTGAGTAGTACTTTTGAGAGGAGGGCAGAGGGGGAAGGCATAAACTGAGAAGTTTTCCCATGTGAAGGATAGGGCAGCTACCTTCCAGGCCCTGCTGTGAGGTTCCTGGTGCAGAATTTGCTCAATTGGTGGTTCTCGGGGGAGGCAAAGAGGTCCACCTCTGGTGTCCCACACCTCTGGATTAGAAGTTTGAATGAGTTGGGCTTCAACTTCTACTCGTGTGGGTCCAGTAGATTTCTGCTTAAGTCGTCTGCCAGTAAATTTTGTTTGCCTGGCAGGAATTGAGCTTGGTGCACTTGGTTGCTCAAGGCTGTGTTCCACAGGGCCATGGCTAACCTGCAGAGTGGGTAAAAATGGGTTCTCCCCTGTTTGTTTATGTACCACATAACTGTGGTGTTGTCTGTCTTTATAAGGAGCTGTCCTGGAAGGATTAGGTATTTGAAGGCTGTCAGAGCAATCTGTACAGCTAGCATATCTTTTTGATTGATATGCAGGAGAATTTGTCCTGGGCTCCATTTGCCTTGAATGCATTTGCCTGCCATGTGAGCCCCCCCATGCATAGTCTTATGCAGCTGTTGTCAGGGTTTGGGCGGTGAGGGGTTGAGTGAAAGGTAGCCCCTTGTTGTGGTTGCATGCTTCTTCCCACCAAATGAACTCTGCCCTTAGACAAGGTATGATAGGAATCACTATTTCCAGGTCCTGAGAATGTTGACACCAGAGAGTTTTTAAGTATCATTGAAGTTTCCTCATATGCAGTCTTGCATATGGAAGTAGCAGAAAGCATGAGGCCATGAATCCTAGGGCTTGCAGTATTTTCCTTGCAGATAGCTAGGTTTTGGTGGCCATTAGTTTGAAGTAGTTTGTCAAATAGACCTGCTTTTCTGGAGTGAGGAATGCCATCTGGGAAGTTGTGTTCAAGCTTGCTCCCAGGAATACAATTTTTTGACTAGGCACCAGTTGTGATTTATTTTCGTTGATGGTGTACCCCAGTGAATTTTGGAGTATTTTTACAAATGCCACGTGCTGAAGTAGCAATTCCTGACTGTCCGCCTGAATCAGGCAATCATCCAAGTATGGGTAAATTTGAATATTTCTCTGCCCGCAGTATGCAGTGGTTGGAGCCAGGCACTTTGTGAATACTCTGGGTGCAGTATATAAGCCAAAGGGAAGTACAAAGAACTGATAGTGCATAGAGCCTGCCCTGAAACGTAGATATTTCCTACAAGACTCCCTTATGGGGATGTGCAGATAAGTGATAAGTGACTAACCAGGCATCCTTGGCTAGCATTGGGAGAAGCTGCTGCAGTGTAAGCATTTTTAATTTTGGGGCCACCAGAAAGGTGTAGACTATTGAAAGATCCAGGATAGGGAGCCAAGAGCCCTCTTTTCTGGGCACTAGGAACAGTCTGCAGTAGAAACCCTGTCCCCTTTGTTCTACTGGAACAGGTTGAATAGCCCTGATCTTGAGAAGGGAAAGTACTTGCTTTTGAGCCTCTGCCCACTGGTTTTGAGGAAGGTTTGGTAACCCACTTGGGGTTGGCAGTGAATGGAAGTAGAATCTGTATCCCTGGGATACAATATTTAGAACCCATCGGTCCTGAGTAATGGATATCCATTTTTTTGCATGAAGGGCAAGTTTTCCTTCTAGGGCCACAAGTAATTGGGCATGACTGGAAAGGATAATTGACAAGTCATTGTGAACTTTTTCCATAAGGGGGTGCCTTACCACTCCCTGGTTTTGAGGTGGGAGCACTACATTGTTTAGATCTATGCATACCCTGAGACTGTAGTCTTGGTGGTCTGTTTCCCCTGGGTTTGGACTGAGAAGGCCTTGGAGGGGCTGGAAAGGACCAGTTTTTAGAAAGCAAATGCCTACTGAATCTAGGTGGCTGCACCTGTAAGAAATCTTTGACAGTTTGCATAAATTTAGCTTTTTCCTCCATCTTTTTAAGAACGTCTTCTGCTTTGGTGCCAAACAAATGGTCCTGATTAAAAGGAGCGTCTAGTAATTTTGCTTTGACACGATCTGGCAAGATTTGTTCCTTCAGCCAGGCACGCCTTCTCAGTACAGACCAGTGACTGCAGCCCTGCAAGATGCTTCTAAAGCATCAAAACCAAAAGTATGTTTACTAACTTGGTTTGCAGAATGCATTAACTCTTGTAAATCTTTATTTTCTGCACAATCTGGATGTAACACCATTTTTTGTTTAATTAGTTCCATAATATGTTGCTGGTACTTCAACATGTGAAACTGGCAATTCAAAGCTCTGATGGCAAGAGCTGCAGAGGTATATACCTTCTTACCCCATCTGTCTAAAGCTCTTTAATCCCTGTCTGAAGGGGTAGGGTTTTTAGCTGTAGTAGCCTTAATGCCTTTAGGTCCCCAGGAAATGGTCTCTGGATCCACAGTAGGAGTGTTAAAGAGAAATTTGTGAGAATCAGATACTCTGTAGTACCTGTTAGGTTTTCTAGGGGACAGTGGTAAAGTGTCAGGAGTAAGACTGGATTCCATGAAGACATCATCTATAATATCCAGGACAGGGGGGTTAGCTAGAGCCCTGTGCTGAGGCAACTCTAGAAATTCTCTTAGTATCTTTTTGGACTAAGGATAGTCCTGACATTCCCAGCGGAAATGCTCTCTTAAAGTATGCAAGGTTTCACCAAAAGAAAAATCCTCTGGAGGGGAGACAGAGGGAATGGATTCCTCTGTGTCTGAATCCTCATAGGTTGATAAGGGTATTTCCTGGTAATCAGAAGGGTCAGAGTTATCGGTCCCCTGGTCTATAGAATCATAAGGAAACTCAATTCTTTGTCTTTTAGCAGGGGAAGGTTGACTTTCCCTAATTAGAGTAATAAGATCTTCAGCTATTCTAAGCATTTGTTTTTTGTGGCATGGAAGCTTGAGCATGTGCTTTGGTCACCGGTTTTCTAGGCGTAGTGCGAACTCTGGGCCTGAGAAACTTGGTAGTTTTAGCTAAAAACAAAGTTGTTGGTTTAATATGAACATCGGTAGGTTGGAATACACCCTGCACAACAGCTCCGGACCCAACCAAGGTAGAAACATCCGCAGGTTCCCTAGTCGAAGAAGCATCTCGCGGCATACCAGACTCCGAATGGGTCTCAGCAGAGGCCTGCAAATCTGTAAAAGCGGGTATCAAGGGCTGCAAAGGTGCCTCACTGAGTACCAGTGGACTGGCGACTAGTAACAGAAGCGTCGTCGGCAGGTTTGGACCTATGCTGTCTGCCTCTGTCTTTATCTTTACATTTTTTCAGAAGATTGGTAGTCAGATGGCTTATCGAAGCCATTTCAGAATACGGAGAACGAGAGCGAAATAATTTAGTGACAAAGATAGCCTGAAGATGAATGGTTCAGGCGTTAAGGCACAAAACCAACAGCAAGGGACATCATGGTCTGGACCTAAACAAGTGACGCAGTAAGAATGAAAATCTCTGTGAGGTATTTGCTTTCCACAGGCAAGATAATTGTTAACTTTTTCTGACATCAGTTAGAGCAAGAAAAAAGGATCCCCCAACGAGGTACTTCAGCTTGCAAACTGCTTCTGCTTTGGGCTCCTGCACGGCAAGAAAGACTGCTGTAATGCCATCGGCTGCATGTTTTATACCCCTGACAACCTGACGTCATAGAAGAGGCGACGGCATCTGACGCAGAAATCCCAAGATTCTGGTATTCGGGCTGTCAGGGCTACCTGCAGGCAGATAACCCAAGTGTGATGATTGCAACAGTGAAATACAAAGAACATCAGCTAGTTAATACCCCCAAAAATGTGATAAAATCTTGGACTTGGTGTTAACCAACATGAGTAACCACTGCAGCACCCCTATGGTATCATCCTCTCTGGTAAGATCCAACCATAAAGCGGACACTTTCAAAGTCACCATCTCCCCTGACCTCCCTCTAGCTAGGGTCAAACAAAAAAACTTCTCCAAAGCTGATTACAACTTCCTGAAGGATGGTATAAACAGCTTCACAGCCCCCTCCCCCACTGTAGGAACTGGCACCAATGTCCAAATCTAAACCAAAGTACTATATGAGCATTTATATAGCTGCATGGAATCAGGAATACCTGACAGGACAAAATCATCCTCTGCAAGGAAGAGTAAACCTGTCTGGTGGACATCTGTCCATGACAAAGAAGGACCAGGTGCCCATTTGGAAGTAATCTCTCCTTAGCCTGAACAATCAAATAAGAGCACTAGTGAAATCATCCAAAGCTAACTTTGAGTTCAAATTGGCCACATCTACTGGAGACAATCATAAGGCCTTCTTCACATATGTCCACAATCTCAAAGGAAGCACCCAGATCTGTTCAGAACTGGTGGTCAAGGACACCGCATAAACAAATGTTGTAGATATAGCCACTCTACTGGCTGATAGATTCAGCAAAAACTTCTCCCCTTTGTCCCCCCATTAGTAAACCAGGACATCCCCAGTACCTGCCCCCACCCCATATTTTAGATAGCAGGTCATCACTGCCTTCTCAAAAGCAAAAAAATACAGCCTCCATAGGACACGATAACATCCCAGGCTGCATCCTCCATGAACTCGGGCATGAACTTGCAGCACCATTAGGCACCCTATTCAAACAAAGCCTGAGTACTGGCTTTGGCCCAGCAGAGTGGAGGACAGCCACTGTCATCCCTTTACACAAAGGTGGAGCGTCTACCAATCCAGGAAATTACAGACCCATCAGCCTAACTAGCCTGATCTACAAGGCCATGGAATGGATTATCATGGACCTCATTAACAGGGACATTGGCAACCTCCAAACACTTGAACCCACACAGTTTGGCTTTGTCAAGGGGTGGTCATGTCTGTTCAATCTGGTTGACTTCTTTAAGACAGTCACCAAAGCCATGGATGAGGAGAAGACAGTGCACACCGCCTACTTTGACCTGGCCAAAGCCTTTGACACTATTTCCCACTCAGACATAGTAGATAAACTGTCTCAACCAGGCATCAATCCATATGTTACCAGATGGGTAGCAAACTGGCTCACTGATAGAACCCACCTAATCAAAATAGGGGAAGCCGTCTCAAGCAGTAGACCCATAACGAGTGGCATACCCCAGGGATCAGTCTTGGGACCTCTGTTATTTAGTTTATACTTCTCTGAAGTGCAGGCCAAAACCAGTGCGCTATGGCTGGCCAAGTTTGCAGATGACTGCAAGGTTGGCACAGTCATCAATTCCCCAAGTGATGTGGACATCCTCCAAGCTGTTCGCACCCAAACAAATGACTGGTGCCAGAAACATGACCTCAAGCTAAATGCCAAAAAATGCATCATCATCCCCTTTGAGGAGAGTGACATCCCCACATATTATCACATTAATAACAATGTCCTAAGTACACAATCAGTAATGAGGGATTTGGTCACCCAGGCAGATAGCAAACTGACTTTTGACCACCATGTTGCTTCCATTGTACGGAAAGCTTTCTACATGGCCCACCTCATAAATAAGGGTATCTCATCCAGGGACAAAGTGGTTATAAGATCCTTGTATTCTTCCCTTATAAGGCCAATTATTGAGTACAATGCCCCCTTCGGCATGTACCTCGCAAAGCACATGCATCAGCTGGAGAGACCACAGAGGTTCCTCACCAGGAGAATCCAGGGCCTCAAACATCTACCCTACACGGATAGGCTAAAAGCCCTGTCTATCTACTCTGTCGCCTACAGACTCTTCAGAGGTGACCTCTGTCTGGCATACAAAGTGATCTAAGACCCCACCTTGATGGGACTGCTGCATATCTGCAAGTTAAGCTCCACTTGAGCAACCCGCATGTGCAACCTCAACCTGGTCTGTGACATCAATAGGACTTGCTGGTGGGACAGATTTGTGTCCGAGAAACTCCTCCATCTGTGGAACAGACTCCCTCTCCATGTCAAGCAGAGTACCTCATTATCCCTTTTTAAGTGCAACCTGGATAACTGGATGGGAAACAGAAAATACACTCCTGGGATTCCACCTGTGTCCCTGCTGGACAGAGACTTAGGGTGCTGACTAGTCTAAACATGGGCTAAACTCTTGGCTAGACTTATAAGGGCCTCAGGGCCAATAGCCTAGTAACCTCCTATGATCCTATGATCATACAGATGACAGTTCCTTGTTTCCCAGTATTATTTTCCGGTTGCTGTTAACTATTTTTTTTCTGATCTCCCTGTCCAGCACTAAAAAACATTTTATACAACTATGTTCCCAGTTGGTCATTGTGATCCAGTGACCAAAAACTCCTGTCTGTCTAAAACCTGTTAAATCTGCTTGGCATTGTCTGTACCCGTACAAGATTGTTAAGTCCTGGAACTCCTTACCTTTATCCATCAGATCAATACCCTCCCTTCCATCTTTCAAACCCACTTTGAAAGACTTCCTATCTAAAATCTGTCTCTGTTCTTTCTCAAAACCAGGATAACTTATATCCCTAAATATGACCAAGAACCTTTTCATTTCTTCTAACTCCTTACTCTCCCTTCTTCACTGACTTCCTTAATTCTATCAATTTCTCTTCACTGACTTTCTCTCTAAATATACCATAATCCTGTTTTTCCCTCACTTCATATTGCAATTCCTATTTGTATTAGACTAATTTACCTTTCATTTCCTCTGCAAACTGTCTAAAATTTCTCTAAATATTAAATGTTTGTCATATACCTTGTAGCAATTCATAACCAAAGTTTTTATATTGCTTCTAATTTGTTATAATTATTTAAACTGATGTTTTTATATAATGTCTAATTTGTTATAATTACTTAAAATGCAGATGTTTTTGTTTTATTCTTGAAGACTGTAAAATTATTGTTCTTAAAATGTTTCAGAATAATTTGGATCTTATCTCCCCAGACCTGTGCTGAAAATGGGGTTCTACCTAGTCGGACTTTTTCAAATGTCAATAAGCAAATAAAGAGATAAATAAATAAAGTAGGAACTATAGACAGAACTGGGTGGGAGGCTGGACTGTCCATAGTACCGTTCCACATATAGGTGGAGTTGTGCTGCAGATGTCAGTAATCAAGAGGGGACTTCCCTGCATGCATGGTAAGGTAGTGTAAGCTGTCCACTGAAATCTCAGGGGTTGACTCATATTAGTTTATCTTCAAATGAAGATTGCATTTCCTGGTAAGTTAGTGGACCCACTTCCAAATCCTTTCAGCCTCTTGCTGGACATGGTGAGTGCAAGTATGATGACCATGCTAGCAGCCATGCTTGCATTTCCCAATACACCCTATAAATGAAGCCGTGGCACAGAAGGACCTCATGGCCCTGCAGCTCCAGCTTTATGATGAAAGTGGTACTGCAGGTAGGACCATTTCTGTCACCCAAACGTAGGTACTCTGCAAGAGAACTTAGCTCAGGTAAGGTAATGTGCGTCATTAACACAGAATGTTTTTGATATGCACTATTTTGTCTGGATGTAGCGGACCCTCGTTCATTTCAATACCTCAGCATTGTAAGGTATTGAATTGGGTAGATTCTCATATGATGTTATCCTGTGGAAAGATTAGATGTTATTCTTTGGAAAGACAGGAATGGTATGTTGGTGACCATGTGCTCTCACTACTCCAATGTTTCAAATTCTGTCCGAAACAGGTACATATTTTTGCAATAATATTCCAAATATAATAATAATTGATTTTTCCCATTCACATGATTTTCTGAATCCTATCCTCCCTGAATGTGTTTAGACCACAGGAAACCAGACAACATAAACAACACTTGTTCAGAACTCATTGTAAGCACTAAAAAAGCTACAAATGACTACAGCACTGACTTTCCTCACTTGTCTAGAGGAAAACAGTTTTTAGTATTTAATAAATAAGCACCTATCCAGGCATGTCTATGGGTCAGCTCCCGGTGGTTTCTCCTGTCTACCTGATGAATCTGGGCATCTTGGGGCAATGCAGCAATTGTCTCATGTACACAGACAACTCTCTCCTCCTACCACCCAACACTACAACCTGTGAGAGATGCACTTATATAGCCAAACTGGAAGCAAAGCTCTCTTCATCCGAGACTGGACTAGGCAGTCAAGAGGAGAGGGTAAATACTTGCACCACACCACACTCATCACATAGTCCCTCAAAACCTACACCATCAAAACATACACATAGAAGCACAAAACATACACCTACATTCATGGAGGCTCTCAATAAAAATCTGCCCAAGCAGCACAGACCTCCAAAGCAGAAACGCAAGCAACCTCCACCCCCCAACACAACCCAAATGACACATAGCTCACAAACTCAGTGTGCCACCCAACCACAGCCCATAAGGCATAACAACATACCCAACACTCTAGTCATAAGTGACTCTATAGTCAGGCACACTGATGTTCCACTCACCTGGCTAAACAAGGAAAAAGTTACTGTCAGTTGCCTGTCAGGTGCCAGGATCTACCACATAACGCACCAACTCAGGTCACGCCACAACAAGTAAAGATATGACTCTGTCATTGTCCATGTTGGTGTGAATGTCCCGAGATGTACCTCCCTGGACTACATGAAAAGAGACATGGAGGAGCTCTCCAATCTTGTAGCCCAGGCAGGTATGACCCTAGCCTTGAGTAGCATCCTGTCATCACCCAGAATGATATCACAGTACAAGGACAAAATGATTGACTTCAACAATTGGCTAAGCTTCTGGTGTCATTCTAAGGGAATCCAGTATCTGTCTGCCTGGGATGACATGATCAACAGATCACGATGTTTTGCCAGAGATGGCCTGCACCTGTTGCTCTTAGAATTCCAAATACTGGCTAAGGCTCTTGCCACCCCTACGTTGCCTTTTTTATGCAAGGTTCAAATGACAAATTCACTACTGTAACAAGTACAAGCAAGCAAAATCTGAGGGTAATGCTACTCAATGCTAGAAGTCTAAACCTCAAAATGCACTCACTCGAGGCACTCCTTAAAATGGAGAACATCAACATCTGTGCAGTGACAGAGACCTGGTTCAAGGTTCCAGAGAGCACCCCTGCATTACCAGGCTATAATTCATACCACACCTTTCAGCCACCTAACCTGGACCAAAACACTAAAGGCGGAGGAGTGTACATATTCATTAAGGATATCCACACCTCCAGGCTAGTTGCTCAACATAATACATCCGAGATTATCCAAGTGCAACTAACTCTGGGCAAGACCGCAATCCAAACTGTAGCTTGCTACAGATCCCCCACCATGCTCCAGGATTCCCACTCCTCATTTCTTGATACACTGGAAAATATTAGGGTACAACCTAACACCCTAATAATGGGCGATTTCAACTTCTTCTTTCAGCTTTTCCCAGTTAGGGGTTGCCACAGCAGATCACCTGTCCACTCATGATTGGCAGTGGAGTTTTACGGTGTCAAGTTGCCAGCACTGCACTCACCTTCTACAGAAGGCACACACACACACACACACACACACACACACACACACACACACACACACACACACACACACACACACACACACACATGCACAGGGCCAATTTAGAGTGTCCAATACACCTACAACATGTCTTTGGGATGAAACAGGAGCACCCGGAGGAAACCCACATGACCACAGGGAGGACATGCAGACAACGCACAGAAGGCACCCCAGCTGAGGATTGAACCGGAGAACCTCTTGCTGTGAGGTGACAATGCTAACTGCTGCACCACTACAGCCACCCAATGGGTGATTTCAACTACCCCACCATTAACTGGAAAAAATACTCATGTACCAACTCTTTTGCTCAATGTTTTCTGGAATTCATGAATTCCAGCGTCTTGGATCAACTTATCCACACCCCCACCAGGGCAGCAATATCCTAGACCTGGTCATTACAAACATGGGCGACCAGTGTTCCACACCAGAGGTCAATTCCTTGTTGGTCAGATCCGACCACAAGCTAATCACCCTAGACATCCACTTTCCACCCTCATCCCCACCCCCATTAGGGAAACCACCGTAAAAAATTTCTCCAAAGCCAACTTCACATTTCTTAAGACAGAAGTGGCAAACTTCATGACACTCATGCAGACGGACAATAGAGGTATGACTGCTGAATCCTACATAAATGCATTTTATTAGCACTTACACGAGTGCATGGATCATGCTATCCCTAACAGAACCAAGATGCTATCCTCCAAAAAAAGGAAGCCAATCTGGTGGTCCCCTGCCATAAACAAACTCTACAACAGAAGAAAGAAACTGTTGCAAAAAAAGAGTAAAATCCCATGATTGGAGGAATTCCCTGGTTAGCCTCAGTAAGAAGCTGAGATCTCTCATAAAATCCTCCAAAGCTAGTTACGAAAACAAAATCGCCACTGATTCTAAAGACAACCACAAAGCATTCTATAGCTATGTCAAGAATCTCAATGGCAACACTCAGATCTGCTCTGAGTTACAGCACAATGGCACTAAATATACAGAGCCAACTGATATTGCCAACATCCTGGCAGATAGGTTCAGTGCTAACATTACCCCCTCTCACCCCCTAAAGAGCCCATCTCTATACCGGACAAATACAAAGTTCCTGTAATCATGGCTGCACAGGTAAAAAAACACACTATCCAAAGCCAAGAACACAGCATCCATAGGACCTGACAACATCCCAGGCTGCATTCTACACAAACTACAGAATGAACTGGCACCCAACATAAGCACCATGTTCAATCATAGCCTCACCTTAGGCTTTGTGCCCACTGAATGACACACAGCAATGGTTATCCCACTCCACAAAGGGGGAGCCACCAGGGAGCCCAGGATCTACTGCCTCATTAGTCTAACGAGCCTGGTCTGCAAGGCCATGGAACATATCATCATGGAACTTATAAACAAAGACATTGGTAATCTCCAAACTCTGGACCCCACCCAGTTCGGGTTTGTAAAAGGCAGATCATGTCTCCTAAACCTGATAGACTTCTTTGAAGCAGTCACCAAAGCTGTAGACGAGGGTAAGGTGGTTCACACAGTCTATCTAGATCTCGCCACGGCTTTTGACACCATCCCCCAATCTGGAATTATAGATAAACTCACTAAACTAGGTATAAATCCCTACCCACACTGTGAAAGTAGCAGACTCCAAATCAGACTTCAGACCAGTGACAAGTGGAGTACCACAGGGTTCAGTCCTGGGTCTTCTCCTGTTTGGTATCTACTTTTCTGAAGTACAGGCTAACACAGAAGGTCTTTGAATAACAAAGTTCGCAGATGACTGCAAACTAGGATCCATAATCGAAACTCCTAACGATGTGGACATCCTACAAAAGGGCCTTACTGAGACAGATGCCTGGTGTCAAAGTCATAGCCTCAGGCTCAATGCCAAAAAGTGCATTGTCATCCCCTTTGGTAAAAACTCTGTACCCATGAGCTACCACATAGTTGGCAGTCTACTTAACACCAAAAGTGGATAGGAGACCTTGGGACACAGGTGGACAGTACTCTGTCCTTTGATAATCACATTGCCACAGTAGTCAGGAAATCCTTCTACGTGGCACACCTCATCACAAAAGGTATTTCATCCAGGAAAAAGAGGTCATTGTCATCCCTCTACTCGTCACTCATTAGACCCATTATAGAGTACAATGCCCCTTTTGGTATGTACCTCACAAGACATCTACAACAACTGGAAAGGCCGCAGAAATACCTCACAAAGACAATTACTAGCCTCAAACATATGCCCTACGCGGACTGTCTCAAAAAACACCAGCTTTACTCTGTCGAATATCACCTACTCAGAGATGATCTCTGCCTAACATACAAAGCTATGTCAAACCCAGAGCTGTTGGACATGCTCCACTTAAAGAAATCCCAATCTCTCCGAGCTACATGCTCTAGGGACTTAAACCTTGTCACCACCTTGTCACCAAAATAAACAGAACATGCTGGAGGGATAGATTCCTGTCACAGAGACTTCCCATTCTCTGGAACAAATTACCTATCTATATCAAACAAAGCTCCTCATTAGCACTCTTCAAGAATAATCTTGATAACTGGATGGAAAATAGGAAATTCACCTCCATGGCTCTGTTCGACGAGGCCCGAGAAATTTATTTTCTTGGGTGGCGGAAGCCAGGGTACCTTTTTGGCTAGGCTTTTATAGTCCCTAGGGCCAATAGCCTAGTATCTACCTATAAACCTATCCGTATGCATTATATAAATCATTTCAATATAAATCACAAATATATTACATTATTTCATACGTCTTCTAAGCACATTTCTCAACATTTCTTCATGAAAATGTGCGACAACTTGTCAACATGCATAATAACTGAGCACTTTGGAGGATGGATGTGGAAGTCAGAGATAAATAAATGCAGAGTGCTGATTTTAATGTTTGCAGATCATACTACATCATAAATCATTACAATGTACATGCTTTTGAATGCCATTGGACAAAGTGGAACATTTACTTTAGCTTAGTAAAGGAAACCAAAATGAGTGACGTTCACGAAGTTTGAGAAAATTACTATAAAAATAGTTAAAAGCTGTAAAATAGAATCAGTAGTGAGAAAGCTGCACAGACTAATGATGAGTAATATTTTATTAAGGTATTTTACTGGGTGCTGTGTATCGATTGCACTGTATTTAGTATTGAATCTGCTAAAACATTTACTTGTTTATGTTTGTTTAACTGTATAATTCCATGCTTGTATGCACATACTGCAGAGCTAAGACTTCCAAAGCATTTTTCTTTTTCTTTCAACTGTTTCCATTTCTTCCGGTCCTCTGCGTCACTTGCTCTGTCACACCAACCACCTGCATGTTTCTTAGGGGTTTGAAATCAAATATTTGGTGACGTCATTGCCCCATAGCATAATGATCGAGCCCGAGTATTGTGGGCGTGGCCGCGAACCCTTCAATAAATAGGGACGCCCCTAAATGCGCAGCCCTTCCCCGAGATGATTTTTCTTGGTTTTAACATTTATTTCCACTAATTAGTTAATAAAACACGTACAACAAACATGCGGTATCGAAACTGCATCACGAAAAGTACGGTAAAGCAGGATTAGAAAGCCAACAAACGTTTAGGGTTACCACATTTTCAAATGCCCAAAATGGGACATTTTTGCTACAAACGTCAGATTGTGCAGGGCAAACATACCCACGGCCAGTACAAAGGACAGAACTTCATTTTTTTGCCTAAATAAAAGCTTATTCCTGTAGCATTTTAGTTCCTTATTCTGTTTCTTATAACATTTAGGTGTTTCAGATGCAGAATGGCTGTTTTATGCAACTATTACATAAAATATAGGAAATATTTTTGTCCTAAAATCTTAGGACATTTGCCATTTTTTCAATTTTTTTGCAAGACACAACTGCCCAAAGAGGGACTGTCCCTCGCAAAGTGGGACAGGTGGTAACCCTACAAACGTTTGTCAGCTGAACGGTGAACAAAGTGGGTGATTACCATACCCACAATGCACTATGTCAACATTCAGAGTCTATTTTTAAAGTGCACAATAGAGCATCAGACAGATAATTTGTATTGAATTTCCTGGATTGATAGCTCATATAAATTTCAATTTACTTTTGTGAGAGTTTGCGTTTGGCACCACACTGTTAATAACTTCTTTTTTTATTATAAATAGAATAGGTAGATCTGAGTCTTTACAATCGTATCAGACAATTTAGAAATAGTAGTTTTGTATTTTTGTAGTCTCACTCATGGGGTGAGTGAGGCACATTTAAGGTTTTAAAAGCAAGTTTTGACTTCTGTTCTCCTGTTGTATTAGTGTTCTCTGTTCAAATTTTTCACGGCGATTAGGTTATTCTTTTTTATTCTAGTATGGCTTAACTGCTGGAAATCTGTTTATTCCAGTATGGTATAGCTACTGGAAATCTGCTCGTACTTTATTCAATGTTTGTTTATTTATTTCGGTATTGCAGAATACGAAACACCACCTCTTCTTTTGGCCATACCTCTCAACTGTCCCTGGTTTTGACTCAAATTTTAATTCCGTTCCTCTTAATCCCCCCTAAAACTACTGACTTTTGGAGGAAAGGTGGTGAATTACACTTAATGAATAATGACAATAATTCATAGGTTCATACTAGGCTATCTGCCCTAGGGCATTTATAAGCCTAGCCAGAATGTGTTTGGCTTTCGCCACCCATTTTAAATTTATTTTGCTATGCCCTTTTTCGAGGTTAGTATACTGTGCCTCTATCTAACAGTGACACAGAAGTGATACCCGGGGTAAACCTACGATCTCCCATCCACTCATCAAGATTCCTCTTGAAGAGAGTCAATGAGGGACTCTGCCTAACCTGGACTGGGATTTTATTCCAGAGTGAAGGGAGCCTCTGGGTTATGAATCTGTCCCTCCAGCATGTCCTATTTATTTCAGTGCTGAGGTTCAAGTCTCTCGAGCACGTAGCTCGATGGGATTTGGATTTTCTGAGGTGCAGCATGTCCATTAATTCCGGGTTGGACATGGCTTTATAAACTTCTTTTACTTCAGAAAATGTGTATTAATTCATATGCTCTGATTTTGTCAATGTTTCAAGTTAATAGCACTAATATTTTAAAAGTCTCCCTGATTTTTTCTTGACTTGTCCCTGATTCTGTTGAACTTTGTCCCCAATTGGCTGAGAGGTCTGCTTTTGGCCTTAAAAGAATTTCACAGCTCTCCTCTTTACACAACTCTTAAGTTACTATTCTTCTTTATTCCAGTACTGTATAGGTACTGGGAATCTCCTCGTACTTTATTATTTATTTTTATTTTATTTTACATTTGTTAACTAGGAGAGTGCGACTGGATACAAGTCCATTTTCAGCAGAAGCCAGGGGAGAAAACCTCCAAATGGTACATTTATAATGTGTGAAGATTGAAGGCTGCCAGCCTAGCCAGATATAATTTTGTAGATAATTATGTCATTGGCAAATAGTATTATAAGCCACAGGCTTGTTTTCTTAAATGGGAAAACAGTGTTAAATGTGGAACTGCAAAAATGTGACAACAGTGCACTCAGCACTCTGCTGTAACAAAGCTGACGAGTCAAGCATTTCATGATTCTTTTATGTCAAAAATTGGAACCGATATCTCTGGATGAAGGAATTCTGGCTATTTTCTTGAGACCAGAGTTCATTGCTAGAATTTGCATGTTCATAGGTTCATAGGTTCATAGGTTTATACTAGGCTATCTGCCCTAAGGCATTTATAAGCCTAGCCCAAATTTTTGTGGCTTACGCCACCCCTTATATGAAAAAATACTGTGCCCATTAGTTTGTTGTGCCACTGTCCAGCAGTGACACAGATATGATTGTAAACCTACGATCTCCCATCCACAGGTCTAGATTTCTCTTGAACAGAGTCAGCGAGGTGCTCTGCCTCACATGGACCGGGATTTTATTCCACAGCATAGGGAGTCTCTGAGTGATAAATCTATCCCTCCAGCCTATTTATAGCCGTGCTAAGGTTTAAGTCGCTTGCTCTAGTGGTTTTGGTGGATTTGGATTTTTGAGGTGGAGCATGTCCATTAATTCCGGGTTGGACATGGCCTTGTATGTCAGGCACATGTCACCTCTGAGCAGACGGTATGCGACTGAATAGAGCTGGAGTTTCTTCAATCTGGCAGCATATGACAGATTTTGGAGTCCCTTTATCCTTTTGGTGAGGAACTTTTGGGGTCTCTCCAATTGCTGCAGATGTCGGGTGAGATACATCCCGAATGGGGCATTGTACTCGATCATTGGTCTGATAAGTGAAGAGTACAGGGGAACAATGACCTCACTAGATCTGGATGTGAATCCCTTCATGATCAGGTGGGCAATGTAGAAGGTCTTTCTAACCACTTTAGCAATGTGAGTGTCAAAAGAAAGGCCACTGTCAACCTGGGTCCCCAGATCCCTGATAACCTCTTCTGTGCTTAGTGGATTGCCACCTATATGGTAGCTTGGGGTTACCTTGTTTTGTATGACTATACATTTTTGGCGTTTAACTTCAGGCCATGGCTCTGGCACCAGCTATCTGTTTCCGTGAGTCCCTTCTGAAGGATATCCATGTCCGATGCACTTTCCACTATAGTTTGCAGTCGTCTGCAAACTTTGTCAGCCAAAGTCCTCCCATGTTGGCCTGTACTTCTGAGAAGTAGATGCCAAACAATAGAGGGCCAAGGACCGAGCCCTGTGGGATGCCACTTGTGACCGGCTTGGAGTCTGACATAGCGCCGGCAACTGTAACCCTGTGGGTTCTGTCCTCAGTTTGCAACCCATCTTGTGACATATGGGTTTACATTTAAGCTGGTTTTTCTACAATACCCGAGTGGGGTATTGTGTCGAAAGCCTTGCAAGGTCAAGGTAGGCTGTATGGACTGCCTTTCCTCATCAATGGCCTTGGTGACTGTTTCAAGAAGTCGACCAAGTTCAAAAGGCATGATCTGCCCTTGACAAAGCCAAACTGGGTCGGGTCCAATGTCTGCAAGTCCCCTATATCTTTGTTTATGAGCTCCATTATGATCCTCTCCATAGCTTTGCAGACTAGACTTGTTAAGCTTATAATTACCAGGGTCCCGCCTTTGTGGAGTGGGACCACAGTTGCCGTCGCCACTCCTTGGGCACGTATCCTGTGGTAAGGCTGAGATTAAACAGCTGCCTTATGCGGGTTTAATTCCTCATTTAGCTCGTAGCACACAGCCGGGGACACCATCCGGTCCCATTGATGCTGTGTTTTTAGCTTTAGAGAGCAGCTTTCACCTGCGCATTTGTGATGTTCGGGAGGCTACACTCGGCTGGGTTAGTTATCTTTCCTTTAGGGGAGAGGGGTGAATTTTGCACTGAACCTGTCTGCCAGTATGTTGGCAATGTCTGTGGATTCAGTGATTTTTGTATCATTTTGGACTAATTCTGAGCATATCTGGGAGTTTCCACCCAGGTTCCTAACATAGCTGAAAAAGGCCTTATGATTTTCCTTTGAATCCATGGCAATTTTTCTCTCAAAATTGGCCTTAGTTGATTTTATGAGTGCTCGTATTTTTTACTAATAATGATCAGGGTGACTTCCCTTTTATGGATTTTGTTCTATCATGTAATAGCTTTCTCCTCTTATTGTAAAGTTTGTTAATGGCTGGGGTCCACCAGACTGGACGTTTGCCCTTTGTGGAAAGAGTCTTGGTTTTATTTGGGATTGCCTGATCCATGCAGTCCTGGAGGTGTTCATAGAAGGCATTTGTAAGGGCTTCCGCAGCTTGGGTTGTGGTTTCCTCTGGCTTAGGGGCCTTGAAGGATACCACACCAGTCTTGAGTAGTGTGAAGTTTGCTTTAGAGAAGTTCTTCACTATGGTCTTTTGTTTGGGGTGATGTGGATTTCCAGTGAGATTAGTTTATGATCAGATCTCACCAATGAGGGATATACTGAGCATTTTGTCCCCATGTTTGTGACAATGAGATCTAGTATATTTTCTCCTCTTGTGGGAACAGTGACTAGCTGTTCCATGGCATTTGAATTTATGAACTCCAGGAACCGTTGGGCTAGAAAGTTAGGGCTTGAGTAATGTTCCCAGTCTATATTCGTAGTTGAAGTCACCCAATATGATGGTGTTTGGAGATACATTTATACCCTCCAGTGTCTTCAGGAAGGCTGTGTGGGGTTCCTGAGTTTGAGAGGGTGGCCTGTAGCATGCTACAATTTGTAGAGCAGTTTTGCCTATGGTTAGTTGCACCTGGATGGTTTCACCAACCTGGAGGTGTGGGTATCCTTTATGAATATGGATACACCCCTCCTTTTGTGGTGTGGTCCGGGTTTTGGGGCGGAACGCATGATATGTGGTAAAACCTAATAGTGCCGGGTGCTCTCAGGAGCCTTGAACCAGGTTTCAGTTACAGCACAGACATCGATGTTCTCCATACTGAGAAGGGCCTTGAGTGCATGCATTTTGAGATTTAGACTTCTGGCATTGAGCAGCATTACCCTCAGTTTCTTCCCATTTTTGTTTTCTAGGGTGGTAGGTTTAGAATTTGAGCCTTGCCTAAAAAGGCACTATGGGGTGGCAAGAGCCTTAGCCAATATCCGAATCCCAGGGTGACAGGTGCAAGCCGTCCCTTGCGAAGCAGCGTGGCTTGTCAAGCATGTCATCCCAGGCAGACAGACACTGGATCCCCTTTGAATGACACCAGACATTAAGCCAATTGTTAAAGCTGATCATCTTGTCTCTATATTGTGGCATCATTCTTGGTGAAGGAAGGATACTGCTCAGGGTTAGGTTCATACCTGCCTGGGCTACATAATCAGAGAGCTCCTCTATGTCTCTTTTCATGTAGTCCAGGGAGGTACGTCTCAGCTCGCTCACACCAGCATGGCCAATGGCTGTGTCATATTTGTACTTGACGTGGAGTGACCAGTGCTTGTGTTATGTGGCGGATTCTAGCCCGATAGGCAGCTTACTGTGACCCTCTCCTTGTTCAGCCTGGTGAGTGGGACGCCAGTGTGTCTGACTATGGAGTCACCTATGACAAGTATGTTTGGTGTTGTATTTGGCCTTAAGGGCTGTGACTGCTTTGCACACTGCTTTTGTGGTTTATGTGTTGCTTGTGGGGTGTCTTGAGGTAGCAGTTGTTTGGGTGTCTGCTTTGGAGGCCTCTGCTGTTTAGGTAAATTTTTACTCAGAGCCTCCGAGTATGTCTTTGTGTGTTTATGTGTTTGATTCAGTGGAGTGGTAGCATTATGTGAGGCTGGTTTTGTGGTGTGTAGTTGCCTTCTCCTCCTGTCTGGTCTTGCCAGTCCTGAGTTGAGAGAGCTCAGCCTCCAGTTTGGCTAAATAGCTGCATCTCTCACAAGTATTTGTGTTATGTGTATAAATCCTTTTATTGTTCTGGCTTCCTGACCAGCTGTAAGATCAAGAGCTATTAACCCTTGAGAATCTGTTAGCCTGGGAATCAGAAAGAAAGAAATACCGGCCACTGTAGTGCAGCGGTTAGCAATGTTGCATCATAATAAGAGGTTCGATGCTTAGTTGGGGTGCTGTCTGTGTAGGGTGTGCATGTTCCCGCTCTGGTTGTACTGGCTTTTTACAGCTGTGATGGCTTAGTGGTTAACTGCTGTGACTGTAGTATACAGGGTCCTGGGTTCAAGACCTGCAAGGGCTGTTTATTTGGGGTTGGGAGGGTGGCCTAATGGTTAAGGTGTTTGCCTTACAAACACAAGGTGCAGGGCTTGAGTCTCACAAGGGATAATTAACTAGGCTTAAAATCGCTCACAAGGACAGTAAGCTTAGTAGTAATCTTTGAACCTAAATGATGTAATATGACATGAATCAGCAGTACTCTGTTATCAATTTAAGGACATTAAGAATGAGAGCATTAGAGCATTTGTCTTGAGAACATCCAACATTGCCAGCTTTACTTGTGTCTAGATGTAAGTAAGATTTTAGAACTGTGTTTTCTCTTAGATATATCTAGGAAATAGGAATATTAGACTAGTTTGTTTTTCTGTGATGCCAGAACTTTGCTACTGTATTATTTTAAGTATTTCTGTGTGATCTCTGAACTTTTGACTAGACTGTGTAGTAAGAAGTATTGTCTTGTGTTTTTATTATTTATTATTAAATATTTTAAACCTTTCAACTGTGGCTGTTTTGTGTAGAGATAATTTAACCTCCTAAGAACATACTGCATCTATATAGTGATACTGTACCAAGTCACTCCAAATAAGTCTTGACTGTTCTGTGGCACTTACTATTTGGTTAATAATATTGCACAGTAATAATTGGACACCCTTTCAAGGGCCTTTGAGTAGCTGATGAATATTAGCTGGGTGGTGGCAGTGATTTCTACCGTATAGTCTGGGTAAAAGGGGCACAGCTGGAGAACCTGTGCTAGCCTTCCCCATGAGTGTCTCTGTAGTTGTATTAACTCTTATCTCAAAGTGTGCGTGTGTGTGTGCGTGTGTGTGCGTGTGTGTGTGTGTGTGTGTGTGTGTGTGTGTGTGTGTGTGTGTGTGTGTGTGTGTGTGAGCTACTTGGGCAGGGACATGAAGCACTGGTCGGACAGAGAGGATGCTGGAGGTTTTAGCTTGCCCACTAGGCTGAGATCTGGACCCTATAGCTGTGCCAGTGGGGAGTCTTATTGGGGACCTGGAGAGTAAGGGAGAAACCAGCCCCACACTGACTGTGATCTCTGTGTGTTCTTAAGGGAAATTGTACTTTACTGTGTGTGTATTTATTATCCTTTCCCTATATGGACGCCCCTCACTGGTGTTAGTGGTGAGGATTGAGGCTCCTTGATTGTTGGAGCAGTGCACAGGCATCACATAATGTTCACAGACAATACATATAAAATATACTTTAAAGACAAACTTTACAATGTGAGTTTAGGGCATCATACAGTACACAGTCAGAGTACTTACTGAGCAGATAGAAGACAGTTGTTGTGTCTTTCGGCTTTTCCCGGTTAGGGGTCGCCACAGCAGACCTCCGGTCTGCTAATGATTGGCAGTAGATTTTAATGTGCCGAGTTGCCATCCCTGACGCACAACCTTCAATGAAGGTACGCCCATTCGCGCATGTCTCCAGACAGAAGACGCTCTAACTGAAAATCGAATGGGACAATGTCTTACTGTCAGGTGACAGGACTACCGCAGCACCACCACCGCAGACAAACAATGATAAAATACATATCAATCTCCTCTAGACAAGCTGGATGTACAGATTTGTACTGCTGTCTTAACTTAAGGGAATACATTTCATTTTTGGATATTTTAGGTCTGTAGATAAACTAGGAATCTAGCTGAGAATAGCAATATACTGATGTACTATCCAGGGGTGAGACAGGAGCATAGCCTTTTATTCATTAAGTGTGTTTTAAGAAGTTTCTTAAATCGGGTGGAGGAGTTGTTGGTTATTAGCTCGGCAGGAAGGGAGTTCCAGATTTTAGAAATATAGTGGCTGTAGATGGATTTTCCTGCCTCATTGTTAAATTTGGTGACCTGAATGTGATTTTGGGTGCTATATCTTAAGGTTCTTATAGTGGTGTGAGGTTGAAGTAGTTGTTGTAGAGTTGGGATGTTGTCTGAGAGATGTAATATTTTGTGTGCTAGTGATAGTTGATTGAATTGAAGTATTAGTGGGAGTTCTGCCCAGTTGAGCTTTCTGGGGCAGTCACAGTGATGTGTTCTAAAGGATGAACCTGTAGCAAATCTTGCTGTTTTATTATAGCAGGTGTCGATTTTCTTTAGATTAGTTTTACGTAGGTTGGTAAGCACAGGGGAGGCATAGAGTAAAGTGGATAGTAGGTGTGTCCTGGCTACTGTTATTTTGGAGTGGTTTGAGAAATATTGTTTATTACAATAGAGTAGACCGAGTTTTTTATGAACTTTCTTTATGGTTTGGGAAATGTGTAGGTCAAATCTAAGGTGACTGTCAGTTTTCAAGCCTAGCAGTTTGGTGTGATTGGTAGGGGTAATAGTTGTATTGTTGTTGGAGGAGATTATAAGGCTGTCTGAGGAGTGTAGGGATCTGTGTGAGCTAAAGAGGATAAATTTAATTTTAGCTGGGTTAAGAATGAGGTTTCGGTTGGTGATCCAAGTTTCGGCTAGGGAAAAGCATTCTTGTGTTTGGGAGAGGAGGAGGTCTAGTGTGGTGGCTGAGCATATTAAACTTTCATTTTTTCACTTTGGTATCACAGGAAGGGAAACACCACCTATTCATTTAAGCTTAACTTCTGGCATAAGTTATAGAGAGGAATTGGTTAACACTGACATGACACACCACAGACACATGGACATTTGTAGTCAGGAGCTCAGGCTGTTGTAAAAAGACAGAGTCCTGAGAAATTGTTTTCTGTGGTCTTTATTTCAGAAAGAAGAGAACATATGCTGATTCACAGCTGCTTCCAGTGCAGCCATGCCTTTCATACCAAATCAGACCAATTAGATCAGTCAGTCAATGGTTCAAAGGCAGTTTACATAAGCAGCATCACATTATTGAAATGCTAAACTTTAAATGGTTGTGGTTTATACTATTTTTACATTTTTTAAATGACATGAATGTAGTATCAAAGATGTCTGTGGCATTTAGAGAAAAGTCAGAAAGCATTTTTCTTGCAATTCTTATAAAGTATTAGCACATTTACCAAAGTGTAGGTGGAGGGCCTATCAATTCATCTTGGACTACAAAAAGATACTCTGAACAAAGGCCTACAATTTACCAACTGTTCTAGCTGCAGCTGTATAATTCCTTAGTATACTATAAAACAAAGCCTGAGGCACACACAAATGAGGGCCATTCAAGAAATAAAAGAAACAGTCTTGTTACAGACAGTATATCAGATGACAGGGCCTGACACTAATCCCATTATATGTCAATGAAATGGGAATATACCACTGCTTCCTTATGTCTAGCATGGCTCATATAAAATAGACATGAAATGGATTATGGGAAAGAGAAACGCTTGAAGAAAAATAAGATCATGTTGATAATTCAAGCCCCATTGGCAGCCATTTTGCAGAAAACATATTAAAATTCTATAAGATCCAAAAAGAATAAAGCTAGTGCTTAGCCAAATCCCAGTTCAGCAAAGAAATAAATCAGCAAACCAAAAATGTCACTGGGAACTGCTGCTGTACAAATGCTGTAAAATGTTTATTAAAACACAAAACAAGCAAAAAAGTATCAAAGTGAGCGCTTTCGGGCTAGGCCCTTCTTCAGACAAAGTGCTTCTCACAAACATCACATTTTAAAATAAACATACACCAATCACTCTTCAGTAAAAAAACCCACCCTGTTTTGATTGTTAGCTGAAACTAACAAGTCATCATTAAAAACACATTGCCACTACTCTTACTTAATAAAAAGTACGCCTACTTTTAAGTGTTGGCTTCAGAGGCACCATATCATTCAGCCCAGGTTGAATATGGGCTGTTAAATCTAAAATCCACTTTGATTCTATGGTTTCTGTCTTTAACCTAATATCACCCCCTCTCTTATTAATAAATACATTGGCTATCACCCTAAATTTAAATCTATGTGTGGGATTATCCTTTACATGATTATATAGCGCATTGTGCTCATCACAGTTCCTAATTGACGAAATGTGCTGTAGTATCCTGACCTTAAGCATATTGTTGGTTTTACCAACATAATATCCTGAGCATGACGTGCAATCAGCCAAATACACCACATTAATGGTCCTACAGGTAGCTCTCCCTTTAAAATGAAAACTCTTCCCTGTGGAAGGATGTACAAACACTGTCTCCGTATTAATATGATCACAAGCCTTACAGCCCCCACATGGGACAGTACCCAGCGACCTAGGTAGGCATGTGACCTCATTGTTTCCCCTATCGTGACAGAGTATATCCTTCAGGTTCTTATTCTTCTTATAACTAAACTGTGGAAAGTCCCCTACTATATCACTCAAGTTTTTGTCACTAGTGATAATGTTCCAATTCTTCTTGATGATGTCACACACCCCTTTGACATTACTGCCATATGTTAGTGTTATCCTAGGTATAGTTTCCTTCTTCCTACCTTTAAACCGGTGACCATTGTGATTACTATAATTACTTCCTAGGCTCGTCGTAACATCAAGCCATGGTCTATATTTACCTTGCCTGTCCGCAGTACCTCTTGCTACTGCTGTTTCCACTAGCTCACATCTATACCCTCTTTCTTGGAAACATTCTTTCAAGTCATCTATCTCTCTCTCAAAATGTTCATCCTGTCGACTGATCCTAGAGATCCTGCCAACCTGCCCCTCCACTATGTTGGAAAAGGTATATCTAGGGTGCATGCTGTCAAATGAGAGCAAAGAATTCTTCCAACTCTCTTTTCGATATAATCTGGAACTAAAGCCTACGGGTGTAAGTTCTGCTGTGACATCCAAGAAGTCCAGAGCCTCACATGAGTTCTTGATATCAAACTTCAAGAAGGATGTGGTAGAGTGTAAATATTCCATAAAAGTATTTAGCCTTTGTTCACCCCCCTTCCAGGCAATAAAGATATCGTCTACAAAACGTAGATAAACCCCTATATGTGGACTCCAATCTCTGTGGTTTAAAACATGTTTCTTTTCCCAGAAGGAGAGAACTAGGTTGGCGTAGGAATTTGCACATGGGGTGCCCATGGCTACCCCCTGTACTTGCCTAAACACTGAACCATTGCTCAAGAAGATGTTATTTTCCAAGACCAGTTTCAGTGACTCTTCTATGAGAAGAAGTTCTTTCTCTATGACACCCACATCCTTCAGAATCCCTACACAGGCTGCTATGCCATACTCATTGCCTATTACTGTGAACAAACTATTTACATCCAGGCTTACCAACATAGTGCCCTCCTGGCTACCTTCCCTGTTCATTTCACCCAAAACTCTAAGGAAATGTGCAGTGTCCTTCAGAACATTGTTCATACGATCTACGTAAGGTCTAAGTGTGCACTCCAGCCATATTGACAAATGCTCCGTGACCCACCCCCTTCCCGAAACTATGGGTCTAAGGGGTGGGTCTGTCAATGATTTGTGCACCTTGGGTAGGGCCTTGAACACAGGAATGACTGGTTTATCCACATGAAAGAATTCCAAAGTAGGCGTACTTTTTATTAAGTAAGAGTAGTGGCAATGTGTTTTTAATGATGACTTGTTAGTTTCAGCTAACAATCAAAACAGGGTGGGGTTTTTTACTGAAGAGTGATTGGTGTATATTTATTTTAAAATGTGATGTTTGTGAGAAGCACTTTGTCTGAAGAAGGGCCTAGCCCGAAAGCGCTCACTTTCATACTTTTTGGTTTGTTTTGTGTTTTAATAAACATTTTACAGCATTTGTACAGCAGCAGTTCCCAGTTACGTTTTTGGTTTGCTGATTTATTTCTTTGCTGAACTGGGATTTGGCTAAGCACTAGCTTTATTCTTTTTGGATTTGATCACATTTGGCTTATTGTGCTATGCATGCTGCTGAAGGAGATATAACAGCAAATTGCTCAAGAACTACTATGGAAACAGGCAGCGGTGAGCCTCTATCTGGAACTTGGTGTACTGATAAACTGACAACAGAAGAACCCTTTTGAATTTGGGTTTTGTTTTGAGGAACAGGATAGAGGAGGTCTCAAAACCATTAGCGATGGACAGAACTTTTGAGGACCTAGTTCGAGATCTGAACTTTAAGGCCATGAGACTGCAACGACTACAATGGCAAGCCTACCATTTGGAGGCTTGCCTGGATTATGGTATTGTCCCGAGAGGTATGCGCATATTGTGCATGCCTACTCAAGGGGACAGGTACCCAGAGCTATTAGCAAAATGGCAGGCTATTAATTTAAACACAAGTTTTCAATATATAGAATTACTTCTGACTTTTTTCCTACCAGAGACCGAGGAACTGAAACGGGAGGTGTTTAACATAAGGCAGAAATTGTCTAAAGAGTTCTGTGAGCCGTATCATGAATCTCGGCTGGAACAGCTACATCGAGGGCTCATGGACAAAGATGAGAAACTAAAAACTACGAAGATGGGAAAGCTGAAAAGGGATTATGAAGATTTCTCGAGGGGCAATATCTTCGTGTGGCCGAAGAATACCCCTCGGGCTTCGAATACTACTTGGAGGGCACAGAGACCCAGTGGAGTATCTACAACAACAGGAGAACGACGCAGACGGTTGACGTCGAACAGGGAGACACGTCCAATAACAACAGTCCCAGTTGACGTCGCATCAGATGAGCGGCCAGTTGACGTCACATCAGATGAGCGGTCTGTGGCTAGAGAAGACATCACAGCTGTTGATGGCGTTGCAGGGATCCTGAGCTCAGCACAACAATCAACACTGGTTAGTGCCAGTGTTTTAGGAAATAAGAGCACAGAACCATCTAGGCTTGAGGAGCCAGCAGACGTTGGGTGTGACAAGGGAAGCCCTATTGAGGAAGGGATAACAACAAGAACAGGGGCAGGAGTCCCTTCGGTAAACCTACAGAATGCCACAGATGAAGCCATTGGCTCCTTGGACTTACCATCCAGTTCAGGAGGTTTGGGAGCGCGTCCGAAAATGGCTCCAGGACAGAATTATTTTTTGGGCATGCTGCCTACGAATGTGAGGAAGAAGGGTCCATGGAAGTGGTCGCAGAGCGACGACAGGGACTCAGTGAACAAGAGGAGAACATTGAATTGACTGCAAGTAATTCTGTTTATGATATTGTATTTAATTTATCTAAATATGTACGGAGTGAAGCTGAAATTTATGTTTTAAACAAAGGGATGACATTTGTACCAAGCAAAGCTTGTTTATATAGCGATGTAGTATTGGATTTGATGTTGTATTGTCGGAGGGTTATGCTGAACAAAATCTATGGAGGGACACAGGGTCCTAGTGTGGGCCTACGTCAGCCTAGTAGTTATGTTCTACCTTTTTCACCTGCACTTAGTTTATTCATTAATAAATGTGAAAATGACTTGTTTTTGTTTATGCAAGAAAAAGGAAAAGATCGTTTTTACAATCTGAACCCTGAGCAAAGACGGGCCCTAGAGAATCTTAGTAAGAACAAAGACTTAACAATAAAGATGGCAGATAAAGGAGGGGCTGTAGTGGTCCTTGACACTGACTGGTATAACATGAAATTATCTGGATTGTTGGCAGACAAAGATGTATATCATTTATTGAATCCAGTAGAGGTCAGGAACATTATTAGTAAGGTACATGGACGGATTAAATGGTTGTATACTAATATGTATATTACTCAAGACCTCATGGAATTCTTTCATGTGGATAAACCAGTCATTCCTGTGTTCAAGGCCCTACCCAAGGTGCACAAATCATTGACAGACCCACCCCTTAGACCCATAGTTTCGGGAAGGGGGTGGGTCACGGAGCATTTGTCAATATGGCTGGAGTGCACACTTAGACCTTACATAGATCATATGAACAATGTTCTGAAGGACACTGCACATTTCCTTAGAGTTTTGGGTGAAATGAACAGGGAAGGTAGCCAGGAGGGCACTATGTTGGTAAGCCTGGATGTAAATAGTTTGTTCACAGTGATAGGCAATGAGTATGGCATAGCAGCCTGTGTAGGGATTCTGAAGGATGTGGGTGTCATAGAGAAAGAACTTCTTCTCATAGAAGAGTCACTGAAACTGGTCTTGGAAAATAACATCTTCTTGAGCAATGGTTCAGTGTTTAGGCAAGTACAGGGGGTAGCCATGGGCACCCCATGTGCAAATTCCTACGCCAACCTAGTTCTCTCCTTCTGGGAAAAGAAACATGTTTTAAACCACAGAGATTGGAGTCCACATATAGGGGTTCATCTACATTTTGTAGACGATATCTTTATTGCCTGGAAGGGGGGTGAACAAAGGCTAAATACTTTTATGAAATATTTACACTCTACCACATCCTTCTTGAAGTTTGATATCAAGAGCTCATGTGAGGCTCTGGACTTCTTGGATGTCACAGTAGAACTTACACCCATAGGCTTTAGTTCCAGATTATATCGAAAAGAGAGTTGGAAGAATTCTTTGCTCTCATTTGACAGCATGCACCCTAGATATACCTTTTCCAACATAGTGGAGGGGCAGGTTGGCAGGATCTCTAGGATCAGTCGACAGGATGAACATTTTGAGAGAGATAGATGACTTCAAAGAATGTTTCCAAGAAAGAGGGTATAGATGTGAGCTAGTGGAAACAGCAGTAGCAAGAGGTACTGCGGACAGGCAAGGTAAATATAGACCATGGCTTGATGTTACGACGAGCCTAGGAAGTAATTATAGTAATCACAATGGTCACCGGTTTAAAAGTGGGAAGAAGGAAACTATACCTAGGATAACACTAACATATGGCAGTAATGTCAAAGGGGTGTGTGACATCATCAAGAAGAATTGGAACATTATCACTAGTGACAAAAACTTGAGTGATATAGTAGGGGACTTTCCACAGTTTAGTTATTATAGGAGGAATAAGAACCTGAAGGATATACTCTGTCACGATAGGGGAAACAATGAGGTCACATGCCTACCTAGGTCGCTGGGTACTGTCCCATGTGGGGGCTGTAAGGCTTGTGATCATATTAATAGGGAGACAGTGTTTGTACATCCTTCCACAGGGAAGAGTTTTCATTTTAAAGGGAGAGCTACCTGTAGGACCATTAATGTGGTGTATTTGGCTGATTGCACGTCATGCTCAGGATATTATGTTGGTAAAACCAACAATATGCTTAAGGTCAGGATACTACAGCACATTTCATCAATTAGGAACTGTGATGAGCACAATGCGCTATATAATCATGTAAAGGATAATCCCACACATAGATTTAAATTTAGGTGATAGCCAATGTATTCATTAATAAGAGAGGGGTGACATTAGGTTAAAGACAGAAACCATAGAATCAAAGTGGATTTTAGATTTAACAGCCCATATTCAACCTGGGCTGAATGATATGGTGCCTCTGAAGCCAACACTTAAAAGTAGGCGTACTTTTTATTAAGTAAGAGTAGTGGCAATGTGTTTTTAATGATGACTTGTTAGTTTCAGCTAACAATCAAAACAGGGTGGGTTTTTTTACTGAAGAGTGATTGGTGTATGTTTATTTTAAAATGTGATGTTTGTAAGAAGCACTTTGTCTGAAGAAGGGCCTAGCCCGAAAGCGCTCACTTTGATACTTTTTGGTTTGTTTTGTGTTTTAATAAACATTTTACAGCATTTGTACAGCAGCAGTTCCCAGTGACGTTTTTGGTTTGCTAAAATTCTATAAGAAACTGACTGATTTTAATATGTTAAAATAACTCAGAAAACAAAGAGTGAAAAAACAGATTTTTTTTAGTTCTAAGGCAGAGTTTTCCTTTAGTACTAATATGAAGCAGATCAAATGGCAGCAGCAGTAGCGATAGTTAAATAAGTATACATCTGACCTTTAGTCAACTGACTCCTTTATTTGTTTTTTAAGTAATAAACCAGCACTTCTAAGCCCAGAACCATCCTCTCAAAGCCTAGCCTGTCTTGTACCTTGTAGCTAGATGCTTGAGTTTAACAGGAACTTGTTGGACTGATTGGGTTGGGTTTCTTTAAACTCAAAAGTCAGAATCAAATATCAAAGACCTGAACCAAACTACGCACATTACTGACTGTGTCAATCATAGGTTCATAGGTTCATACTAGGCTATCTGCCCTAGGGAATTTATAAGCCTAGCCAGAGTGTGTTTGGCTTTCACCACCTATTTTAAATTTATTTTGCTATGCCCTTTTTTGAGGTTAGTATACTGTGCCTCTGTCTAACAGTGACACAGAAGTGATACCCGGGGTAAACCTACGATCTCCCATCCACTCATCAAGATTCCTCTTGAAGAGAGTTAATGAGGGACTCTGCCTAACCTGGACTGGGATTTTATTCCAGAGTGAAGGGAGCCTCTGGGTTATGAATCTGTCCCTCCAGCATGTCCTATTTATTTCAGTGCTGAGGTTCAAGTCTCTCGAGCGTAGCTCGATGGGATTTGGATTTTCTGAGGTGCAGCATGTCCATTAATTCCGGGTTGGACATGGCTTTATACGTCAGGCACAGATCGCCTCTGAACAGGCGGTATGCCACTGAGTAGAGCTGGAGTTTCTTTAACCGGGCAGCATATGCCATCTGTTTGAGCCCTTTGATCCTCTTGGTGAGGTACTTTTGGGGTCTTTCTAGTTACTGCAGGTGTCTGGTAAGGTACATCCCAAAAGGGGCATTGTACTCAATTATGGGCCTGATGAGGGATGAGTAAAGAGGCACGATGACCTCCCTGATCTAGATGTGAATCCCTTCATGATTAGGTGGGCTATATAAAATGTTTTTCTAACCACTTTGGCCACGTGGTTGTCAAATGAGAGATTGCTATCAACTTGGGTCCCCAGGTCCCTAATTACTTCTTCTGTACTTAGTGGATTACCACCTATGTGGTAATTTGTGGGCACTTTGTTTTTGCCAAAGGGGATGACTATACACTTTTTGGCATTTAGCTTGAGGCCATGGCTCTGGCACCAGTTGTCTGTTTCTATGAGGCCCTTTTGGAGGATGCTTGTGTCGGCTGGAGAGTCGATTATGGCGCCCAGTTTGCAGTCATCTGCAAACTTGGTCAGCCACAGTCCTTCCATGTTGGCCTGTACCTCCGAGAAATATATACCAAACAAGAGAGGTCCCAGGACTGAGCCTTGTGGGACACCACTTGTAACTGGTTTGAAGTCTGACATGGCTCCAGCAATTCTAACCACGTGGGTTCTGTCCTTGAGACAGATTGCAATCCATCTAGTGACACAGGGGTTTATATTTAAGCTGGTGAGCTTATCTATAATGCCCGAGTGGGGTATTGTATCGAAGGCTTTTGTGAGGTCCAGGTAGGCTGTGTGGACCACCTTCCCCTCGTCAATCGCCTTGGTGACTGTTTCAAAGAAATCAACCAGGTCTAAGAGGCAGGATCTGCCCTTAACAAAGCCGAACTGGGTAGGATCCAGTGTCTGTAGGTCCCCAATATCTTTATTTATGAGGTCCATGATGATCCTTTCCATAGCTTTGCAGACCAAGCTAGTCAGGCTTATGGGGCGATAGTTTCCAGGATCCGTTGAGGCACCACCTTTATGGAGAGGGACCACTGTTGCTGTACGCCACTCTTTGGGCACATATCCTGTAGTAAGGCTGAGATTGAACAGTTGTTTTATGTTTGGGTTTTGCTCTTCTTGGAGTTCATGTAGGACGCAGCCCGGGACACCGTCTGGTCCCATTGATGCTGTGTTTTTTGCTTTGGAGAGGGCGGCTCTTACCTGAGCATCTGAGATGTCAGGGGGGCAGCACTCTGCTGGGATAGATATTTGCCCTTTTGGGGGGAGGGGGGGGAGAAGTTTGCACTGAACCTGTCAGCTAGGATGTTGGCAATGTCTGTGGGTTCAGTGTATTTTTTGTCATTTTGGACTAATTCTGAGCATATCTGGGAATTACCACCCAGGTTCCTAACATAGCTAATGAAAGCCTTGTGATTATCCTTAGTGTCCTGTGCAATTTTTCTCTCGAAGCTGGCCTTAGACAATTTTATGAGTGCACGTAGTTTTTTGCTAACACTGATCAGTGATGCCTTCCCCTTTTTGTGATTTTGCTCCATCATTTAGTAGCGTCCTCCTTCTATTGTATAGTTTGTTTATGGCTGGGGTCCACCAGACTGGACATCTGCCTTTGGAGGATTGGTTCTTCGTTTTATTTGGGATCACATGATCCATGCATTCCTGAAGGTGTTCATAGAATGCGTTTATAAAGGATTCTGCGGTCTGGGCCATATTTTCCACAGGCCCAGGGGCTTTGAAGGATTCCACCTCGGTTTTGAGGAGTGTGAAATTTGCTTTAGAGAAGTTTTTCACTGTGGTTTTCTGGGCAGGGGGTGGGGTCGGGATGTGAATATCCAGTGAGATTAGTTTATGGTCTGATCTTACCAGTGAGGGATACACTTCTGGTCTGGAGCATAGAGTCCCCATGTTGGTGATGATCAGGTCCAGTATGTTTTCCCCTCTTGTGGGAGTGGTAACAAGTTGTTCCATAGCATTTGAGTTTATAAATACTAGGAACCTTTGGGCTAGGGTGTTGGAGCTAGAGTAATGCTCCCAGTCTATGTTTGGGTAGTTGAAGTCACCCAATATAATGGTGTTTGGAGAGACCTTCATATCTTCCAGTGTTCTCAGGAAGGCCGAGTGGGGTTCCTGGGTTTGGGAGGGTGGTCTGTAGCAGGCTATAAACTGGAAGTCAGTTTTACCCACTGTTAGTTACACATGGATAGTCTCTGATGCTTCGTGCTTTGCCACCAACCTGGAGGTGTGGGTATCTTTGATGAATATCGATACTCCCCCCCCTTTTGTGGTTCAGTCCAAGTTTTGGGGCCAAAAAGCATGGTATGAGGTATAACCTGGTAGTGCTGGGGTGCTCTCGGGAACCCTGAACCAGGTTTCTGTTACTGCACAGATATCGATGTTCTCCATGCTAAGGAGAGTTTCGAAAAGTGCATCTTGAGGTTTAGACTTCTGGCATTGAGTAGCATTACTCTTAGTTTCTTATCCCTTGTGATACCTATGGAGGTGGGTTTGTCTTTTGAGCCTTGCCTAAAAAAAGGCACTATGGGGGTAGCAAGAGCCTTTGCCAATATCCGAAAGCCCTGGGGTGACAGGTGCAAGCCATCCTTAGCGAAGCATCGTGGCTTGTCGAGCATATCATCCCAAGCTGACAGGCATTGGATCCCCTTTGAATGACACCAGTACTTAAGCCAATTGTTGAAATTGATCATCTTGTCTTCATATTGTGGCATCATTCTTGGTGAGGGTAAGATGCTACTCAAGGTCAGGGTCATACCGGCCTGGGCTACATGCTCAGAGAGCTCCTTTATGTCTCTTTTCATGTAGTCCAGGGAGGTACGTCTCAGGTCATTCACACCAGCATGGACAATGACTGAGTCATATTTGTACTTGCCTTGGAGTGACCTGAGTGCTTGTGTTATGTGGCGGATCCTAGCGCCCGGCAGGCTGCTCACCGTGACCCTCTCCTTGTTCAGCCTGGTGAGCGGGACGTCAGTCATCAACTTTAAAGTCAAATTGATTCTTTTATCCTTTGCACTGAACAGGACAGCTTGGATGTGACCGATGACCCCTATAGGTCTGGCAGGTGTCTGCTAATTCTAACAACAGTAAGAACCACAGAACCAGACTAATGGTAGTCTGATGGGACAAATGCTTTATTAATAAAAATACCTGTCACCATGAAATTAGCTTGATATTGTTGTTATTGCTATTGTGTTCTTAAAGTTGGTAAAGTAGTCTAACAGCTTTTGTGGTATCTGATAGTCTGAATGCTTGTTGGTATAAAAATATTCTCTTTTTGTAAATTCCTGCATATCATTGCTAGAATCTCCTTGTGTTTTGTGACCGAGAGTGCTTCTCAAACAATCTGGAAATATAGAGCTGATAAGTATATTTTTTGGCACTTTAACTGTTCAGAATTCTGCACTGTCTGTTTTTGCTTGACTGAATTATTTATATATTTGCTATCAATGTTTTCTGATCTGTGCTGAAAATTTCCACCCACCCACCCTATTGCTGTTGTGTTCATAAAGTTGGTGGCTTTTGCAGTTTCACGCCTCTACTGTAAATTTGATATGGGACACTCCTCTCAGTCTGATCTCTTTATCTCATTCTACCTAATGCAGAGATCATTTGAGAAGGCCAAACTCCTTAGTCCCCTAACCTTGAATTATCTTCTGTTCCTGCTCTCTCCCTTTTTACTTTATAAAAAAAGACAGTTTATTCAGCTGCTTATATTTTTCTAATTTGTGTTTCTTCCTACTACTCTATTATTTCATCTTGCTTTCTCTAAAGTGTTCAACTGCACCTTTTCTGTTGCATTTATTACTGCTTGTTTATAGCCTCTCTAAATTGTTAAGTGTTATTCTTAAGTGTTATTCTAAGCTCTTAGTTTTGATTAAGCACTTGGGCTTTAGTCCCACCCCTTTGCTATCCCTGGCCTTTCTATCTCAGATTCTGACAAATATGAATGGACAATTTCCTACAGGCCAAACAAAGGACTAACAGACCAGTATATATATATGTGCAGTATGTGAAGGATACCTGTTTATATATGAGTCACAGTAACATTCATAGGTTCATAGGTAGGTACTAGGCTATTGGCCCTAGGGCCTATATAAGCCTAGCCAAAAATGTACTCTGTCTTTCGCCACCCAAGAAAATTATTTTCCTGTTCCCCTGTCGAGCAGAGCCATAGAAGTGATCCCTGGAGTGAATTTCCTATTTCCCATCCAATCATCAAGATTTTTTTTTTTGAAGAGTGCTAATGAGGAGCTCTGTCTGACATAGGTAGTCTGTTCCAGAGTATGGGAAGTCTCTGGGACAGGAATCTATCCCTTCAGCATGTTCTGTTTATTGTGGTGACAAGGTTTAGGTCCCTAGAGTGTGTAGATCGGAGGGATTGTGATTTCTTTATGTGGAGCATGTCCAACAGCTCTGGGTTTGACGTAGCTTTGTATGTTAGGCAGTGATCGTCTCTGAGTAGGCGATATGCGACGGAGTAAAGCTGGAGTTTTTTGAGACAGTCTGCACAGGGCATCTGTTTGAGGCCAGTAATCCTCTTTGTGTGGTATTTCTGTGGCATTTCCAGTTGTTGTAGATGTCTTGTAAGGTACATACCAAAAGGGGTGTTGTACTCTATAATGGGTCTAATGAGTGATGAGTAGAGGGGAACAATGACCTCTTTTTTTCTGGATGAGAAACCTTTTGTGATGAGGTGAGCCACGTAGAAGGATTTCCTGACCACTGTGGCGATGTGATTATCAAAGGAGAGACTACTGTCCACCTGTGTCCCAAGGTCTCATCACATTTTTGGCATTAAGTAGACTACCAGCTATGTGGTAGTTCATGGGTACTGAGTTTTTACCAAAGGGGATGACAATACACTTTTTGGCATTGAGCTTCAGGCCATGGCTTTGACTCCAGGTATCTGTCTCAGTGAGGCCCTTTTGTAGTATGTCCACATCATTAGGAGTTTCGATTATGGCTCCTAGTTTGCAGTCATCTGCAAACTTTGTTAGCTGAAGACCTTCTGTGTTGGCCTGTACTTCAGAGAAGTAGATACCAAACAGGAGAGGACCCAGGACTGAACCCTGTGGTACTCCACTTGTCACTGGTCTGAAGTCGTTTTTGGAGTCTGCTACTTTCACAGTGTGGGTTCTGTCCATGAGCCAGTTGGCAGCCCATCTTGTGACATAGGGATTTATACCTAGTTTAGTGAGCTTATCTATAATTCCAGAGTAGGGTATGGTGTTGAAAGCCTTGGCGAGATCTAGATAAGCTGTGTGAATCACTTTACCCTCATCTATGGCTTTGGTGACTGCTTCAAAGAAGTCAATCAGGTTTAGGAGAAATGATCTGCCTTTTACAAATCTGGACTGGGTAGGGTCCAGAATTTGGAGGTTACCAATGCCTTTTTTATGAGTTCCATGATGATGCATTCCATGGCCTTGTAGACCAGGCTCATCAGGCTAATGGGGTGGTAGTTCCAGGGGTCCATTGTGGCTCCCCCTTTGTGGAGTGGGATAACTGTTGTGGTGCGCCATTCAGTGGGCACAAAGCCTGAGGTGAGGCTATGATTGAACATGGTACTTATATAGGGTGCTAGTTCATTCTGTAGTTCGTGTAGATCGCAGCCTGGGATATTGTCCGGTCCCATGGATGCTGTGTTCTTGTCTTTGGAGAGTGTGTTTTTACCTGTGTAGTTGCGATTACAGGAACTTTGCATTCTTCCAGTATAGAGATGGGCCATCTAGGGGGTGAGGGAGGTAAAGTTAGCACTGAACCTATCTGCCAGGATGTTGGTAATATCAGTTGGTTCTGTATATTTAGTGCCATTGTGCTGTAACTCAGAGCAGATCTGAGTGTTGCCATTGAGATGCTTGACATAGCTATAGAATGCTTTATGGTTGTCTTTAGAGTTAGTGGCAATTTTGTTTTCATAACTAGCTTTGGAGGATTTCATGAGGGATCTCAGCTTCTTACTGAGGTTGACCAGCAAGTTCCTCCAGTCATGGGATTTTACTCATTTTTGCAACAGTTTTTTTCTTCTGTTGTAGAGTTTGTTTATGGCAGAGGACCACCAGATTGGCTTCCTTTTTTTGGAGGATAGCATCTTGGTTCTATTAGGGTTAGCATGATCCATGCACTCGCGTAAGTGCTTATAAAGTGCATTTATGTAGGATTTAGCAGTTGTGCCTCTATTGTCCGTCTGCATGGGTGTCATGAAGTTTGCCACTTCTGTCTTAAGAAGTGGGAAGCTGGCTTTGGAAAAGTTTTTTATGGTGGTTTCCCTAATTGGGGGTGGGAACGGGATGTGGATGTCTGGGGTGATTAGCTTGTGGTAGGATCTGACCAACGAAAAATTGACTTCTGGTGTGGAACACCAGTTGTCCATGTTGGCAATGACCAGGTCTAGGATATTGCTGCCCCTGGTTGGGGTGTGAATAAGTTGATCCAAAGCATTGGAATTTATGAATTCCGGAAAACGTTGAGCAAAAGAGTTGATACATGAGTAGTTTTCTCAGTTAATGGTGGGGTAGTTGAAATCGCCCATTATTAGGGTGTGGGTTGTACCTTAATACTTTCCAGTGTATCAAGAAATGAGGAGTGGGAATCCTAGGGCATGGTGGGGGGTCTGTAGCAAGCTACAATATGGATTGCGGTCTTGCCAAGAGTTAGTTGCACTTGGATAATCTTGGATGCATTATGCTGTGCAACTAACCTGGAGGTGTGGATATCCTTAATGAATATGGACATGCCTCCACCTTTAGTGCTTCATTCCGGATTTGGTGGCCAAAAGGTGTGGTATGAATTATAGCCTGGTAATGCAGGGGTGTTCTCTGGAGCTTTGAACCAGGTCTCTGTCACTGCACAGATGTCGATGTTCTCCATTTTAAGGAGTGCCTCGAGTGAGTGCATTTTGAGGTTTAGACTTCTAGCATTGAGTAGCATTACCCTCAGATTTTGCTTGCTTGTACCTGTTACAGTGGTGAATTTGTCATTTGAACCTTGCCTAAAAAGGCACTATAGGGGTGGCAAGAGCCTTAGCCAGTATCTGGAATCCCAAGGTGACAGATGCAGGCCATCTCTGGCAAAGCATCATGGTCTGTTGATCATGTCGTCCCAGGCAGACAAATACTGGATCCACTTAGAATGACACCAGAAGCTTAGCCAATTGTTGAAGTCAATTATTTTGTCCTTGTACTGTGGTATCATTCTGGGTGATGGCAGGATGCTACTCAGGGCTAGGGTCATACCTGCCTGGGCTACAAGATCGGAGTGCTCCTCCATGTCTCTTTACATGTAGTCCAGGGAGGTACATCTCAGGTCATTCACACCAATGTGGACAATGACAGTGCCATATTTGTACTTGTTGTGGAGTGACCTGAGTGCGTGCATTATGTGGCAGATCCTGGCACCTGACAGGCAGCTGACAGTAACTTTCTCCTTGTTTAGCCTGGTGAGTGGAACATCAGTGTGCCTGACTATAGTCACCTATAACTAGAGTGTTGGGTACATTGTTATGCCTTATGGGCTGTGGTTTAGTGACACACTGAGTTTGTGAGCTATGTGTCATTTGGGTTGTGTTGGGGGGGTGGAGTTTGCTTGTGTTTCTGCTTTGGAGGTCCCTGATGCTTGGGCAGGTTTTTATTGAGAGCCTCCGTAAATGTAGGTGTGTGTTTTGTGTTTCTATGTGTGTGTTTTGATGGTGTAGGTTTTGAGGGACTATGTGGTGAGTGTGGTGCGGTGCAAGTGTTTACTTTCTCCACTTGACTGTCTAGTCCAGTCTTGGGTGAAGAGAGCTTTGCTTCCATTTTGGCTATATAAGTGCATCTCTCACAGGTTGTAGTGTTGGGTGGTAGGAGGAGAGGGTTGTCTGTGTACATGAGGCAATTGGTACATTGCCCCAAGATGCCCAGATTCATCAGGTAGACAGGAGAAATCACCGGGAGCTGACCCTTAGACATGCCTGGATAGGTGCTTATTTATTAAGTACTGAAAACTGCGTTCCTCTAGACAAGTGAGGAAAGTTGAGTGCTGTAGTAATTTGCAGCTTATTTAGTGCTTACAACGAGTTCTGAACAAGTGCTGAGTTCAAAGAAACATATTTGAGTGCTGAAACTAAAAAACTGGCTAGTTCTAAGAAACAAAATTAAGCTAGAAGGCTTCCCTACAACAAAGAAAGGCTTGGGGGCTTAGAAGCCTACAAACAGTCTAGACCACTTGCAGGAAAGGCAGGAAACAAGCCTAAACATTTTTTTCTTTCCCAGATGCTTTCTTTGTACACAGTAGGAGTGCCTAAAATTAGAATATGATCTCACTGCACTCAGTTGAGTGAGCAAATGAGATGGGCCAAGAAGGAGTATCCAAACACAAATTTACAAGAGGGGTAGGAAGTTTCAAAGCCACCAAGATTAACACCAAAACAGAAACAGGGAGAGTGGGTGGGGAACTAACTGAAAAAACATGATAGAACATGGCACAATATCTGCCACTACATGCAACACATACAATGCCATTTTGTCAGTGTGACAGCATGACAAAACAATGGTACAGAAATTGCATGAGCAAGGACCTGTCACATTGTTGAACAGACATAACACAGTAACAACCAACTGAGAAATGGGTGCAGTGCATACACACATGGATAAAACATGCAAATAAATTAATGGATCCACCTCACTGTGTTATGAGAGAGCTGTGAGAATAATGCAGTATGTGAGCTGCTGTCATTCCATCTGAGTATAAACCTGAACAACACAAACATAAGAATTGTGTCTCACTTGCATCATGGTAACTGCAGTAGTGATATCTGTCACATACAGGGCCAGAGTCTATAGGACATAATAATGTTATGCTTCATTGCATGCATAGGAGTGCATACACAAAAGTGCGTGCACACACACACACACACACACACACACACACACACACACACACACACACACACACACACACACACACACACACACACACGTAAGATGTAGCACCCCTGCCCATATGGAACAATGGATGCTGTAATTACAGTATATCATATACATCAAATTGGTTACTGCATATGTAATTTGGTAAAGTGTCTCATACTCTAGCAGTAGCATAACACATATGACATGCTCTGTAAAGTGCACATTGTGATGTACATCAGAATTTGGTAATGTGTCATACTGCAGCAGCAGCATAATACATATGACATGATATGTGCTGTGCACATTATGATGTAGATCAGAATTTGGTAACGTGTGTCATACTGCAGCAGCAACATAATAACATGTGACATGAAATATGCAATGCACATTATATGATGTACATCAGAATTTGTCAATGTGTGTCATACTGCAGCAACAGGATAATAACACATATGACATGATATGTGCAGTGCACATTATGATGTGTATTGGAATTTGGTAACATCTGTCATACTGCAGCAGCAACATAATACATATGACATGATCTGTGCAGTGCACATTATGATGTACATTGGAATTTGGTAACAAGTGTCATACTACAGCAGCAGCACAATAACACATGGCATGATCTGTGCAGTGCACATTATGATGTACATCAAAATTTGGTAACATGTGTCATACTACAGCAGCAGCATAATGACACATATGACATATGTGCAGTGCACATTATGATGTACATCAGAATTCGGTAATGTTTCATACTGCAGCAGCAGCATAATAACGCATATGACCTGTGCAGTGCACATTATGATGTACATCAGAATTTGGTAATCTGTGTAATACTACAGCATAATAACAAAAATGACATGATATCAGCAGTGTACATAATGATGTACAGAATTTGGTAATGTGTGTCATACTGCAGCAGCAACATAACACATATGACATGATCTGTGCAGTGCACATTATGATGTACATCAGAATTTGATAATATGTGTAATATTACAGCATAATAACAAAAATGACATGGTAGCAGTTTACATAATGATGTACAGAATTTGGTAACGTGGCATACTGCAGCAGCAGGATAATAACACATATAACATGTGCAGTGCACATTATGATGTACATCAAAATTTGGTAATGTGTGTCATACTGCAGCAGTAGCATAATAACACATATGACATGATATGTGCACTGCACATTATGATGTACATCAAAATTTGGTAATGTGTGTCATACTGCAGCAGCAACACAATAACACATATGACATGATCTGTGCAGTGCACATTATGATGTACATCAGAATTTGATAGTCTGTGCAATACTACAGCATAATAAAAATGACATGATAGCAGTGTACATAATGATGTACAGCATTTGGTAACATGTCATACTGCAGCAGCAGGATAATAGCACATATAACATGTGCAGTGCACATTATGATGTACATCACTATCCGGTAAAGTGTGTCATACTGCAGCAGTAGCATAATAACACATATGACATGATATGTGCACTGCACATTATGATGTACATCAGAATTTGGTAATGTGTGTCATACTGCAGTAGCAACATAATAACACATATGACATGATCTGTGCAGTGCACATTATGATGTACATCAGAATTTGATAATCTGTGTCACACTACAGTATAATAACAAAAATGACATATCAGTAGTGTACATAACGATGTACAGAATTTGGTACCACGTGTCATACTGCAGCAGCATTACACACATTACATGATATGTACAGTGCACATTATGATGTACATCAGAATTTGATAATCTGTGTCATACTACAGCAGCATAACACACATGACATGATGTGTGCAGTACACATTATGATGTATGTCATAATTTGGTAATGTGTGTCATGCTGCAGCAACAGCATAATAACAAACATGACACAATATGTGCCGTACACATTATGAGGTACATCAGAATTTGGTAATGTGTGTCATGCTGCATCAGCAGCATAATAACTAATGTGACATATGTACAGTGCACATTATGATGTACATCAGAATTTGATAATGTGTGTAATACTGCAGCAACAGCATAATAACACATATGACATATGTACAGTACACATTATGATGTACATCAGAATTTGGTAATGTGTGTAATACTGCAGAAACAGTATAATAACAAACATGACAAGATATGTGCAGTGCACATTATGATGTACGTCAGAATTTGGTGATGTGTATCATATTGCAGCAGCATAATAACACATACGACATGATATGTGCAGTGCACATTATGATGTACATCAGAATTTAGTAATGTGTGTCATACTGCAGCAGCAGCATAATAACACATATGACATATGTGCAGTACATTATGATGTACATCAGAATTTGGTAATGTGTCATACTGCACTAGCAGCATAATAACACATATGACATGATATGTGCAGTGTACCTTATGATGTACATCATAATTTGGTAACGTGTCATATTGCAGGAGGAGCATAATAACACACATGACATATGTGGAGTGCACATTATGATGTACGTAAGAATTTGATAATGTGTGTAATACTGCAGCAGCAGCATAATAACACATATGACATGATATATGTCGTGCACATTATGATGTACATCAGAATATGGTAATGTGTGTCATACTGCAGCAGCACATAATAACACATATGGCATGATACGTGCAGTGCACATTATAATGTACATCAGAATAACACACATGATATGATATGTGCAGTGCACATTATGATGTACATCAGAAAAGCATGATAGCAATATGCTATGCCTGCATAACTGTGCTTATACAATACACAGGTGGGCGTGGCAAACACCATGGTGGCAGCATTACATAGGTGTGTCAAACAGACAATACTTCCACTTCTGAGGGGCCACCTTGATTTATTTATTGATTTTATTTTATTTTACATTTGTGTCACACAGACAATACTTACACTTCTGAGGGGCCACCCTGATTTATGTATTGATTTTATTTATTTTTTTATATTTGTTTATCAGGAAGGTCTAACTGGACACAGGTCCTTTTTCAGTGGAGGCATGGGGAGAAAAGCTCCACATAGAACATACGAAATAAAATATAACAGTAGTACACATATGTCAAAGAAATTAAATTAAAATACTAGCTTAGACATGGTTTGGACAAACAGATATACATAGGTTCATAGGTTGGTACTAGGCTATCAACCCTAGGGCCTATACAAGCCTAGCCATAACAATTCACTGGCTATTTCTTCCCAGAATATTTACTTCCCTGGTCCCCTGTCTAACAGGACGACTGATGTTCATAGGTTCATAGGTTCATACTAGGCTATCTGCCCAAGGGCATTTACAAGCCTAGCCCATTGTTTGGCTTTTACAGCCACCTTTTAAATATGGGAACTATACCCATTTTTTTTGTGCCTCTGTCGCAGCAGCAGTGACACTGTGAGTAATCCCTGGGGTATATGATCTCTCTCATCCATTGGTCAAGATCTCTCTCACAAACCAGCAAGGTGCTCTGCCTCATGTACCGGGATTTGTTCCACAGCATAGAGTCTCTGGGAGTGATAATCTATCCCTCCTCCACGATCCTATTATGCCACGCTGTTGTAAGCTTTGCTCTTGTCTCTCTTTGAGGTCTCTTTATTTTGGAAGCATATTCATCAAATCTGGGTTTGTCATGACATGGCCTTGAGTGGCAGGCAATCTGCCAAGGGCAAAGTGGCGACTGAATAGGCGAATGAATTTTCTCATAGGAGTCATAGGACAGATTTTGAGACCCTTTATCCTTTTTTTTTTGCCTTTTTGTTTGTGGGAAGCTCCTGCAAGTGTCGGGTCTGCTGCATTCGAATGGGGCATTGTACTCAATCATTGGTCTGATGAGTGATGAGATGATGGATGAGAGGACTCCCAGATGATCGGATGAAGATCCTTGATAAGGTGGGCAATGAGATAGGCTATGAATGCAGAATCTCTTACTTTACTACTTCTTTAGGTCTAGATGATAGACTACTATAACTCTACCTATGGATTGCCGTCCCACTTCTTCTTCTTCTAGTGGATTGGGTTGCCAGGGTCAGAGTTGGTAGCCTTGGGTATTTAACCTTTTTTTGGGTATGAACATGCATTTTTGGCATTTAACGAGACCACGTGGCTCTGGCACCAGTCGTTCTGTGAGACCTACTATCAGAGGTTCTATCTGTGGATGTTCTACTATTTTGCCCAGTTTGCAGTCATGTAATCCCTGGGGTGAATTTCCTATCTCCCATCTGATCATCAAGGCTCCTTTTGAAGAGAGCCAAAGAGTTGCTTAGCTTGACATGTATGGGAAGTCTATTCCAGAGTATGGGGAGTCTCTGGGTCAGGAACTTATCCCTCCAGCATGTTTTGTTCATTGTGGTGAACAGGTTTAGAACCCTGGAGCATGATACTGGGTTTGACATGGTCTTGTATGTTAAGCAGAGATTGCCTCTGAATAGTTGATATGCAACAGAGTATAGCTGGAGTTTTTTTAGACGGTCAGCATAGGGCATCTGCTTTAGGCCTGTGATTCGTTTAGTGAGGTATTTTTGTGGCCTTTCCAGTTGTTGCAGATGTCTTGTGAGGTACATACCAAACGGGGTGTTGTACTCTATAATGGGTCTAATGAGGGATGAGTACAGTGGTACAATGACCTCCTTTTTCTGGATGAAAAGCCCTTAGTGATGAGGTGTGCCACATAGAAGGATTTCCTGACTGTTGTGGCTATGTGGTTATCCAAGGTGAGACCACTGTCCACCTGTGTCCCTAAGTCCCTTATCACACTTTTGGTGTTTAGTGTACTGCCACTTATGTGGTAATTCATGGGTACATGTTTTTTTCCCAAAGGGGATAATTATACATTTCTTGGCATTGAGCTTGAGCCCATGGCTCTGGCACCAAGCATCTGTTTCTGTGTGGCCCTTTTGTAGAATATCCACATAATTTGGGAATTCAATAATGGCTCCCAGTTTGCGGTCATCTGCAAATGTTGTTAGCCAGAGTCATTTAGTGCTGTGCTGTACTTCAGAGAAGTAGATGCCAAACAAGAGCGGTCCCAGGACTGAACCCTGAGGCACTCTGCTTGACACTTGTCTGGAGCTGGATTTTAAGTCGGCTACTTTTGCAGTGTGGGTTCTGTCAGTAAGCCAGTTGGCAACCCATCAGGTGACGTAGGGATTAATGCCCAGCTTAGTAAGTTTATCTATGATTCCAGAGTTGAGAATGGTGTCGAAGGCCTTGGTGAGGTCCAGATAGGTTGTATGGATCACCTTACCCTCGTCCATGGCTCTGGAGACTGATTCGAAGAAGTTAAACAGGTTGAGGAGACAAGATAAGCCCTTTACCAAACCAAACTGGGTGGGGTCCAATGTTTGAAGGTTGCCAATGTCTTTGTTTATGACTTACATGATAATGCATTCCATGGCTTTGCAGATCATGCTTATCAGACTGATGGGATGATAGTTCCTGGGATCCAAGGTGGATCCCCCTTGTAGAGTGGGATAACTGTAGCTGTGCACCACTCATTGGGCACAAAGCCTGAGGTAAGGCTATGATTAAACATGACACTTAGGTGAGGTGCCAGTTCAATTTGTAGTTCATGTAGTACGCAGCCTGTGATGTCATCTGGTCCCATGGATGCTTTATTCTTGGCTTTGGAGAGTGCGTTTTTTACATATGTGGCCATGATTACTGGAATTTGGCAATCTTTTGGTATTGAGATTGGCCCTTTAAGGGGTGAGAGGGGGTGAAGTTGGCACTGAATTGATCTTCCAGGATATTGGCAATATTCTTGGGATCAGTATATTTAATGCCAGTCTGTTGTAGCTCAGAGCAGATCTGAGCATTGCCATTTAGAATCTTGACATAACTATAGAATGCCTTGTGGTTGTCTTTGGAATCTTTGGCAATTTTATTTTCGTAACTAACTTTGGAGGATTTTATGAGGGATCTCAGCTTCTTTTTGAGGCTGGTAAGGGAGTTTTTTGCATTCTGGGATTTTTCTCTTTTCTGCAGCAGTTTCTTCCTTCTGTTGTATAGTTTGTTTATGGCAGTGGCCCACCAGATTGGGTTCCTTTTTTTTGGAGAAGACCATCTTGGCTCTATTTGGAATGGCAAGATTCATGCACGAGTGGATGTGCTTGTACAGTGCCTTAATGTAGGATTCAGCAGTCAAACTTTCAGTTCCCATCTGCATGGGTGTCACGAAGTTTGTCAGTTCTGACTTGAGTAGCATGAAGTTGGCTTTGGAGAAGTTTTTTATGGACCAACGAGGGGGTGGTCACTGGTGTGGAGCATCGATCTCCCATGTAGGTAATGACCAGGTCTAGGATATTTGAACCCCTGGTGGGACTATGGATTATTTGATCCAAGGCACTGGAATTTATGAATTCCAAGAACCATTGGGCAAAGGTGTTGGTACCTGAGTAATTTCACCAGTTAATGGCAGGGTAGTTGAAATCACCCAGTATTAGGGTGTTTGGTTGTATCTTAATATTTTCCAGTATGTTTAGAAAGGTGTAGTGAGAATCTTGGGTCATGGTGGGGGATCTGTAGCAAGCTACAATTTGGACTGCAGTCTTACCTAGTGTTAGTTGCACCTGGAGAATTTCAGATGCATTGTGTTGGGCAACTAGCCTGGAGGTGTGAATATCCTTAACCTAACCTAATCCTAATCCCTATCCTAGACATAAATCTAGATAATACATGATACATTTTAACAAATCAATAAGAATCAGAGGGTTAAACAATACGTAGAGAGAGGTTAAAACATTGTACATTTTTGTGTAAATAAATAAAGAGAGCAATATGACATTGCAGCATTTCTGAAAACAGTTTACAAAGAAATTGAAATGTCTAGTCTTAATCTGTGATCAGCTCTTGTGACAAACTGAAACGCTGCCAGCCCAGCTAGCTGGAATTTTGTAAATAATTATATGTCACATAAAAATATTAATATGATTTATATACAAATGTGACACTGCCAGCCCAGCTATCTGGAATTTTTTAAATAATCATATGTCATTTATGAATATTAATATGATTCATATGCTTGTCTTACAAATGTAAGAGAACTACATGTTATGTGTGTATTAAACTACTGGTGCAGAACTGTGAGTTGAACTGTATGTTATGTACTGAACTTCAAGAATGTAACCACAGTGTACTCTACTGGAAAAGAACAGAAATGTATATAAACTATATGCCTATGCAAATGTATGTTTTGATGGTAGAAGCTGGAACATACAGAGTTAACTTGCAAACCCTCAAGAAAATAAGTGAACTGTTTATGATTGTGTTTATCTCCTGGTTTCACTGAAAGAGACAGGATGTCTACAGCTAGAGGTTTCTTTCTATTGTCTTGGAGAGAAGTAATTACTAGGTCTAAAATGTAAAAGTACTTAATTGTTTTATGACTTCCAGTTCTGAGCAAACATCTGAAGGCTAAGTATTTTTCACAGAGAAATGTTACATTTTAAGTTTCTTTTAGCCTGGGAACTAAGGCAGTTTCAAAGAGTGATGTCATCCAGTTGACCCACCAGTAATGTGCTGTTATTAATTTAAGAACTATTTCTCAAAGACAGATCAGTGCATTTTGTTCTTGTTTATGGACATGAAAACATCCATTCAGCACTTCTGCTTTGCTAAAAGTAAGTACTAGATTACAGTAATCTCTCTTAGAAATAGATAGGAATATAGTAAGATTAGTTTACATGTTTTCGGTATTTATGTGAGACTGTCCTGCAATGTTTTTTTTTTAAATATTTTCAGTGATTCTGAACTTGTTATTACTGTATTGATTTATTGAGTATTGTCTTGTTCTTTTATTATTTAATATTAAATATATTTAAATATTTTAATTGTGGCTGGTTTGTTTAAAGATATTAAGATATTAGAGTACTTGTATATGTATTTGGTGACACTGTATAAACCACTCCAATAGCCTTGCAGTTGGTCACACTTCCCTTTTGGATAATAGTACATTACACAGTAGAATTGGTCACTCTTTGGGAAGGGCCATATAGTAGCTAATAAGGGTGGTTAGTGGCAGTGATTACTACCTTATAATCTGGGTAGAAGGAGGCATAGCTAGTAAACCTGTGCCAGCCTTCCCCAGGAGGGTTTGCGTGTATATAAATAAATAAAATCTCAAAATATGTGTGTGTGTGTCAGCTACTTGGGCAGGGACATGAAGCACTGGTTGGACAGAGAGGGTGCTGGAGGTTTTGGCTTGACCACTCAGCTGAAATCTAAACCCTATAGCTGTGCCAGTCAGGAGTCTTATTAAGGATCTGGAGAGAGGGAGAAACCAGCCCCAGACTGACTGTGATCTATGTGTGCTGTTAAGTGAAATTATACTTTACTGTGTGTGTACTTGTCATCCTCACAATGTGCACTTCTCTCACTGGTGCTAGTGGTGAGGATTGAAGCTCCTTGATTACTGAGCCGGTGCAAGGGCATCACAGCTCTACAGCAGTATAGTACTGTGTAATGTTAGTAAGCAAAGAGGAGTGTCATCAGCTCTGCAGTGGTATAGTACTGTGTAATGTTAGTATGCAAAGAGGTGTGTTATCAGCTCTGCAGTGGTATAGTACTTTGTGATGTTAGTAAGCAAAGAGGTGTGTCATCAGCTCTACAGTGGTATAGTACTGTGTAATGTTAGTAAGTTAAGAGGCATGTCATTAGCTCTACATTGGTATAGTACTGTGTAATGTTAGTATGCAAAGAGGTGTGTTAACAGTCCTACAGTGGTATAGTACTGTGTAATGTTAGTAAGGAAAGAGGCATGTAATCAGCTCTACAGTGGTATAGTACTGTGTAATGTTAGTAAGGAAAGAGGTGTATTATCAGCTCTACAGTAGTATAGTACTGTGAAATGTTAGTATGAAAAGCGGCGTGTGATCAGCTGTACAGTGATATAGTACTTTGTGATTTTAGTAAGCAAAGAGGTGTGTCATTCAGCTCAACAGTGATATAGTACTGTGCGAGGTTTGTAAGCAAATAAACGTGTCATCAGCTCTACAGTGGTATAGTACTATGTAATGTTAGTAAGCAAAGAGGGGTGTCATCAGGTCTGCAGTGGTATAGCACTGTTTAATGTTAGTATGCAAAGAGATGTGTCATCAGCTCTACAGTGGTATAGTACTGTGTAATGTTAGTAAACAAAGAGGCATGTCATCAGCTCCACAGTGGTATAGTACTGTGTAATGTTAATATACAAAGAGGTGTGTCAGCTCTACAGTGGTATAATACTGTGTAATGTTAGCATTCAAAGAGGTGTGTGATCAGCTCTACAGTGGTATAGTACTGTGTAATGTTATATACAAAGAGGTGTGTCATCAGCTCTAAAATGGTATAGTACTATGTAATGTTAGTAAGCAAAGAGGTGTGTCATCAGCTCTGCAGTGGTATAGTATTGTGTAATGTTTGTAAGCAAAGAGGTGTGCCATCAGCTCTACAGTGGTATAGTACTGTGTAATGTTAGTAAGCAAAGAGGCATGTCATCAGCTCTACAGTGGTATAGTACTGTGTAATGTTAGTAAGGAAAGAGGTGTGTTATCAGCTCTACAATGGTATAGTACTGTGTAATGTTAGTAAGCAAAGAGGTGTGTCAATAGTCATATAGTACTGTGTAATGTTAGAAAGCAAACTGGTGTGTTATCACCACTACAGTGGTATAGTACTGTGTAATGTTAGTAAGCAAAGAGGTGTGTCAACAGTGGTATAGTACTGTGTAATGGTAGTAAGCAAACAGGCGTGTTATCAGCTCTAAAGTGATATAGTACTGTGTAATGTTAGTATATAAAGAGTTGTGTCTTCAGCTCTACACTGGTATAGTACGGTGTAATGTTAGTAAGCAAAGAGGCATGTCATCAGATCTGAGTGATATAGTACTCTGTAATGTTAGTAAACAAAGAGGTGTGTCAGCTCTACAGTGGTATAGTACTGTTTAATGTTAGTAAGCAAAGAGGTGTGTCATCAGCTCTGCAGTGGTATAGTACTGTGTTATGTTAGTAAGCAAAGGGACGTGTCCTCAGCTAGGCACTGGTATAGTACTGTGTAATGTTAGTATACAAAGAGGTATGTCATCAGCTCTACAGTGGTATAGTACTGTGCAATGTTAGTAAGCAAAGAGGCATGTTATCAGCTGTGCAGTGGTATACTACTGTGTAACGTTAGTAAGCAAAGAGGCATGTCATCAGCTCTACAGTGCTATAGTACTCTATAGTTTTAGTAAGCAAAGAGACTTATCATCAGCTCTAAGTGGTGTAGTACTGTGTAATGTTAGTAAGCAAATAGGCATGTTTTCAGCTATGCAGTGGTATAGTACTGTGTAATGTTAGTAAGCAAAGAGGCGATTTATCAGCTATGCAGTGGTATAGTACTGTGTAATGTTTTTATGCAAAGAGGCGTGTCATCAGCTGTACAGTGGTGTAGTACTGTGTAATGTTAGTATGCAAAGAGGAGTGTCATCATCTCTGCAGTGGTATAGTACTTTGTGATGTCAGTAAGCAAAGAGGTGTGTCATCAGCTCTACAGTGGTATAGTACTGTGTAATGTTAGTATGCAAAGAGGTGTGTCATCACCTCTACAGTTGTATAGTACTGTGTAATGTTAGTATACAAAGAGGTGTGACATCAGCTCTACAGTGACATAGTACTGTGTAATGTTAGTATACAAAGAGGCCTGTCATCAGCTCTGCAGTGGTATAGTTCTTTGTAATGCTAGTATGCAAAGAGGCATGTCATCAGCTCTGGAGTGGTATAGTACTGTGCAATGTTAGTAAGCAAATATGCGTGTCATCAGCTCTGCGGTGGTATAGTACTGTGTAATGTTAGTATGCAAAGAGGCTTATCATCAGATCTGGAGTGGTATAGTACTGTGTAATGTTAGTAAGCAAAGAGGTGTGTCATTAGCTCCACAGTGGTATAGTACTGTGTAATGTTAGTATGCAAAGAGGTGTGTCATCAGATCTACACTGATATAGTACTGTGTGATGTTAGTATGCAAAGAGGTGTTCATAGGTTCATAGGTTCATACTAGGCTATCTACCCTAGGGCATTTATAAGCCTAGCCAGAGTGTGTTTGGCTTTCGCCACCCATTTTAAATTAATTTTGCTATGCCCTTTTTTGAGGTTAGTATACTGTGCCTCTGTCTAACAGTGACAAAGAAGTGATACCCGGGGTAAACCTACGATCACCTATCCACTCATCAAGATTCCTCTTGAAGAGAGTCAATGAGGGCTCTGCCTAACCTGGACTGGGATTTTATTCCAGAGTGAAGGAAGTCTCTGGGTTATGAATCTGTCCCTCCAGCATGTCCTATTTATTTCAGTGCTGAGGTTCAAGTCTCTCAAGCGCATAGCTCAATGGGATTTGGATTTTCTGAGGTGCAGCATGTCCATTAATTCCGGGTTGGACATGGCTTTATACGTCAGGCACAGATCACCTCTGAGCAGGCGGTATGCCACTGAGTAGAGCTGGAGTTTCTTTAACCGGGCAGCATATGGCATCTGTTTGAGCCCTTTGATCCTCTTGGTGAGGTACTTTTGGGGTCTTTCCAGTTGCTGCAGGTGTCTGGTAAGGTACATCCCAAAAGGGGAATTGTACTCAATTATGGGCCTGATGAGGGATGAGTAAAGAGGCACGATGACCTCCCCTGATCTAGATGTGAATCCCTTCATGATTAGGTGGGCTATATAAAATGTTTTTCTAACCACTTTGGCTACGTGGTTGTCAAATGAGAGATTGCTATCAACTTGGGTCCCCAGGTCCCTAATTACTTCTGACGTACTTAATGGATTACCACCTATGTGGTAATTTGTGGGCACTTTGTTTTTGCCAAAGGGGATGACTATACACTTTTTGGCGTTTAGCTTGAGGCCATGGCTCTGGCACCAGTTGTCTGTTTCTATTAGGCCCTTTTGGAGGATGCTTGTGTTAGCTGGGGAGTCGATTATGGTGCCCAGTTTGCAGTCATCTGTGAACTTGGTCAGCCACAGTCCTTCCATGTTGGCCTGTACCTCCGAGAAATATATACCGAACAAGAGAGGTCCCAGGACTGAGCCTTGTGGGACACCACTTGTAACTGGTTTGGAGTCTGACATGGCTCCAGCAATTCTAACCATGTGGGTTCTGTCCTTGAGCCAGTTTGCAACCCATCTAGTGACATAGGGGTTTATATTTAAGCTGGTGAGCTTATCTATAATGTCCGAGTGGGGTATTGTATCGAAGGCTTTTGTGAGGTCCAGGTAGGCTGTGTGGGCCACCTTCCCCTCGTCAATAGCCTTGGTGACTGTTTCAAATAAATCGACCAAGTTTAAGAGGCAGGATCTGCCCTTAACAAAGCAGAACTGGGTAGGTCCAGTGTCTGTAGGTCCCCAATATCTTTATTTATGAGGTCCATGATGATCCTTTCCATAGCTTTGCAGACCAAGCTAGTCAGGCTTATGGGGCGATAGTTTCCAGGATCTGTTGAGGCACCACCTTTGTGGAGAGGGGCCACTGTTGCTGTACACCACTCTTTGGGTACATATCCTGTAATAAGGCTGAGATTGAACAGTAGATTTATGTTTGGGTTTAGCTCTTCTTGGAGTTCATGTAGGACGCAGCCCGGGACACTGTCTGGTCCCATTGATGCTGTGTTTTTTGCTTTTCAGAGGACAGCTCTTACCTGAGCATCTGAGATGTCAGGGGGGCAGCACACTGCTGGGACAGATATTTACCCTTTTTGTGGGGGGGGGAGTTTGCCCTGAACCTGTCAGCTAGGATGTTGGCAATGTCTGTGGGTTCGGTGTATTTTTTGTCATTTTGGACTAATTCTGAGCATATCTGGGAATTCCCACCCAGGTTCCTGACATAACTAAAGAAAGCCTTGTGATTATCCTTAGTGTCCTGTGCAATTTTTCTCTCGAAGCTGGCCTTAGACAATTTTGTGAGTGCCCGTAGTTTTTTGCTAATACTGATCAGAGATGCCTTCCCTTTTTGGGATTTTGCTCTATCATGTAGTAGCTTCCTCCTTCTATTGTATAGTTTGTTTATGGCAGGGGTCCACCAGACAGGGAGTCTGCCTTTGGAGGATTGGGTCTTGGTTTTATTTGGGATTGCATGATCCATGCATTCCTGAAGGTGTTCATAGAATGAGTTTATAAAGGATTCTGCAGTCTGGGCCATATTTTCCACAGGCCTGGGGGCTTTGAAGGATTCCACCTTGGTTTTGAGGAGTGTGAAATTTGCTTTAGAGAAGTTTTTCACTGTGGTTTTCTGGGCAGGGGGTGGGGTTGGGATGTGAATATCCAGTGAGATTAGTTTATGGTCTGATCTTACCAGTGAGGGATACACTTCTGGTCTAGAGCATAGAGTCCCCATGTTGGTGATGATCAGGTCCACTATGTTTTCCTCTCTTGTGGGAGTGGTAACAAGTTGTTCCATAGCATTTGAGTTTATAAATTCTAGGAACCAGTCTATGTTTGGGTAGTTGAAGTCGTCCAATATAATGGTGTTTGGAGAGACCTTCATATTTTTCAGTGTTCCCAGGAAGGCCGAGTGGGGTTCCTGGGTTTGGGAGGGTGGTCTGTAGCAGGCTATAAACTGGAAGGCAGTTTTACCCACTGTTAGTTGCACATGGATAGTCTCTAATGCCTCATGCTGTGCTACCAACCTGGAGGTGTGGGTATCTTTGACGAATATTGATACTTCCCCTCCTTTTGTGGTTTGGTCCAAGTTTTGGGGCCGAAAAGCATGGTATGAGGTATAACCTGGTAGTGCTGGGGTGCTCTCGGGAGCCATGAACCAGGTTTCTGTTACTGCACAGATATCGATGTTCTCCATGCTAAGGAGAGTTTCAAGTGTGTGCAGCTTGAGGTTTAGACTTCTGGCATTGAGTAGCATTACTCTTAGTTTCTTATCCCTTGTGATACCTATGGAGATGGGTTTGTCTTTTGATTCTTGCCTAAAAAAGGCACTATGGTGGTGGCAAGAGCCTTTGGCAATATCCGAAAGCCCAGGGGTGACAGGTGCAAGCCATCCCTAGTGAAGCATCGTGGCTTGTCGAGCATGTCATCCCAGGCTGACAGGCATTGGATCCCCTTTGAATGACACCAATACTTAAGCCAATTGTTGAAATTGATCATCTTGTCTTCATATTGTGGCATCATTCTTGTTGAGGGTAAGATGCTACTCAAGGTCGGGGTATTACCAGCCTGGGCTACATGCTCAGAGAGCTCCTCTATGTCTCTTTTCATGTAGCCCAGGGTGGTATGTCTCAGGTCATTCACACCAGCATGGACAATGACTGAGTCATATTTGTACTTGCCTTGGAGTGACCTGAGTGCTTGTGTTATGTGGCGGATCCTAGCGCCCGACAGGCAGCTCACCGTGACCTTCTCCTTGTTCAGCCTGGTGAGCGGGACGTCAGTGTGCCTGACGATAGAGTCACCTATTACAAGTGTATCAGGTGTGTTGTTAAGCCTTAAGAGCTGTGACTGTTCGGCACACTGGCTTTGTGAGCTATGTGTTGCACGTGTTTTGTTTTGGGGTAGCGGTTGCTTGGGTGTCTGCTTTGGTGGTCTCTGCTGCCTAGGCTGATTTTTATTTAGAGCCTCCGAGTATGTTTTTGTGTGTTTATGTGTTTGGTTTGCTGTCTTGGTAGGTCTATATGAAACTGGAATTGTAGTGAGTGTGGTTTCCTTCTCCTCCTGACTGGTTACGCCAATACTGAGTTGAGAGAGCTTATCTTCCAGTTTGGCTATATGGTTGCATCTCTCACATGTGTTGGAATTTGATGGGAGGAGGAGAGGGTTGTCTGTGTACATGAGGCAGTTGTAACATTGACTCAAGATACTGTGGAGTGGAGTGTCATCAGCTCTACAGCGGTGTAGTATTGCGTAATGTTAGTAAGCAAAGAGGTGTGTTATTAGCTCTACAGTGATATAGTACTGTGTAATGTTAGTAAGCAAAGAGGCATGTTACCAGCTATGCAGTCGTATAGTACTGTGTAATGTTAGTATGCAAATAGGTGTGTCATCAGGTCTACAGTGGCATAGTACTGTGTAATGTTAGTATACAAAGTGATGTGTCTTCAGTTCTTCAGTTCTACTGTGCCATGTTAGTATGCAAAGAGGTGTGTCATCATTTCTACAGTGGTGTAGTACTGCGTAATGTTAGTAAGCAAAAAGGTGTGTCATCAGCTCTACAGTGGTATAGTACTGTGTAATGCTAGTAAACAAAGAGATGTATCATTAGCTCTGCAGTGGTATAGTACTGTGTAATGTTAGTATGCAAAGAGGCATGTCATCAGCTCTGGAGTGGTATAGTACTGTGTAATGTTAGTAAGCAAAGATGTGTGTCATCAGCACTACAGTGGTATAGTACTGTGTAATGTTAGTATGCAAAGAGTGTTATCAGCTCTGTGTGTAATGTTAGTATACAAAGAGGCGTATCACCAGGTCTAGAGTGGTATAGTACTGTGTGATGTTAGTAAACAAAGAGGTGTGTTATCAGCTCTACAGTGGTATAGTACTGTGTAATGTTAATAAGCAAAGAGGCATGTCATCAGCTGTAGAGTGGTATAGTACCCCGTAATCTTCATAGGTTCATAGGTAGATACTAGGCTATTCACCCTAGGGCCTATATAAGCCTAGCCAAAAAGGTACCCTGGCTTTCGCCACCCAGGAAAATTATTTTCCTGTGCCACTGTTGAGCAGAGCCACAGAAGTGATCCCCGGGGTGAATTTCCTTTTTCCCATCCAGTCATCAAGACTTTTCTTAAAGAGCTCTAATGAGGAGCTTTGTTTGATATAGTAAGCAGAGGGGCTTGTTATCATCTCTACAGTGGTATAGTACTCTGTAATGTTAGTAAGCAAAGAGGAGTGTTATCAGCTCTACAGTTATTTAGTACTGTGTAATGTTAGTATACGAAGAAGCGTGTCATCAGCTATACAGTGCTATAGTACTGTGCAATGTTAGCATACAAAGAGGCATGTCATCAACTATACAGTGGTTTTGTACTGTGTAATGTTAGTAAGCAACGAGGCATGTCATCCCCTCTACAGTGGTATAGTACTGTGTAATGTTAGTAAGCAAAGAAGCATCTTATCAGCTATGCAGTGGTATAGTACTGAGTAATGTTAGTAAGCAAAGAGGCATGTCATCAGCTCTATACTGGCATAGTACTGTGTAATATTAGTATACAAAGACATTTGTCTTCAGTTCTAGAGTGGTATAGTACTGTGCAGTGTTAGTATGCAAAGAGGTGTGTCATCATCTCTACAGTAGTATAGTAGTGTGTAATGTTAGTAAAGAAAGAGGTGTATCATTAGCTCTGCAGTGGTATAGTATTGTGTAATGTTAGTATACAAAGAGGCATGTCATCAGCTCTACAATGGTATAGTACTGTGTAATGTTAATAAGCAAAGAGGCATGTCATCAGCTGTAGAGTGGTATAGTACCCCGTAATCTTCATAGGTTCATAGGTAGATACTAGGCTATTCACCCTAGGGCCTATATAAGCCTAGCCAAAAAGGTACCCTGGCTTTCGCCACCCAGGAAAATTATTTTGCTGTGCCACTGTTGAGCAGAGCCACAGAAGTGATCCCCGGGGTGAATTTCCTTTTTCCCATCCAGTCATCAAGACTTTTCTTAAAGAGCTCTAATGAGGAGCTTTGTTTGATATAGTAAGCAGAGGGGCTTGTTATCATCTCTACAGTGGTATAGTACTCTGTAATGTTAGTAAGCAAAGAGGAGTGTTATCAGCTCTACAGTTATTTAGTACTGTGTAATGTTAGTATACGAAGAAGCGTGTCATCAGCTATACAGTGCTATAGTACTGTGCAATGTTAGCATACAAAGAGGCATGTCATCAACTATACAGTGGTTTTGTACTGTGTAATGTTAGTAAGCAACGAGGCATGTCATCCCCTCTACAGTGGTATAGTACTGTGTAATGTTAGTAAGCAAAGAAGCATCTTATCAGCTATGCAGTGGTATAGTACTGAGTAATGTTAGTAAGCAAAGAGGCATGTCATCAGCTCTATACTGGCATAGTACTGTGTAATATTAGTATACAAAGACATTTGTCTTCAGTTCTAGAGTGGTATAGTACTGTGCAGTGTTAGTATGCAAAGAGGTGTGTCATCATCTCTACAGTAGTATAGTAGTGTGTAATGTTAGTAAAGAAAGAGGTGTATCATTAGCTCTGCAGTGGTATAGTATTGTGTAATGTTAGTATACAAAGAGGCATGTCATCAGCTCTAAAGTGGTATAGTACTGTGTAATGTTAATAAGCAAAGAGGCATGTCATCAGCTGTAGAGTGGTATAGTACCCTGTAATCTTCATAGGTTCATAGGTAGATACTAGGCTATTCACCCTAGGGCCTATATAAGCCTAGCCAAAAAGGTACCCTGGCTTTCGCCACCCAGGAAAATTATTTTCCTGTGCCACTGTCGGGCAGAGCCACAGAAGTGATCCCCGGGGTGAATTTCCTTTTTCCCATCCAGTCTTCAAGACTTTTCTTAAAGAGCTCTAATGAGGAGCTTTGTTTGATATAGTAAGCAGAGAGGCTTGTTATCATCTCTACAGTGGTATAGTACTCTGTAATGTTAGTAAGCAAAGAGGAGTGTTATCAGCTCTACAGTTATTTAGTACTGTGTAATGTTAGTATACGAAGAAGCGTGTCATCAGCTATACAGTGCTATAGTACTGTGCAATGTTAGCATACAAAGAGGCATGTCATCAACTATACAGTGGTTTTGTACTGTGTAATGTTAGTAAGCAACGAGGCATGTCATCCCCTCTACAGTGGTATAGTACTGTGTAATGTTAGTAAGCAAAGAGGCATGTTATCAGCTATGCAGTGGTATAGTACTGTGTAATGTTAGTAAGCAAAGAGGCGTGTCATCAGCTCTACACTGGCATAGTACTTTGTAATATTAGTATACAAAGACATTTGTCTTCAGTTCTAGAGTGGTATAGTAATGTGCAGTGTTAGTATGCAAAGAGGTGTGTCATCATCTCTACAGTAGTATAGTAGTGTGTAATGTTAGTAAAGAAAGAGGTGTATCATTAGCTCTGCAGTGGTATAGTATTGTGTAATGTTAGTATACAAAGAGGCATGTCATCAGCTCTAAAGTGGTATAGTACTGTGTAATTTTACTAAGCAAAGAGGTGTGTCATCAGCTCAACAGTGGTATAGTACTGTATATTGTTAGTATGCAAAGAGGCGTGTTAGCAGCTCTGTGTGTAATGTTAGTATACAAAGAGGGGGTATCACCAGGTCTAGAATGGTATAGTACTGTGTGATGTTAGTAAACAAAGAGGTGTGTTATCAGCTCTACAGTGGTATAGTACTGTGTAATGTTAGTAAACAAAGAGGTGTATGATCTGCTCTACAGTGGTATAGTACTGTGTAATGTTAGTAAGCAAAGAGACATGTCATCAGCTGTAGAGTGCTATAGTACTCTGTAATGTTCATAGGTTCATAGGTAGGTACTATGCTATTCACCCTAGGGTTTATATAAGCCTAGCGAAAAAGGTGCCATGGCTTTCACCATCCAGTAAAATTATTTTCCTGTGCCACTGTCGAGCAGAGCCACAGAAGTGGTCCCCAGGGTGAATTTCCTATTTCCCATCCAATCATCAAGATTTTATTGAAGAGTCATAATGAGGAGCTTTATTTGATATGGATAGGTTTTTAGTAAGCAGAGAGGTGTGTTATCAGCTCTATAGTGGTATAGTACTGTGTAATGTTAGTAAGCAAAAAAGCATGTCTAGACTGGTATAGTACTCTATAATGTTAGTAAGAGAAGAGGTGTGTCATCAGCTCTGCAGTGGTATAGTACTGTTTAATGTCCATATGCAAAGTGGCATGTTATCAGCTCTACAGTGGTATAATTAAGTGTAATGTTAGTAAGCAAAGAGGCTTGTTACCAGCTCTACACTGGTATAGTACTGTGTAATGTTAGTAAGCAAAGAGGCATGTTATCAGCTATGCAGTGGTATAGTACTGTGTAATGTTAGTAAGCAAAGAGGCATGTCATCAGCTCTACAGTGGTATAGTACTGTGTAATGTTTTAAACAAAGAGGTGTGTCATCAGCTCTACAGTGGTATAGTACTGTGTAATGTTAATAAGCAAAGAGGCGTGTTATCAGCTATGCAGTGGTATAGTACTGTGTAATGTTAGTAAGCAAAGAGGCATGTCATAAGCTCTACAGTGGTATAGTACTGTGTAATGTTTTCAACAAAGAGGTGCGACATCAGCTCTACAGTGGTATAGTACTGTGTAATGTTAGTATGCAAAGAGATTTGTCATTAGCTCTACAGTGGTATCCTACTGTGTAATGTTAGTATGCAAAGAGGCATGTCATCATCTCTACAGTGGTGTAGTAATGTGTAATGTTAGTAAGCAAAGAGGTGTGTTATCAGCTCTACAGTGGTATAGCACTGTGTAATGTTAGTAAGCAAAGAGGCATGTTATCAGCTCTGCAGTGGTATTGTACTGTGTAATGTTAGTGGTATAGTACTGTGTAAAGTTAGTATACAAAGAGGTGTGCCATCAGCGCTACAGTGGTATAGTACTGTGTAATGTTAGTATACAAAGAAGCATGTCATCAGCTCTGCAGTGGTATAGTACTGTGTAATGTTAGTATGCAAAGAGGCATGTCATCAGCTCTGCAGTGGTATAGTACTGTGCAATGTTAGTAAGCAAAGAAGCGTGTCATCAGCTCTATAGTAGTACAGTAGTGTGTAATGTTAGTAAGCAAAGAGGCGTGCCATTAGCTCTGCAGTGGTATAGTACTGTTTAATGTTTGTATGCAATGAGGCTTATCATCAGCTCTGGAGTGGTATAGTACTGCATAATGTTAGTAAGCAAAGAGGTGTGTCATTAGCTCTACAGTGGTATAGTACTGTGTAATGTTAGTAAGCAAAGAGGTGTGTCATCAGCTCTACAGTGGTATAGTACTGTGTAATGTTAGTATACAAAGAGGCATGTCATCAGCTCTACAGTGGTATAGTACTTTGTAACGTTAGTAAACAAAGAAGTGTATCGTCTGCTCTACAGTGGTATAGTACTATGTAATGTTAGTAAGCAAAGAGGCATGTCATCAGCTCTGCAGTGATATAGTACTTTGTAATGATAGTAAACAAAGAGGTGTATCGTCTGCTCTACAGTGGTATAGTACTATGTAATGTTAGTAAGCAAAGAGGTATGTCATCAGCTCTACAGTGGTATAGTACTGTGTAATGTTAGTATACAAGGAGATATGCCTTGAGCTCTACAGTGGTCTAGTACTGTGTAATGTTAGTATGCAAAGAGGTGTGTCATCAGCTCTACAGTGGTATAGTACTGTGTAATGTTAGTAAGCAAAGAGGTGTGTCAATAGGTCTACAATGGTATAGTACTGTGTAATATTACTAAGCAAAGAGTTGTGTCATCAGCTCTACAGTGGTATAGTAATGTGTAATGTTAGTATACAAAGAGGCATGTCATCAGCTCTACAGTGGTATAGTAGTGTGTAATGTTAGTAAGCAAAAGGTGTGTCATCAGCTCTACAGTGGTATAGTACTGTGTAATGTTAGTAAGCAAAGAACTATGTCATCAGCTCTACAGTGGTATAGTACTGTGTAATGTTAGTATACAAAGAGATGTGTCTTCAGCTCTACAGTGGTATAGTACTGTGTAATGTTAGTATGCAAAGAGGTGTGTCATCAGCTCTACAGTGGTATAGTACTGTGTAATGGTAGTATGCAAAGAGGTGTGTCATCAGCTCTACAGTGGTATAGTACTGGGTAATGTTAGTAAGCAAAGAGGTGTATCATCGTGTCTGCAGTGGTATAGTACTGTGTTATGTTAGTATGAAAAAAGGTGTGTCACCAGCTCTACAGTGGTATAGTACTGGGTAATGTTAGTAAGCAAAGAGGCATGTTACCAGCTCTACACTGGTATAGTACTGTATAATGGTAGTAAGCAAAGAGGCATGTCATCAGCTCTACACTGGTATAGTACTGTGTAATGTTAGTAAGCAAAGAGGCTATCATCAGCTCTGCAGTGGTATAGTACTCTGTTATGTTAGTATGCAAAGAGGTATGTCATCAGCTCTACAGTGGTATAGTACTGTGTAATGTTAGTAAGCAAAGAGGCATGTCATCAGCTCTAGAGTGGTATAGTACTCTGTAATGTTCATAGGTAGGTACTAGGCTATTCGCCCTAGGGCCTATATATGCCTAGTCAAAAAGGTACCCTGGTTTTCTGCACCCAGGAAAATTATTTTCCTGTGCCACTGTCGAGCAGAGCCACAGAAGTGATCCCTGGGGTGAATTTCCTATTTCCCATCCAATCATCAAGATTTTTCTAGAAGAGTGCTAATGAGGATCTTTGTTTGATATAGTTAGGTAGTTAGTAAGCAAAGAAGCATGTTATCAGCTCTACAGTGGTATAGTACTGTGTAATGTTAGTAAGCAAAGAGGCATGTTATCAGCTCTACAGTGGTATAGTACTGTGTAATGTTAGTATACAAAGAGGCATGTCATCAGCTCTACAGTGGTATAGTACTGTGTAATGTTATTAAGCAAAGAGGCATGTCAACAGTGGTATAGTACTGTGTAATGTTGGTATGCAAAAAGGCGTATCATCAGCTCTGGAGTGGTATAGTACTGTGTAATTTTAGTAAGCAAAGATGCGTGTCAACAGTGGTATAGTACTTTGTAATGTTGGTATGCAAAGAGGCATGTCATCAGCTCTACATTGATATAGTACTGTGTAATGTTAGTATGCAAAGAGTTGTGTCATCAGCTCTACAGTGGTATAGTACTGTGTAATGTTAGTATACAAAAAGTTGTGTCATCAGCGCTACAGTGGTATAGTACTGTGTAATGTTAGTATACAAAGAGGCATGTCATCAGCTATACAGTGGTATTGTACTGTGTAATGTTAGTATGCAAAGAGGCATGTCATCAGCTCTACAGTGGTATAGTACTGTGTAATGTTAGTATACAAAAAGTTGTGTCATCAGTGCTACAGTGGTATAGTGCTGTGTATTGTTAGTATACAAAGAGGTGAGTTATCAGCGCTACAGTGGTATAGTACTGTGTAATGTTAGTAAGCAAAGAGGCGTGTTATCAGCTATGCAGTGGTATAGTACTGTGTAATGTTAGTAAGCAAAGAGGCATGTCATCAGCTCTACAGTGGTATAGTACTGTGTAATGTTAGTAAGCAAAGAGGCATGTCATCAGCTCTACAGTGGTATAGTACTGTGTAATGTTAGTAAAATAAAAAGGTGTGTCATCAGCTCTGAAGTGGTATAGTACTGTTTAATGTTAGTAAGAAAAAAGGTGTGTCATCAGCTCTACAGTGGTATAGTACTGTGTAATGTTTTTATGCAAAGCGGTGTGTTATCAGCTCTACAGTGGTATAGTACTGTCTAATGTTAGTAAGTAATCAGTGGTGCCATCAGCTCTACAGTGGTATAGTACTGCATAATGTTAGTATGCAAAGAGATGCATCATCAGCGCTACAGTGGTCTAGTACTGTGTAATGTTAGTATGCAAAAAGGCATGTCATCATCTCTACAGTGGTGTAGTAATGTGTAATGTTAGTAAGCAAAGAGGTGTGTTATCAGCTCTGCAGTGGTATAGCACTGTGTAATGTTAGTAAGCAAAGAGGCGTGTTATGAGCTGTGCAGTGGTATTGTACTGTGTAATGTTAGTGGTATAGTACTGTGTAAAGTTAGTATACAAAGAGGTGTGCCATCAGCACTACAGTGGTATAGTACTGTGTAATGTTAGTATACAAAGAAGCATGTCATCAGCTCTGCAGTGGTATAGTACTGTGTAATGTTAGTATGCAAAGAGGCATGTCATCAGCTCTGGAGTGGTATAGTACTGTGTAATGTTAGTATACAAAGAAGAGTGTCATCTGCTTTTCAGTGGTATAGTACTGTGTAATGTGAGTATGCAAAGAGGTGTGTCATCAGCTCTACAGTAGTATAGTACTGTGGAACATTAGCAAACAAACAGGTGTATCATCAGCTCTACAATGGCATAGTACTGTGTAATGTTAGTAAGTAACGAGGCATGTCAACAGCTCTACAGTGGTATAGTACTGTGTAATGTTAGTAAGCAAAGAGGTATGTCATCAGCTCTACAGTGGTATAGTACTGTGTAATGTTAGTATACAAAGAGGTGTGTCATCAGCGCTACAGTGGTATAGTACTGTGTAATGTTAGTATGCAAAGAGGCATGCCATCAGCTCTACAGTGGTATAATCTGTGTAATGTTAGTATACAAAGAGGTGTGTTAACAGTGCTACAGTGGTATAGTACTGTGTAATGTTAGTAAGCAAAGAGGCATGTCATCAGCTCTACAGTGGTATAGTACTGTGTAATGTTAGTAAGCAAAGAGGTGTGTTATCAGCTATGTAGTGGTATAGTATTTAGGTTCATAGGTTCATAGGTAGATACTAGGCTATCTGTCCTAGGGCATTTATAAGCCTAGCCGGAGTGTATTTGGCTTCCGCCTCCCTATTAGATTAGCCTACTGTGCCTCTGTAATGTAGGTCACAGAAGGTACCCTTTTAAGATTAGTTTACTGTGCCTCTGTCTAGCAGGGACACAGAAGAGATCCCAGGGGTGAATTTGCGATTTCCCATCCAGGTGTCCAGATTTCACTTGAAGAGGGTCACTGAGGGGCTATGTCTAACATGAATTGGGATTCTATTCCAAAGTGAGGGATCCTCTGGGAAATGCATCTGTCCCTCCAGTATGTCCTATTTATTTTTGTGCTGAGGTTTAGGTCCCTGGAGCGTGTAGCTCTAAGGGACTTGGATTTTTTGAGGTGGAGCATGTCCATTAATTCTGGGTTTGACATGGCTTTGTACGTCAGGCATAGATTGCCTCTGAGTAGGCGGTAAGCAACTGAGTAGAGCTGGAGTTTCTTTAGTCGAGCTGCATAAGACATCTGTTTGTAGCCCATGATCCTCTTGGTGAGGTACTTTTGGGGTCTCTCCAGTTGCTGCAGGTGTCAGGTAAGGTACATCCCAAATGGGGCATTGTATTCAATTATGGGCCTGATGAGTGACGAGTAGAGGGGCACAATGACCTCTCTTGATCTAGATGTGAACCCTTTCGTGATAAGGTGGGCTATATAGAAGGTCTTTCTAACCACTTTGGCAATGTGATTACAAAGGAGAGATTACTATCTCCGTTGGTCCCCAAATCTCTAATTACTCTTCCAGATGTAATGGATTACCACCTATGTGGTAATTTGTGACTGCTGTTTTTCCCAAAGGATGACTATGCACTTTTAGCATTTAGCTTGAGGTCGTGGCTCTGGCACCAAACATCTGTCTCTGTGAGACCCTTTTCGAGGATGCTTGTGTCAGCTGGAGATTCATTACATCCCCAGTTTGCAGTCATCTGCGAACTTTGTCAGCCATAATCCCCCTGTGTTAGCCTGAACCTCAGAGAAGTATATACTGAACAAGAGAGGTCCCAGAACTGAGCCCTGTGGGATGCCACTTGTAACTGGTTTGGATTCGGACATGGCACCAGTGATTCTGACCATGTGGTTTCTATCTCTGAGCCAGTTTGCAACCCATCTTGTGATATAGGGGTTGATATTTAATGTTAGTAAGCAAAGAGGCATGTCATCATCTCTACGGTGGTATAGTACTGTGTAATATTAGTAAGCAAAGAGGCGTGTTATCAGCTATGCAGTGGTATAGTACTGTGTAATGTTAGTAAGCAAAGAGGTATGTCATCAGCTCTACAGTGGTATAGTACTGTGTAATGTTAGTAAAATAAAATGGCGTGTCATCAACTCTTAAGTGGTATAGTACTGTGTAATGTTAGTATGCAAAGAGATGTGTCATCAACTCTACAGTGTTATAGTACTGTGTAATATTAGTATGCAAAGAGGCGTGTCATCAGCTCTACAGTGGTATAGTACTGTGTAATGTTAGTAAGCAAAGAGGCGTGTTATCAGCTATTCAGTAGTATAGTACTGTGTAATGTTAGTAAGCAAAGAGGCATGTCAACAGCTCTACAATGGTATAGTACTCTGTAATATTAGTGGTATAGCACTGTGTTTAATGTATAGTACGAATGAGT
>NC_056729.1:1814329932-1814362898 GCF_019279795.1 Protopterus annectens | reverse complement strand
GAAAGACTCCATGTCCATACCGTCTGCTCAGAGGTGACATGTGCCTGACATACAAGGCCATGTCCAACCCGGAATAAATGGACATGCTCCACCTCAAAAAATCCAAATCCACCAGAACCACTAGTGCAAGCAACTTAAACCTTAGCACGGATATAAATAGGACGTGCTGGAGGGATAGATTTATCACTCAGACTCCCAATGCTGTGGAATAAAATCCCGGTCCATGTGAGGCAGAGCACCTCGCTGGCTCTGTTCAAGAGAAATCTTGACCTGTGGATGGGAGATCGTAGGTTTACGGGAATCATCTCTGTGTCACTGCTGGACAGAGGCACAACAAACTAATGGACACAGTATTTTTCATATAAGGGGTGGCGTAAGCCAAAACTTTGGCTAGGCTTATAAATGCCTTGGGGCAGATAGCCTAGTATAAACCTATGAACCTATGTACATATATATATATATATATATATATATATATATATATATATATATATATATATATATATATCGACTCATATATTTGTATATATGGAACAGTATGCTGATACAGATACAAGGATATGCTAAAACAACTATATATATATATATATATATATATATATATATATATATATATATATATATATATATATATACACACACACACACACACACATATTTACAGATGTAAAAATATATTACATTTAGTTTAGTCTTTTCCCTATTCATATAAACGTGCTGTATACTAGTGTCTAAAAAGTTCTTGACATGTAGTTTAACTTTTAAGTTTCAGTTTATTTAATGTGAGATAGGTTTGTGTTTCAGATTTATAGCTGATTTAAGTACAGTTTTATTACCATTTTTCAATAGTGTATTCTTGCACTGTTTGTATTACTCAGTCGATTACATTTTTAAAAGGTAGTGTAAGTTAAACTTGTATTATTTCTATTCCTTCTGACTTTATAATCGTTTGTATGCTAGTTCACTTTGTGTAATATTTCATTTGCCGATTTTCTATTTACGTGGTTATTCTCCTTTGTAGTGACACTGTCAGATCCTTTCCGTAGCTCTTTTTTCTGTGTATATCCTACCTCCTTCCTCTTTAACTCGCTCCATTATTCCTTGGTTCTGTATTCCCTTTCTCAGCCCAACCCCCAGTCAGCCTCAGACTTCCAATGAGTGCCTTCCTACTTGCCAAGAAATAACAAAGATAATGTATCACCCCCTCACTTTGTTAATAAGTGATGAAGTAGTATACAGTTACCCAGCTTACTGGGAACAACCATCAGCTGAGGCTATCTTGAAGAGAAACTCAGCCACAAGAAAGCAGTGTGAGGACATACCTGACCTATCAAGGATGGTCCATTTGTAGGTTAGCCAATACAGTAAAATGCATTTCTTACATCTAATACTTCAACTGCACTCTGTTAGCCCTGCCACACAACTCATCACCATGTATTTTTGGATATGGCTATGTATGTATGTATGTATGTATGTATGTATGTATTTATTTATTTATTTATTTATGTATTTATTTTACATTTTTTTTTTATTGGGAAAGTCCGACTGGGCAGAAAACCATTTTCAGCAGAAGCCCGGCAAGAAAAGCTCCACATAATAAACATTAGATAAACATAGACATAGTGAAGATTTTTAAACAATGCACGAAAGATAAGATAAAAAGAATTTACACAGTTTGTATAATTTTACAAGATTAAAGCTAGGCAATATATATTTAAGGATAAAAGTTTGGTTACAACTTATCTCCATGTTGACAGTTGGTAAAGGAGTAAAGAGTAGCCCCTGGATTCACGAAAACTTGCACGGAGTGCAAGATGAGTGTAGGAGCTCATGCCGGCAATATGCCTGCTGAGCGATCCAGGAACAGCCATCAGGGGTGTGCACGAGAGCTGCTAAAGCTACTCTTGCATGGACAGCGTCATGGTATGCAAATAACGTCATTTGCTGGTGAAAGCTATGCAAATGAGGTAAATTTGCAATCCAGGAAACAATAACCTGTCCGTGGAAGATTAGTGTTACCTGCATAAATGTACTCTGTTGGTAACGGAGTACATTTATACAAATAGCTAAACGGAGCTATGACAGTTCCAAATAAAGGATGCATACAGTTGAGGAAGCATGCCAGTGGCCAAATATAAGGCCACTGGCATTATAAAATGTTTAAAAATATAACAATTTAACTTTTATTTTTTTCTCCAATCTCCAATGTATAAGCATAGCGCAGCACAGCGCAAATGTGTGGCGCTTATAAACACTAGAAAATAATTTTAAAAAAGCCAAAAATAGGCATTTTCACTAAAAAGCTTATTTTGCCATCCAGGTGAATGGCAGGCTGAAGACAACATGGCCACTGAGTAGTGGTTACTAAGGGAGGGAAGCTCAGTGTGAGCGATGTAACCATACATTACTAGGCAATCCTTTGCAAATGAGAATAAGGATAGTGAATCCCAATTTTCCCCAGCATGTGAGGCATGTCCCAAGAGTGTAAAAGTAGGAGTAGGTGAGTAGTAGAGTAGAATATAGGTAACATTATGAGGGTGTGTGTCAGACAGTACAGGACAGGCTGTAAGGTAACTGGAGCACAGTGGCTTGTATTTGCCCTGAGTTGCTCAGGATTGCAAGAGGTGTGTCTACAGTTGTCCTATTTGAAAACCTCAAACCAAAGGTGCACACTGTTAAAAGATAGGAAACTCCTTGCAAACATGCACACAGTGTGTGCACTTGTGTGTGCTCATGCGCGCATGTGTGTGTGCGCGTTTGTGCTTGTTTGCACGATGCTGCCCCAGGTGGAAACAGAAAGGGAAAAGGAAGGAAAAGAAGTAGTAGGAAGTTAACCAAGGAGAACTAGCAGAGCTGCCAGGTGAAATATATCAGAATCAGCCAATTACACAGGCAGCAGACTAGCCCAGCCCAGTCCAGCACTTTAAACTCTACAAACACCATTCCCCCCTGTTTTTTCTCAATAACTCAGCAACACTGCAGAATACAAAGAGGGAAAACTTAAAAAGCTTAAGTCAGACAAAATGTTAGGGGCTGCTCTTGCTATCATAAACCAACATATGCAAGGTGCTGAGGGTGGTGATGTTGTGAATGCTGCTGAGCAACCCACAGTGAGGAGACGGAAAAGAGTGTACAGACCCAGAGTAACCTACCAGGGGCTACATGAGCTGGAGATAGTGGAGCACTATAGGGTGTACAGAGACCTCTTACAGCAAATTGTTGAGCTGTGCCAGCCACGCCTCACACACAGAACCAACAGAGGGGAACCCATCCCAGTGGATACCAAGGTATGTGTTGGCCTAAGAATACTAGCTACAGGTACCTTCCAAAGACCAACTGGTGATATGATGGGGATTTCACAGGCATCAGTATCCAGGGTACTCCACCAGTTCCTGGATGCCATGTCAGCACATGTCAGTGACCACATATATTTCCCCAATTCCCATGAGGCATTGGCCAGCAATATGCATCTTTTCCACCAAATAGTAGAATACCCTGAGGTAGTGCGTGCAATAGACTGCACGCACATATGCATCAAAGCACGAGCCGGTGAGCGGGGTAGGGTGTACATCAACCACAAGGGCTTCCCCTCCTTCAACTGCCAGTTCATGTGTGATGCCCAGGTCATAATAATGAATGTGTATGCTGGATGCCCTGGAAGCTATCACGATTCCCACATTTGGCATCTGACCCATCTGTACCAGTTATTTGCCAATGGGGACATTCCCTACGGTCACCTAGTAGGGGATGCTGGATATGCACTGGAGCCATGGCTGGTGACACCCACCGGAAATGCACACACACCTGAACAAGAACTCCATAATGAGGAACACGCATAAACAAGAAACATAATTGAGCATGTGTTTGGGATGCTCATGTCATGGTTCTGGTACCTGGACACATCTGGTGGAGACTTGCAGTACTCACCAACTACATGTACCCAAATTGTTATGGTATGTGCCATGCTACACAATATGATCCTGTGGAAACAGCTGCAGCAGAAACAACATGGGGCAGGGCCAAACAGCCCCCCACCATTGCCAAGACCTGCACAGGCACAGCGTGACTCAGAGGAGGAACAACCCAAGCCTGCCCCAGTAGGCAGAAGGAGGCATGCCCAGTATGCCCTGGCCTTGTCAAAGAGGCAATGCATAGCACATACACTGACTCAGTAGGAACCCTGGAAATGACACCTCTCTATGACTTGCACATACAGAAAAAGGGATGCCTAACTTGACACTACCTCTTTCCAAACATGTATAGGGGGTGTACTATGTGCATCCGACACAGGCAGCCCTGCAGCACCACCTGAAGCATGAGTTATTTTAAGCAATGTAAAGCACTGCTAAGCACATTTTACCAGTATTGAGCATATTTAAATACAATTGCACATATCTGTGCACCGTGCTAACCAGCGCAACGTCGGGCAGCATTGGGCAAAGTCAGGCAAAGTTGGGCAAAGTCGAGCAAAGTCGGGTAAACACGTTCACACCTGCTTTATTGTTCCTTAACCAGTCAGGTCTGTCCATCAGGAAAATAAAAAGCAGTGACAGGGCTCAAACTCAGGATACTGTGCACTATAGTCACAGTATTGCACCACTAAGCCATGATAGCATTTTACTGGCACAGACACAACTTAAGTCACTCACACATACCAGCTGGGGGGGGGGTCACATACCTAACAGTCACAGCCAGCTGGACAGTTGTAGACAAATGCAAATGCAAATACAGATAAATGCTGTATCATGCCCTCTGAAGAAGCATATGGGTAACCTCCCCCCAGACCTATGCAGACAGATAACAGCAGGCCAGGCAGTGTGATGTGGGTTGGATGGGCTATGAAGTCACAAACTAATATGCGTGCAATTGGAAGCTAATGTCTGTATTACAGTGGTATGCCTCAAGCCAGTATGATAGGCAACAGTACAGACTGAAATGGAGTACCTGACATAGCAGTGCAGGCCTAGCAAATGTGTATAAGTGTCAGGTGTACCCCTCATCCTATATACACCCACAGTAACAATCAGGTGTGCCCCCCCGGGTAGAAATGTACAAATAATAGCTGTCCCCCCTGTATGTAGAAATGTTGATAAGTCTATGCAAATTGACTCATGGAAGCCCTGCAGGCACAGTGTGCTTCATGTCGATGTACAACACAAAGGTGAGCCCTGAAGTAAAAACCAACTTGATTTTCACACACATATAGTATATATGTTCATACTGGGCATGCTCACACACTTAGGTCATGTCTGAGTACAGCAGTGGGCCACACATATCTGGCAGTTGAAGTTCTTACTCCAGACACTTGTCACTATTCACCAATTCTGCCTTGCGCACACAGTGATATGAAAACAGACCCATATAATATATTGGACCCCTGTCATAATCAAACTATGTAATACAAGTACTTAAGTTGTTCAAAGAAAGTTAAAATCCAAAGAAGATCAATAAATCTCCGATCAGTATCATCAAGAAACAATGAGCATTCCTAACATTATCCAAGTCAAGCTCTGCCACAAATATTGCCAAAGATTCCATAGAGAACCATGAAGCTTTCTTTAGCTATGTCATAAATATCAATGTAAACTCATATATGTTCTGAGTTAGTGCAAAGTGTACATGAATACATGTACACGACTGACATCTTGTCAGACAGGTCATACATATTTACCCCTCTCTCACTGACAAAAGGGCCCATTAACATACCTGGAGATTTTGAAAACCCAGAAATCACATATACAATGGTTAAACAGCTCTAGCCAAACCTAAAAACACGGCATCTATGGGATGACATGGTGTCCCTGGCTGTGTCATATGTGAACTCCAAAACAAGCAGACCCTGCACCTGAACAGTCTGTTGAGACTCACGCTCTGTAGAGGATATGAAACTGTTGAATGGGATACAGCAACAGTTGTCACACTCCATAAGTGTTGGTGCACAGCAGACCATGGGAACTATTGTCTTATAAGCCTAATAAGCCTGATCTGCAAGGTCATGGAGTCCATCATTATGGAACCCATAAACAAAGCTATTGGGAGCCTACAAACACCCAACTCTACACATTTTGGTTTGGTCAGGGGCAGATCATGGTCCCTAAACCTGTTAGACAGTTTTCAAGGCAGTTACCCAGGACATACATCAATGAAATGAGCTCCACATGGCCGACATAGACCTTGAAAATCCCTTTTCCAACATCCCACACACATGTCGTATCCACAAAATCAACAACCTGTGCATAAACACGTATGTCATTTGGTGGATTGCCAATTGGAGCACAGATACATCCCACAAGGTAAGAATTGTGGTCTCCCTGTTGGACTGTAAACTGGTAAAAACTGCTGTCCCCATGGCTCAGTCCTGGAACCCCTCCTGTCTGGTGTATACTTTTCAGAAGTACAGTCAAACACACAAGGGCTATGGTTAGCAAAGTTTGTGGATGACTGCAAAAAGGTTGTCATAATCAATGTTTGGGACAACAGAGACATCTTTAAAAAGGGTCTCAGTCAGAAAGATGTGGTGTCAAAATTATGGCCTCGAGCTACAGTCATACAAATACCACATAGGTGCCAACACCCTAAATATGGAGGTAATAATAAGGGATCTATGGACACATGAGGACAGTCATCTCTGCTTTCAGAAACACATTCACAAAGTGGTTAGACAATCATGCTATGTATTCCCACAAATTGCCAAAGTCTTTGCATGTAGGTCAAAGGAGGTTCCCTCTACTCATCAGTCATCAGACCCATCAGAGAGTACCACAACACACTTGCGATTAATCTGACTAGGCACCTTCAGCAGCTGGAAAGACCACTGAAGTACTTCAACAAGAGGATTACTGGCCTCAAAAAGTTGCCCCATGCAAGAAGACTGAAGTAACTCAATCTGTACTCTGTTGCATACCATCTATTCAGGCGATCTTTGCCCAACATACAGGTCCATGCCCAATGGAGAACTGATGTACATGCTCTGTCTGAAGTAAACCCAAGCTCACTGTGCCACATGCTCTGTACATGCTCTGTCTGAAGTAAACCCAAGCTCACTGTGCCACATGCTCTGTACATGCTCTGTCTGAAGTAAACCCAAGCTCACTGTGCCACATGCTCTGTACATGCTCTATCTGAAGTAAACACAAGCTCACTGTGCCACATGCTCTGTACATGCACTATCTGAAGTAAACCCAAGCTCACTGTGTCACATGCTCTGTACATGCTCTATCTGAAGTAAACACAAGCTCACTGTGCCACATGCTCTGTACATGCACTATCTGAAGTAAACCCAAGCTCACTGTACCACATGCTCTGTACATGCTCTGTCTGAAGTAAACCCAAGCTCACTGTGCCACATGCTCTGTACATGCTCTCTGTCTGAAGTAAACCCAAGCTCACTGTGCCACATGCTCTGTACATGCACTATCTGAAGTAAACCCAAGCTCACTGTACCACATGCTCTGTACATGCTCTGTCTGAAGTAAACCCAAGCTCACTGTGCCACATGCTCTGTACATGCTCTATCTGAAGTAAACCCAAGCTCACTGTGCCACATGCTCTGTACATGCTCTGTCTGAAGTAAACCCAAGCTCACTGTGCCACATGCTCTGTACATGCTCTATCTGAAGTAAACCCAAGCTCACTGTGCCACATGCTCTGTACATGCTCTGCTGAAGTAAACCCAAGCTCACTGTGCCACATGCTCTGTACATGCTCCATCTGAAGTAAACCCAAGCTCACTGTGCCACATGCTCTGTACATGCTCTATCTGAAGTAAATCCAAGCTCACTGTGCCACATGCTCTGTACATGCTCTATCTGAAGTAAACCCAAGCTCACTGTGCCACATGCTCTGTACATGCACTATCTGAAGTAAACCCAAGCTCACTGTGCCACATGCTCTAGGGATATCATCATCACAACGAACATGTTGGAGGGATACATTACTAACTCACAGACTTCCCTTGCTTTGGAACAAGCTCCCAACCTATATTAAGCTGAGTCCCTCACTGACACTCTTCCACAGGAGCCTTGATGAGTGTATGTAAAACTGAACTGTCACACCATGGATCACTTCATCAGCTCTACTACACAGAGGCATAGGAAACTAACCCCATGTGTGGTGATAGCTGTACACTCTGGCCATACTAAGATATGCCTTCAGGCAGATAGCCTATTACCTACCTATGTACATATATATGTAGGGATAACACAGTATAATAAGCCAAAGATGGATGGGCAGAGAGGGGGACCATGACAGTGAGCCATCCAGGACTGTCCCACCCAGCACACATCCCAATGGCACAAAAGACATGAGGTGCACATCTCAACCACTGTACATAATAGCCACCAGTATCTGTAAGCATTACAGTGTATGTGGTGCATGTGCCTGCTGTACAACATGACTGTACAATGAAGTACACATCTACTATCTGTAGACATGTACCTGTCACATAGGTTCATAGGTATGTAGTAGACTATCTTCACGGAGGCATATATTAGCCTAGGCAAGTTGTGCAGCTTTCTCCACCCCACTGGTTAGTCTCCTAAGCCTTAGTTCTAATAGTTAGTACCTAAGCCCCTTTCTAGTGGGGCTGCTGATGTGATCCCTGGCGTGAATTGTCTGTTTCCCATCCACTCATCAAGGTTCCTATTGAAGAGTGTCAGTGAGGGGATCTGTCTGATGTACATTGGGACTATGTTGCACAGTAAGGCAAGTCTCTGGGATGGTACTCTATCCCACCAGCATGTTGTATTCATTGTTGTGATGAGGTTCATATCCCTGGAGTGTGTAGTGCGACTTAATTTTGTTTTCCTTAGATGGAGCATGTTCAACAGTTATGTGTTGGACATGGCTCTGTATGTTAGGCAGAGTGTGCCTCTGAGTAGGCAGTACGCAACAGAGAACAGATTTAGTTTTTCCAGTTGTGTTGCATAACACAACTGTTTGAGGCCAGTAATCCTCTTGGTGAGGTACCTCTGTGGTCTCTCCAGCTGCTGGATATGCCTAGTCGAGTACATCCAAAATGATGCATTGTACTCAATGATGGGTCTGATTACTTAAGAGTAGAGGGCCACCACTACCTCTTTTGATCCTGATGCAAACCCTTTGTTGATTAGGTGGGCCACATAGGATTTCCTAACCAATTTGGCAACATGGTTGTCAAAGGAAAGATTACTATCTACTTCTGTCCCCAGATCCCTTATTACCTCATCAGTTTTTAGGGGGTAACACCTGTGTGGTAGTTTGTGGCTACTTTGTTTTCCCCAAAGGGGATTACTATGCATTATTTCACATTAAGCTTGAGGCCATGATTCTGACACCACACATCTGTCATAAAGTCCCTTCTGGAGAATATTTGTGTCATCCAGGGAATCTATTATGGCAAACACTTTACAGTTCCCAGCAAACTTAGTCAACCACAACCCTCCTGTGTTGGCATGTACTTCTGAGAAGTATATACCAAACAGGAGGGGCCCCAGAACTGAACCCTGGGGGACACCAGTTGTTACCGGTTTAGAGTCTGACATTAGCCAGCAACTCTTGATTTGTGGGATCTATCTGTGAGCCAGTTTGCAATCCATCTTGTGATGTATGGATTTATGCCCAGGTTGGTGAGTTCATCTATGATACCTGACTGGGGAATGGTGTCAAAGGCCTTAGCGAGGTATAGGTAGGCTGTGTGGAGCTCCTTTCAATCATCTGTAGCCTGGGTGACTGTCTCAAAGAAATCCACCCAGTTCAGGAGGCATAATCTGCCTTTGACAAGGCCAAACTGGGTGTGCTCAATTGTGTGAAGGTTCCCAATGTCTTTATTGTTGACTTCCGTTATGATTGGCTCCATTGCCTTGCAGATCAGACTCGTCAGGCTCATAGAGCGGGGATGCCAAGGGTCTGTTGTGGCCCCACCCATATGGAGTGGGAAGAATGTTGCTGTGCAACATTCTATGTGTACATATCCTGTAGAGAGGATGTAGAAAGAGGTGTAGGTATCCGTGATGAATATGGATACATCCCCGCCCCATGTGCTATGATCCAGGTTCTGATGCTGAAAGATATGGAATGAGTAGTATCCTGGTAGTGCTGGTGTGCTCTCTGGAGCCTTGAACTAGCTTTCTGTTACTTCACAGATATCAATATTCTCCATACTGAGAAGTGCCTCGAGTGTGTGCATTTGGAGGCTGAGACTTCTGGCAATGAGTAGCATTTAGCTTACTTTGTGGTTATTTGTGTTGGTTACGGGGTTTGGTTTGTCCTGAGTGACCGGTGTTCTACACCTGAAGTCAACGCCTCATTGGTCCAATACAACCATAAGCTAATTACCCTAGATATCCACATCCTGCCCCCACCCCCCATTAAAGAAACCATGGTAAATATTTTCTCCAAAGCCAACTTCATGCTTCTTAAGACAGAAGTGGTGAACTTCATGACACGCATGCAGATGAACAATACAGTGATGACTACTGAATCCTACACAATTGCACTTTATAAGCACTTACATGAGTGCATGGATCGTGCTATCCCAAACAGAACCAAGACGCTATCCTTCAAAAAGGGAAGCCAATCTCATGGTCCCCTGCCATAAACAAACTGTACAACAGAAGGAAGAAACTGTTGCAAAAGAGAGTAAAATCCCATGAGTGGAGGAGCTCCCTGGTCAGCTTTAGTAAGAAGCTGCAATCCCTGATAAAATCCTTCAAAGCTAGTTACGAAAACAAAATCGCCACTGATTCTAAAGACAACCACAAAGCATTCTATAGCTATGTCAAGAATCTCAATGGCAACACTCAGATCTGCTCTGAGTTACAGCACAATGGCACTAAATATACAGACCCAACTGATATCATCAACATCCTGGCAGATAGGTTCAGTGCTAACTTTATCCCCCTCTCACCCATTAAAGAGCCCATCTCTATACCGGAAGAAAGCAAAGTTCCTGTAATCATGGCTGCACAGGTAAAAACCACAATCTCCAAAGCCAAGAACACAGCATCCATGGGACCAGACAACATCCCAGGCTGGGTTCTACATGGACTACAGAACGAACTGGCACCCAACCTAAGTACCATGTTCAGTCATAGCCTCACCTCAGGCTTTGTGCCTGCTGAATGGTGCACAGCAACGGTTATCCCACTCCACAGGGGGGGAGCCACCATGGACCCCAGGAACTACCACCACATTAGCTTGATGAGCCTGGTCTGCAAAGCCATGGAATGTATCATCATGGAACATATAAACAAAGACATTGGTAATCTCCAAACTCTGGACCCCACCCAGGTTGGGTTTGTAAAAGGCAGATCATGTCTCCTAAACCTGAGAGACTTCTTTGAAGAAATCACCAAAGCCGTAGACAAGGGTAAGGTGGTTCACACAGCCTATCTAGATCTTGCCAAGACTTTCAACACCATCCCCCACTCTGGAATTATAGATAAGCTCACTAAACTAGGTATAAATCCCTATGTTACAAGATGGGTTGCCAACTGGCTTACTGACAGAGCCCACACTGTAGCAGACTCCAAATCCGACTTCAGACCAGTGACAAGTAGAGTACCACAGGATTCAGTCCTGGATCCTCTCCTGTTTGGTATCTACTTCTCTGAAGTACAGGCTAACACAGAAGGTCTTTGGCTAATGAAGTTTGCAGATGACTGCAAACTAGGAGCCATAATCGAAACTCCTAACGATGTGGTCATGATACAAAAGGGCCTCACTGAGACAGATACCTGGTGTCAAAGCCATGACCTCAGGCTCAATGCCAAAATGTGCATTGTCATCCCCTTTTGTAAAAACTCTGTACCCATGAACTACAACATAGGCGGTAGTATACTTAACACTGAAAGTGTGATAAGAGACCTTGGGACACAGGTGGACAGTAGCCTCTCTTTGATAATCACAGTGCCACAGTAGTCAGGAAATCCTTCTACGTAGCACACCTCATCACAAAATGTTTCTCATCCAGAAAAAAAGAGGTCATTGTTCCCCTGTACTCATCACTCATTAGACCCATTATAGAGTACAATGCCCATTTTGGTATGTACCTCACAAGACATCTACAACAACTGGAAAGGCCACAGAAATACCTCACAAAGAGGATTATCAGCCTCAAACAGATGCCCTACACAGACCGTCTCAAAAAACTCGAGCTTTACTCTGTCACATATCGCCTACTCAGGGGTGATCTCTGCCTAACATACAAAGCTATGTCAAACCCAGAGCTGTTGGATATGCTCCACTTAAAGAAATCCCAGTCCCTCTGAGCTACACACTCTAGGGACCTAAACCTTGTCACCACAATAAACAGAACATGCCAGAGGGATATATTCCTGTCCCAGAGACTTCCCATACTCTGGAATAAACTACCTATCTATATCAAACAAAGCTCCTCATTAGCACTCTTCAAGAAAAATCTTGATGATTGGATGGGAAATAGGAAATTCACCCCGGGGATCACCTCTGTGGCTCTGCTTGACAGTGGCACAGGAAAATAATTTTCTTGGGTGGCAAAAGCCAGGTACCTTTTTGGCTGGGCTTGTATAGGCCCCAGGGCTGATAGCCTAGTACCTACCTATGAATGTATGAACCTTTGAGCCTTGCCTAAAAAAAGTAATTTGGGGACAGCAAGAGCCTTGGCCAGTATTCAGAAGAATAGGGGTGGCAGGTGCAAACCATTTCTAGCAAAGCAATGAGGCATGTCTATCATGTCATCCCAGGCAGATACCCTTTGAATGACACCAGACAACTCACACCCCTTAAAAGTGACATACTCATCTTTGTCAAGTCTGATGATGTCACCATCCTACAAATACACCTGTGGGAAAGTGAAATTTCAGTAATGTGTATAGTGTGTCGTGTAAATGTGTACTGTTGCAGTATCATAATGTAGTTAAGTAGGTGTTTGAATCCTGCATTTACTAACTGTGTGTGTGTGTGTGTGTGTGTGTGTGTGTGTGTGTGTGTGTGTGTGTGTGTGTGTGTGTGTGTGTGTTTCCCTGGGGAAAAAAGCAACATTTTTGGAGACTACTCACACCCCTTAAAAGTGACATACTCATATTTGTCAAGTCTGATGATGTCACCATCCTGCGAATACACTTGTGGGAAGGTGCAGTCCTAGTAATGTGTATAGTGAGTTGTGTAAATGCATATTGTCATAGTATCATAATGTAGTTAGATGGGGGTTTGAATCCAGCACTTGTCAACTTTGTGTGTCTGTCTTTCCCTGATAAAAGAGCAGCCTTTTTGGAGACTACTCACACCCCTTAAAAGTGACAAACTCATCTTTGTCAAGTCTGATGATGTCACATTCCTACAAATACACCTGTGGGAAAATAAAATCCCAGTAATGTATGTAGCGCATCATGTAAATGTGTACTGTTATAGTATCATAATGAAATTAGGTAGGGGTTATAATCCTATATTTGCTAACTTTGTGAGTGTCTGTCTCTTTCTGGTGAAAAAGCAATCTTTTTGGAGACTACTCACACCCCTTAAAAGTGACATACTCATCTTTGTCAAGTCTGATGTCACCATCCTACAAATACACCTGTGGGAAGGCGAAATCCCAATAATGTGTATAGCACGTTGTGAAAATGCGTACTGTTATAGTATCATAATGTAGTTTGATAGGGTTTGGAATCCTGCACTTACTAACAATGTGTGTATGTCTCCCTGGGGAGGGAGCAACCTTTTCGGAGACTACTCACACCCCTTAAAAGTGACATACTCATCTTTGTCAAGTCTGATGATGTCACCATCCTACAAATATACCTGTGGGAAGGTGACCTCCCAGTAATATGTATAGTGCGTTGTGTAAATGCGTAGTGTCAGAATGTAGTTAGGTAGTGGTGTGACTCCTGCACTTGCCAACTGTGTGTTTCTTTGTCGCCCTGTGGAGAAAGCAACCTTTTTGGAGACTACTCACGCTCCTTAAGTGACATACTCATCTTTGTCAAGTCTGATGATGTCACCATCCTACAAATACACCTGTGGGAAGGTGAACTCCCAATAGTGTGTATCGCGCATTGTGTAAATGCATACTGCTATAGTCTCATAATGTAGTTAGGTAGAAGTTTGAATCCCGCACTTGTTAACTGCATGTGCGTAAGCGTGTGTGACACCGTTGGTCAATGGGGAGTGGGTTTTGATTTTGCTAGTGTATGACATATCACAATGACAACTGTATGTGCATAACACATGTAAGGTAGCTGTGGGGCAAAGCCATATACATACATGTGACCTCAATTTTTTCATAGGTGGGTACTCTGCTTTCTCCATGAAAGCATCTGTTAGCTTTGCCAGAGCATGCTGGCACTTTCCAGACCTTAGGTCACTTCTGTATGCTTGTGACAAGCTTAGCCACTGCAGTGATCCCTAGGCTACGTCTTCTGTTTCACATCCACTCATCACGGTTTCTATTGAAGAGTGTGAGTGAGAGTTTATGCTTGAGGTATATTTGAATCCTGTTCCAAAGCAAGCAAAGTCTGGCAAAGATGACTAATCATTATAGGTTTGCAACAACCTCTGTGGCTCTGCATGCCAACCCTTTATTGCTTATGTGCTCCACAGAGGGATTTCAAAAACCCTTTGGTAATGTGATTATCAAAGGAGAGATGACTAAACACATGGCTCTATGTATACATTAGTATCTGTTCAACATTTGGGGGCTACTACCTATGTGGTACTCTGGGGATACTTTGTTTTCTAAAAGTGGATAACTATGCTTTCTTTGGCTTATAGCTTTACAGCATGATTTTGACACCAGGTGTCTGTCTCTATGATACCCTTTTGGAGGATGTGTGTGTCATCTGGAGAATAAAGTATATTCCACAGTATGCATTTTCATCAAACGTGGGCAGACATATCCATACTACGTTTGCTTGTACCTAAGAAAGCTATATGCCAAACAGCAGTGGTCCCAGGACTGAGTGCAGGTGAATATCACTTGTTAGTGGCATAGAATTGTACATGGAGGTTGCAAATGTTAGTGTGCCCTGCATCTGTGCGCCAGTTGTCAATCCATCATCTAACAATCGTTTATGGCCAGTCTGTTGAGGTTATGTATAACACCAGAATGTGGGATGGGTATGAATTGCTGGTGAGCTATAGCTTGGCTGTGTGGACCTCCCCTCCCTCACCTATAGCCTTGTTAACTGGCTTGAAGTCTACTAGGTGTAGGAGCCATGATCTGGCCTTTAGAGAACCTAAGTGGGTATGGTGCAGTGTTTGCAGGTTCATAATGTCTCTGTTAATGAGTTCCATAATGCTGTGCTCCATAGCTTTCCAGATAACATTTGTCTGGCTGATAGGGTGAGAGTTTCCAGGATCTGTTGTAGCTCTACCCTTAATCAATTTATGTTAACATTTGCACTGGGTGTGATGAGGGTGGACAGGATTAGGAATAAGTATATTAGAGGGTCAGCCCAAGTTTGAAGGTTAGTAGACCAAGCCAGATAGGCAGGATTATGTTGGTTTGTACATGTACTGAGGAGGGATGCAGAGTATATTGTGAAATAGATGCTAAGGATGAAGCGGCCAGGTAACAGGAAAAGAAGAAGGCCTAAGATGAGGTTTATAGATGTGGTAAGAGAGGACATGTAGGTGGATGGTGTGACAGTGCAAAATGCAGAGGGCAGGGAGAAATGGAAACAGATGATCTACTGTGGCGACCCCTAATGGGAGCATCCAAAAGGAGAAGAAGAAGAAGACGTTGTAGCTCAACTCTTGTGGACTGTGAACACCATTACCATGTGTCATTCCACAAGTATGTAACCTGTATAGAGGCTGCATCTGGACAGAGTGTTTAGGTGAGTGGTGACTTCATATGTCAGCTTGTGTATGACACAGCCAGGGACACTGTCCAGTACCATTGCCACTGTGGTGTGTACTTTGTTAAAGAGATGTTTTAACTAGAGTGTCTGTGAATCATCAGGTTTTACATTCTTCAGGTCTGGAAATGTGGCCCTTGTGTAAAAACAGGGTGGTGAAATCCACATTCAAACTGTCTGACAAGATATTGGTAATGTCATTCAGATAAGTGTACTTTGTGATCATTTACATTAACTCTGATCTGATCGGAGATTTCCCCTCTAGATTATAAACAACACTAAAGAAAGCTTTAGTGTTGTCTTTGGAATCCTTGCCAAATTGTATTTTGAAGCTTGCCTTGTATGATTAATGAGGGCTTGTATTTTCCCAATGATACTGACCAGAGAGGTTATCCCTTCTTGGTATGTAACTCTTTTTTGGTACAACTTCACACCTTCTATTATATATTTGGTTTATGGCAGGGGTCCATGAGACTAACGCACTTTTACTGTATGAGTGAGTATTCCTTGTGTTTGTGATAGCACGGTCCATGCAACCTTGTAGGTGAACAGTGTGCATTACTAAAGGATTATGCAGCTAGGACAGTGTTAATCTTAGTAATGCAAACCAATGACAGATAGCAACAACAGCATCACACACAGTACAGTGTCAACCCGTGTCATATACACACATGCGTACTCAAGTTCCAAAATGTGTGTAGTACAATGCATACTGGCCACCAATAGAAACTATGGAGTGTTAACACTGGCCAATACAGAACATGTCACCCTACCCATGTGTCCAATATGCATGTACTTGCAGACAGTGCACCTTCACCATGTTCACAAATGGACACCTGCAAACCTGTTTTGCACACACCCCACACTTACTGTCCACTGTATAAGTCATGCTGACACAACTACACACATCAGCCAAGTGGCACATGGGCAAACAAAACACAATTGGAATAAACACTGGTGAAAACAATACAACATTGCTAATTACAGCTTTAATGCATCATGCCTGCTCAGCTACATCTTTAAGGATATCATTACATTTTACTGCTGACAACATGCTACACATCCAACAATTGCTATACTTTATTAAAGTCACCCTGTGCATCAGCACCATGTTAGCCTGTTCCTGCATCAATGTTAAAGATGACAGGAGGTGGCACAGGTTTCATCATATGCACAGGGTGTGTTGTTGGTTTGCCAGAGACCTACACTGAGACATACAATCGACATGTGTGTGTTAGTGTGTGTGTGTGTGTGTGTGTGTGTGTGTGTGTGTGTGTGTGTGTGTGTGTGTGTGTGTGTGTGTGTGTGTGTGTGTGTGTGTGTCTGCATGCCCACAGTTCCACCATGTGGCTGCCGTATATGGGGATTTGTGAAACAGCTACAGACTGTACCTGGCAGGCTTTACAGATCACCGTCTCTGGCCACGAATACGGAACCTGTGCCCGGCAGTGGTGCTACAGACAGTATCAGGTACTAATCCAGATTGGGTACTATCCTCAGCAGTTGACAAATGTCCACTGGATCCAGGTCTCTGCTGGGACTGGCCAGAGCCATGTGCACGTGGTCTGCTAGGATGGTCTATGGACAGCCCCCCCAACATTGCTGGGGCTGGTACTGGCACTATGGGAGTGGCTGTGACTTGCTGGACATCCACGAAGACCTCCAGCTGGTGATTTTGCTGGCATACATCCACGTCCACATCTCAACCATCCCGCACTGTCCTGACACATGGACATGACATTGTGGAGGACATCCAATGTCTCACCCCAACATCTATCAATGACCTCAGTGTAGTTATATATGGCACCTGCTAGGTCACGGATACTGTCATTTACAGAGGTGTAATGAGCCCTTTGTGCCCTTAGCCCCTGTCTGGTATACCGCTCCATTCATGTCTGTGCCTCCATGACAGCCTGGAACATGTGTGTGGTAGATGGAGGTGTGGCACGTCTTCCAGGGGGATGATGAACAGCAGTGCTCTGACAAGAACCCCTGAGCAACTGCCTATGTGGTACCATTCCAGACATCTGGCTATGGCTGCTGCTGTGTCCTGATAATTGTGCCATAGATACCATACTGTCCTGGCCAGTGCCAACCGTACACTGTCCCTCAGCTAAGGGCAATGGTGATGATGGATGTACAGGCAGTATGGCTGTGTGCATGGATGGGGTGGAGACTTGTGTACTGTCAATCAGTGGCCCAACAACAGACCCTGACAAACCTGCCTGTGCCTCAACACACCTATCCTCATGATCACTGTCTGCCTCAGTGACATCAGGTTCCCTGCTGTACTGAACCACCCCACCTCGCCACCTGTGAGAGGAAAACAGGAAACACACTTTAAGACCTGAACATGACTTCAGACCACATGCACACATGCACACACACAAAACTACACTCCTCCCGAAAGCAGACATACACAACACCAGCAATCACAGAACATACACAATAGCAGGTGATGGTGGAGTACAGTATCACAAGCAAAACAGTCATATCACACCTGTCAGCATGCAGGACATGTATACTAACTAACAGTATGCATATCTATATATATATATATATATATATATATATATATATATATATATATATATACACTTACATACATAATACAATATGTTGTACCTGAGCACAGATTACAATAATTATTCACACACATGCATCTACATGTTGGAGTACATTTTCTGTAGTGTTGTATGATTGTACTGGATGTTATGTTTGTGAATACATAAATGATATGTATATCTGAGATGGCTTAGTGGCAAATCATGTATGCTGTGATGTGAATGGTTGTGGGTTTTTTCCTAGTAAATGCTTCTTATTTTGTTACTAGCCAAGACAAAGGTCAGGGGCTACAGACGGAATAAGGCACATTTCAGCACTTGCAAGTGGGTTTTCAGAAGGGTTAGCACAGCTTATGGAAGTTTAGCAACCTATAAGCTAACCGAGAGTGAAACACTTTAACTGCCACTTATCAGTGCTCACCCCACAACTGCTTGAAAGTGCCTTGCTCACTCTCTATCCAATGAACCATGTTCTGCACAGCAACAAAATAAAATCACTATATAAGACTATACAAGAGTACCTGGCACACTGTATGCACCATGATGCACCACCTAGCCACAGCAGATATACATCAAGCTGATGTGTAAAGAAATATATCATCCATCACAATCTGTGTAAGGTCCAGTAAATGTATTAATATTATACCACACAATGTGTTAATGCCAAACCCGTGGCCAAAATATGTGCACAATTGGGAATATAGGTCACATACTGCTGTAGTACACTATGAATGTTGCTAGATACACAGTTATATGTATTACCACACATAGGTCAAAGGACATGTTACAGACATACCCACACACACATCAGACATAATTACAGGACACAAAGGTATGACAACCCAGATAAGCTTTCAGTGTGTACTATACAGTACTGTGTGTCAGTACTTACACAACCTTAATCTTGAGAAATGTAATCTGTGATTAATACAGGGACCACACAAAACAGTAGATGCAAGCAATGTGGACATACACCATACTTTGCTGTACAGGCCCAGAGCTTCAAGTAGTGCTACAGTACACACAGGATTTGGATTCAACATCATTACCAATCAATAATCATAGATGTAGTGCTTTAGCCTCTAATGACACACCTTAGTTAAAACCAAGGGACTTAATCACACTGTATGCAATAGCACTTGTTCTGCCTAGCAACAGAATACACAGCTTTTGCTAGGATCAAAGCAAGGACCCATAATACCATAACATAAGCAGTTTCCCACTAAGCTATCCCACAGATACATATCTTTGACATATTCACAAACATATTGACCATCACAGTCAGTCAACAGTACAGAGAATCTATTGCAACAAGTAGATGTAGGTGTGTATGAGCATATATATATATATATATATATATATATATATATATATATATATATATATACACATATACACACACACATACATATACACATCCATTTGTCTATATATATATATATGTGTATATATATATATATATATATATATATATATATATATATATATATATATATATATATATATATATATATATATATATATATATATATATATGGCACATATACATTTCACCTTTCATAGTGAGAATATCAAATATACAAAGGATGTAAGGCACACAGTAATGTAATAACATCGCACAATCTTGGGATAAATGCATTGAAGGTTTTCACAGCCCAGGTAGCTTTAGCAGGCCTTACTGGCTTCAACAATGCAAACTGATTGAACCACCCACAGTGTTTAACCATCACATGTCATATACCAGCACTGTATGCGGCCTTGTTTGTCACACACTAAAACCTACATACAAATATGCACATACTAACCTTCACCAACATATATATCCCCCCTTCGCAAACAATTGCAATATGTCCCCTGCTCTATGCACATATACAGATGTGAATATATATGACACATATATATTTGTCTGTATGTGTGTGACATACACACACATGGTCCACACTGTTGTAAGTCCCTGGACCTCACAGCTGAACTGTTGGGCCTTGCTGCAACACAAACAGGTGTCACATATGAACACACACTAACATTAGGGGGGTATCTATGGCTACAAATGCTAGATAAGCATACTAGACTGCTACAGCAGTTGCCAATGCTAAGCTACACTTTAATATGACTATTATGCATGTGCACACCCATGTTTATATAATGTCAGCGCTAATCCCCCCCAACAGCCTTTGGCCACACTACTGTACAGAACACAGATAACATGGATCAGATCAGATCAGATCAGGGCGGCACAGTGGTCCAGTGGTTAACATTGTCACCTCACAGCAAGAGGTTTTCCGGTTCGATTCTCAGCTGGGGTGCCTTCTGTGTGGAGTTTGCATGTTCTCCCTGTGTTCGTGTGGGTTTCCTCTGGGTACTCCGGTTTCCTCCCACATTCTAAAGACATGCATCTGGAGCATTTCTCCCTGGGCCTCTGCTGAAAACAGGCTCTGTGGAACCTAGTCGGACTTTCCCGGTCAACAAAATGATAAATAAATAAAAAAAAAATAAGATCTTTGACATTTAATGCTTAGCTACACATTTCACAGGTATGTCTCACTGCCCACAGGTACACACAGTATTGTCCATGGCAGTAGTTAAGCAGAACATCTGTGCATAACGTACTGCTACCACATATGAATGGTTCACATTATGTAGACTATTCTTCAATAACCTCTACTACATGCCAAAAAATACATATGTGTCACATGCCTTGCCTTTGTATAATTTGGTAATATTCCTTCTCTCTCTGTCTGTCTCTGTCTCTGTCTGTCTGTCTGTCTCTGTCTCTCTCTCTCTGTCAGTCTCTGCAATAGAGTGATTGAGTTTGTTGGCAGAGATTGCAGCCTGCTTTTGTAGGTATTTGCACATGAGCATGTGATGGCCTCTGCACCAATTAGTGCCCACCATTTGTTAATTGCATGCAGCCTGCTGTGTAGTAATTGCAGTAATCACTGTCATAGCAACCCAGTACTATAAATTGCTGACCCATGTAGGCATGGCCTTTTCAGCTTTCCAAGATGGAGATCATCCTTGTTTAGTGTGGACATCATTGTTTAAGACAGAAGGTTGGTATAGTTCTTATATCAGAAGCCAGGGGTGTAGTCAGAGATTTACATTTTGTACTCAGACCTAATGTTGCTGCTTCCAGTACCCACTTGTCAGTGTAGAAATGTACTCACCCCTCAAAATTCTACCCCAAGATACATAGAAAGATGTACTTTCTTTTCAATTGTTACAATTAACTGCCATACAAAGCTAGTTATGGAGATGTATTCCTTTGGCACAAGAATTGTTTGTGAACTGCTATACTGTGAATATTCATTTACTCAGTTCTAAACAGTTTCTGCTTTTTTAGTGTTGACATTAGCAAGTGCTGCTCAGAAAAACTGGACACATTTCAGTACAGTGAGTATACTTACCTACATAAAACTATAAACACAAAAAATAGCAAAATGGTACCCAGCCACAATAAAGGCAAATAAAATGTTCTTTAGCGCTTTCATTCACTTTTAATAGCAACGTGAACTTCTTCAGAAAAGACCAGGTATATTCTACATTGGGTAGGGCTTCAGAAGTACAGAGAGCGTAAGTAGTATTGTGTGGATTTTATCTTGCTGGACTTACAGGGTTGCTGTGTACATGTTAGTTTATCAAGGCAAGTAGTCTGTCTGTGTAACTCCCAGCTGTGGACCTATCCACATGACAGCCAGAGAATAGCCTGTTATTTTTTGTCTGTGCACCACACAAGTCTTTTCACCAATAGAGCAATGGCATTCTTACAGTTGGTTGCTGCCAGTACATGGCTACATCCATTTGTATTTCAGTGTTTTATTCCTACATAAGGTTATGTTTCCAAAACTCCTTCCAAAGCTATTTGCACAGTGTGTAACAGCAGAAAGGCTGATATGCCTCTGTGTTTCTGCCTCTACCAGACCTCTCAACCAATCAGGTACATATTTGAACAGAATCAGGGGAAAGTCAAGAAAAAGTCAGGGACAATCAGGGACACCTTTAAAATATTAGTGCTATTAAGTTGAACATGCATAGAAATAAATGCAAATATTTATAAACCAATAGGACATATGTCCCAACAAATGTTTTGAGATTAGACATACCGACTGAGGTGTGGAATTGCATTTTTATGCACATACAGTAGGGTGGGAAAATATAGCTCAATTAACAACTTATATACCCTTCTAATTTTCATTACATTCCTATTAACTGCAGTTATATGTCCCTTACAAGTATTATTACACTACCCAATGCCCTTATATTGTGCAATTGGATTTTGCTAGATCATTATATACATGAGCTGTATCTTACATACAAACTGTGCAAGATGCAGATGTTACTGCAACATATTTTGAGAGTTGCTCACACACACTACTGCTAAGATGGTACACTGACAGCTCTACTTTCATATAATTATCTAGATATGTTCAGGTGAAAGTATCAGTTATATGTTAACAGCTCCCTACATTTCTGGCAGCACACTGACATTTCTGGGGAACACAATACCAAGCTACTCATGTGCCAGATTAACCTGTACATGCTGGGCATGAACCAACAATTGAGGGCTGTACATATGCATACAAGCTACTGGCACTCCCTTCATCCACGTTATATGGGCCCACCCAAGTGTGGGTTGACACTGCTTAATACAACACTACTATTTGTAGAATGAAACAGTACAACAACATATCAAAGAAAATGACACAGATGCACTCCATGAATCATACATTTATTAAAGGATTATTACACCTTTATTTATTGGGTTAAAAGACTTTTTGAAGGCTCTCTCATTTATTTTATATAACAGTACATGCAGAATAATTACTAACCTGCCTCATGATGCAGCCTTTGCAGCCTATCTTCATGGGCTTGCAGGTTCATAGCCCGGTCACCTGCAGCTGTGAAGTAAATGCAGTGATATTGAGACATACCTATCCATAGTATAGACAGGCATAGCAATTCTTAACTACTTAATACAATGGCTACTTATTCAATACTGGGGCATTAGGCATTGTATGGGATTCCTGGATCCACTGGTCCAGTTCATCCCCCCTATGTTGCTTCAGGTCAGAATAATGGTGCCTGACCTGCTCACCAGTCCGAGGAACCCCAGTGGCACTGGTGAGATCATGGGCAAGACTATTCCAGGCCTCCGATTTATATTGGGTGCCCTGATACTGGCCCTGCAGGAGTCTTTCCTCATGTTTGTGGACGAGGAGTCAAACCATAGTTTTGGACTCCTGGATGCCCCAGTGTTGGGCTCTAAATAGAGTGCCTTCACCAACACCAGCCATGCTGACTGCAGAAGGGAGCTACAACCAGTTACAGCAAGTATTCCCACCTGTGGAGCTTAAATATGCCTCATTTCCCGCACTTATTTGTGATTGGCCAGTTTTGGAAAAGCTCAGCTGTGGGCATGCCTGCTTAGCTGATGTTGGCAATGTTTAAAATTCTTTTGATAGATATGTGTCTGTTGAAAGTGCATGTTTGTGAAATGCTGTCATGGCTTAGTGGTTAAGTACTGTGACTATAGTGTCCTGAGTTCAAGCCCTGTCACTGCTTTTTATTTTCCTGCTGGGCAGACCTGACTGGTTAAGGAACAGTAAAGCAGGTATGATCGTGTTTACCCAACTTTGCTTGACTTTGCCCGACTTTGCCTGAGTTTGCTCGACGTTGCACTGGTTAGCGCGGTGCGCAGCTACGCGCAATTGTATTTAAATATGCTCAATACTGGTAAAATGTGCCTAGCAGTGCTTTATAGTGCTTAAAATAGGGTACTCATACCTCAGAATGCATAAACATTTCACCTTCATATGTCAGGAAATATTTTTGTATACAGATTTCCCACAGAAAATGGAATGTGCAGTACTGGGACTCGAACCGCGAATGCCTCCTCTTTGTGCGAAGGCTCTTACCACTACGCTATTGTTATGTTACTTAATTTGCATATATTTTTCTGATGATCCTCTTCTGCTGTCTAAACTGATAACTGTAGCGAAGCAATGGGCAAACCTGCGCAACTATGGGCAGCTATATCGGAAGAAAAAAAAATATTTTTATTTTTTATTTTGTAAGTTGTTTAACATATGGGGGAGTGTAGTGTTACATTGTACACCTGTGAGCGGACTTGCTCATGTAAATGGAAGTTGTGGCATTTCTTCATTGCAGGGGCATGGATTTTTGGACTGCTCTGCAGTCTGACATGCCCCCTACACTCGTCCATGATCCGTGTAAGCTTTAGGGTTGAGGCAGCGCACCCTCATTAATATGCCTGGTGTGCTGCCATCATACTCTTACACTGGCACTTCCGTGCAAGACTAATCTAGTCTTACATGGAAGATTATTAAATCCGGGGGGGGTAGGTTATTAAAGTTTCAAGTATAAGAGTGAGTTAGAAATGGAAGTTATCATTTCATATTCAATTTCTGTTCAGATTTGGCAAAGAAAGAGAAGTAATAGGTGAAGTGGAGGGAGAAAGTATGGATGAAAACTATCGAGGGAGGAAGAACTGAGATGGAATAGTGGGATATTTCCTGAATTATGTATGTTAAGGATAAGGGAAGGGAATGAGGGGGTAATAAGGTACAATGTTAGTTTTCTGAGTAGCAGAAATAGTAGTCGTTATTACTTACCTGGGGCTGTTACATGGGCAAAGCCATCTGACAATTCATAGGTTCATAGGTTGGTACTAGGCCTATACAGGCCTAGCCATAACAATTCCCTGGCTATTTCTTCCCACAATATTTACTTCTCTGGACCCCTGTCTAGAAGGGTGACTGAAGTGATCCCTGGGGTGAATTTCCTATCTCCCATCCAGTCGTCAAGGTTCCTTTTGAAGAGGGCCAATGAGGCGCTCTGCTTGACATGTATGGGCAGTCTATTCCAGAGTATGGGGAGTCTCTGAGTCAGGAACCTATCCCTCTAGCATGTTTTGTTTATTGTGATGACAAGGTTTAGATCCCTGGAGCGTGTGGCTCTGAGGGATTGGGATTTCTTTAAGTGGAGCATGTCCAACAGCTCAGGGTTTGACAGGGTGTTGTATGTTAAGCAGAGATCACCTCTGAGTAGACGATATGCCACAGAGTATAGCTGGAGTTATTTTAGATGGTCAGCATAGGGCATCTGCTTTAGGCCTGTCATTCTTTTAGTGAGGTATTTCTGTGCCCTTTCCAGCTGTTGCAGATGTCTTGTGAGGTACATACTAAATGGTGCATTGTACTCTATAATGGGTCTAATGAGGGATGATTACAGTGGGACAATGACCTCCTTTTTTCTGGATGAAAAGCCCTCAGTGATGAGGTGTGCCACATAGAAGGATTTCCTGACTGTTGTGGCGATGTGGTTATCGAAGGTGAGACCGCTGACCACCCGTATCCCTAAGTCTCTCATCACACTTTCGGTGTTTAGTGTTCTGCCACCTATGTGGTAATTCATGGGTACATGTTTTTTTCCCAAAGGGGATGGATAACTATACATTTCTTGACATTAAGCTTGAGCCCATGGCTCTGGCACCAAGCATCTGTTTCTGTAAGGCCCTTTTATAGAATATCCACATCATTTGGGGATTCAATAATGCCTCCCAGTTTGCAGTCATCTGCGAACTTTGTTAGCCAGAGTCCCTTAGTGTTGGCCTGTACTTCACTACTAATACTTTAAATAACTTTTGAGTAATTTTTTTAAATTGAGTTGTGTTGGGAGTGGTTCTAATGGAAGGAAGATGTGCATTCCAGACTTTTGCTACTTGGCAGGAATAGAGAGAGTCTCCTGTAGTATTTGAGGGTTTAGTAACCTGCAACGCAGTGATGCTGCAGTAGTGTTGTTGCCTCTCAGCAAGAGGTTCTCCGATTTGATTCTTGGCTGGGGTGCCTTCTGTATGGAGTCTGCATGTTCTCCTTCACTGCATTTGTGTGGGTTTCCTCTGGGTGTTCTGGTTTCCTCCCATGTTACAAAGGCATGCATTGAGAGTGTTTCTCCCTAGGGCTCTTTTTAAAATTGGCTTTGTTCCAAGTTGGGCTTTCCTGGTTAACAAATGTTAAATAAATAAAAATAATAGTTCAGCTCAGAATACGTTTAATGGAGGAAGATTGTGGAATATTTAGGAGAACTGAAATTTTCTCAGATTGATACAGTAGTTTGTGAGCCATAGCTAGTTCAGTGTAAGCTAAAAGTTGAGGTCTTTCTAGCCAGGAAAGTTTTTTTTAACGTGTGTCAGTGGTGTGTCCTATGTGTAGTATCTGTGGAAAATGTTGCTATTTTATTATAGCATGTTTCTAGTTTATCTAAGTCTGTCTTTCTAAGATTTATGAGTATAAGGGAGGCATAGAGCAATGTTGACAAGAGGTGGGTTCTGGCTATAGCTACCCCAGAAGTTTCTGTAAGAAATCTTTTGTTTCTATATAATGCTCCCATTTTTTGTGTCTTCTTAATTGTATGTGATAGATGTATGTCAAATCTTAGCTTATTGTTCATTATGACTCCTAGTAGTTGTATCTGTGATTCCGGAGAAAGTTTTGTATTATTGCTAGTAGTGATGTGAAAGGTGGGTGGGGGGACTGAGGTTCTGGTGGGTAGAAAGACCATAAGCTTGTTTTTGTTCAGGTTAAGTATGAGCTGGGAGTTGTTTAAAGATTCAGTTTCGGTAAAGGATTTTTGTGTTATGTTCTGAATCTGTTGTATGGTAGATGCGGCACATATCAGAGTAGAATCATCTGCATATTGGATTGAGGAGGCTAGGCAGGTGGTTGTGTTGAGGTCATTAGTAAATATAGTAAAAAGTAAAGGACCAAGGATGGATCCATGTGGGAATCCTAGTGTCACTGGGAGAAGGGGGGATAGGTGTTGGAGACATTTTACTGCTTGCTGATGACCTGTTAGGTAGCTTTGGGACCATGTAAGGGCAGTGGGACTGAGATTTAGGTTGGTGGGCACAGTCAATAGTTTATTGTGGGAAACAGCATCAAAGGCGTTGGACATGTCAAGAAAGACTGATGAAATTATTTTACCTTCACTTCTGAACTGATTGATGTTACTGATAACGTTGAAGAGGGCAGTTGTGGTGCTATGATAAGGTCCTTAACCATGTTGGAATTTATAGGTTCATAGGTTGGTACTTGGCTATCGGCCCTAGGGCTTATACAAGCCTAGCCATAACAATTCCCTGGCTATTTCTTCCCACACTATTTACTTCCCTGGTGGGAAGATTATTGGTTGTGAGATACTGTAGGAGTTGAGAATGAATGCACCTTTCTAGAATTTTCGATAATGGGGAGAGAATGGCGATCATTCTATAATCAGAGTTCAGTTGAATTTCCAGCTTTATGTAGGGGTATTATATATGGGATTTTCCAGATGGATGGGACATTTTGCTCAGCAAAGTACACCTTTTGTAAGTATTGATACTGGGTATGAAATGACTGCTGCTAGTTTAGAAATTCGGCTGGTAAGTTATTGGCTGCTATTGCGGTAGGTTTGAATTTCTTTAGTAGTTTTTCTATGGTTCTTATGGAGATGGGCTGGAATGAGAAGGTGTCATTTTTGTTGTTAGTTGGTTTGGGTGTAGATGATGGATAGGGTAGGTTATTTTTGGTTAGTGAAAGGATGTTTTCAGTAAATTGTTTATTACATTGTTCTGCGATGGACATTGGGCTGCCTGGTATGTTAGGAAGAGCGGTTGAGGTTTGACCAGATGTAAGATTTTTTTATTCTGTCCCAAAATGTTGTGGGTTATTCTGATGTTTCCACTGCATGTTATTGTAGTAATTTTTGTCTTGTTTGATTTGTTGTACCTTATTCCTGATTTGTTGATAAAATAGGTGATTGGCCTGAGTTTTGTTAGTATGCTGTGGCTGCCAGATCTCATCCCTTAGTTTAAGGAGGGTTCGTGTTTCATTAATTAGCCATGGTGCATAGTTTACCTTAGCATGCATTGTTCTGGTAGGTGTTACTCTGTTAAGGATGTAAAGGAAGGGATGGTTAAAATGTTCTACTGCGGCTTCTAGGGGCAGGTTCTTGAGGGGAGTCCAGTTATATTTTTTAGTGTGTTAATTAGATCTTGGGGACTGAAGTTTTTCTTATTACAGATTTATTATCATATATGGCAAACAGATGCACTCCACTGATGGCCAAGTTGAGGGAGCTTTGCTGGGTACATGGTGGGTACAATGGTGTTCTGGTTACTGACAGGAATAATTAATGACATTCATTAAAATATCATGTTTCTGAACTGTATTACCTGTCACTAGTATAGCATGTAGCACACTGGCTTGCAGTGCTGTCATAATGTTGGGCTTAGTTCAGAGAACAGTATAGGACTAAACGTGAATTTTACTTTTAGAGTGGTGTTGCAGTGTTGTAAGATGTTTTATATATAAAACATATATAATATGTATAAATATGGATATATGTCAGATTAACGAATTACCATAATGTCAAGCTGCAAAATGATGAGATGGAAATGTTGAAAGTTTATATTCATAAATGTCCGGATTTTCGTAAATTTTTGCAGTGAAAGGAGTCAGTTGCCCAATGTGGTGAACTTTGCCCCTTTCTCCACTGTAGTGCGATCTCAGAGTTAGGATATTTAGTTGGGAGGGTGAAGCCCCCTATTTCTGTGGGTTTTATTTGCTTTGTTTCTTTTTTTAAGTTTTGTTGGCCGATTGCTTACCAGGGGAACATTTATGGTGATCTGGACGTTTGTGAATAGAAACTTTCTTTGTTTCTGTCTCGCCGGTTTGCAACTCAACATTATGGTAATACATTATTTTGACATAGATCCATAAATATATATATATATATATATTTATTTATATGGTGTGTGTGTGTGTGTGTGTGTGTGTGTGTGTGTGTGTGTGTGTGTGTGTGTGTGTGTGTGTGTGTGTGTGTGTCTGTGCTGGTGGTGGAGGTCCGCAGAAGTCTGTCAACATGGAAGCTCAGAGACTTCCATCAAAACTCAGGAGAGGTCACCTGGCCATCATATCCATAGTCGGGGGGCTGCATTTGTCTCAGTGAATGTGCAGTAGTGGATAGCATAAGCTGATCCCCAAACTTCTCAGGAGTCAGTTTCTTCTACTGTTTTGTTAAAAAAAAAAAGATACAGTTTCTTCCTGGGATAGTGACAGCACACTAAGGTCTATCTCTTCCAGAATGTGGTAAATGCAGGCATGATGGTCAAGCAGACTGTCATGCCTTCATTTCCCTATATGTCCTACAGTTGGAACCGTGGATGTGCCTCATAAGTTGTTGTGTGAGTACTAGGTTACCTGCCCTTGTGGGCCTTTTTAAGCCTGGTCAATTTCCCTTTTGGTGCTTAAATTAACCTAGCCCATTTGGTGTTTGTTAGATTGGCCTTACACATCCTGTGGTCAATAGTTATACCTTATCTCTAGTGAGAATAACCGGAATCATATCATAGATAATTTGACGGCACCCATGCATGGGATAAAGCTTTTAGGAGTTTCTTTTGTCCATCCGTTATTAGCACAGGAGGCAGTCCTTGGGTAACTTTTCTGTTTCTCATCCATTTATCTAAGTTATGCTTGCATATGGACAGGGATGAGTTTTGTTTGCATGGATAGGGAATCTGCTGCAGAGCAGAGGTATCCTCTGCAAGATACACCTTTCCTTCTAAACCATTCTGTTGATGTTGTAGAAGAGGTTTGGATTCCTAGACCATGTATTTCTGATGCCATTTCACCTGTTGATGTGCAGTAAATCCATCAGTATTGGGTCAGAGGATGCCTTGTATGCGGGACACAAGTCACATGTTAGTAGTCTGTAGAATACCAAATATAATGACAGGGCTTTGAGTCAATCTGTGTAGGACATACTGTTTGGTCTTTTATTTTTTTACTAAGGTATCCATGTGGGCATTCCATTTGTTGCATGTGTCTATACAGATATATGCCAAAGGGGGCATTATACATAATGAGTGGCCTCATAAGGGCTGCGTAAAGAGAGACAGTGACATTCCTAGATTTAAACACAATCCACTGGTTTATAAGCTGTCTAGTATAGAAAGACTTTCTTACGGCAATCGACACATGTTGTCTAAAGTTTTGTCACTATCCAGATAAGTTCTCCACAAGGAAACACAAACTTGTTTGGTGGAACAGGTTGGTGGACATCCTCTATCAACAGGCTTTACAATAAAAAGGAAGAAACTGTTGTCCAAGGGTAAAAGGGAACAAATTCCAACTTGGAAAAACTCCTTCCTTAGCCTCAACAAGCAAATTAGATCACTAGTGAAAACCTTCAAGCCCAATTATGAATCAAAACTAGTCTCCATAACAAAGGGCAACTATAAAGTCTTCTTCGGTTACATCAGGAACCTCCCTGGCAAAGCCCGGGTTTGTTCCGAATTAGTACTTAACAGTATCACTTACACTGATCCTCTTGACTTAGCCAACCTGCTAGTAAATAGGTTCAGTGCAAATTTTAACCCCATCCCCCCAAAGGCCTTTTTGGCATCCCAGATACTTGTCCCGCACCTCACATCTCCGTAGATCAAGTGTTACAGGCCCTATCCAGCACAACAAAAACACAGCTTCCATGGGACCTGCTAGTATCCCATGATGTATTCTGCACCATCTCCAGCAAGAACTGGCTTCACCATTGAACACCCTTTTCAATGACAGCCTAAGTACTGGCTTCATTCCAGCAGAGTGGAGAACTGCCATTGTCACCCCCTTGCACAAAGGAGGTGGCATTACAGACCCTAGAAACCATCACCCCATTAGCTTGACAAGTCTGATATGTAAATCCATGTTGTGTATTATTATGTATCTCATAAACAAGGACATAGGCAATCTCCAAGCACATGACCTCACCCAGTTCAGATTCATCAAGGGCAGAGCTTGCCTTTCAGATTCATCAAGGGCAGAGCTTGCCTGTTGAACCTGGTTGATTTCTTTGATACTGTCACCAAGGCCCCGATTGAGGGACAGTCAGTACATACAGCTTACCTTGACTTGGTCAAGGCCTTTGACACAATCCCACACTCAGGCATCATCGAAAAGCTAACACAACTTGACGTAAATCCCTGTCTCATCAGGTGGGTGGCCAACTGGCTCACCAACAGGACCCTGAAAGTCAGCATAGGCACCTCCAACTCTGAGAGCAGACATGTCACTTGTGGAGTTCCCCAGGGACCTGTCCTGGGACCCCTATTGTTTGGCATCTATTTCTCAGAGGTACAGGCAAAGACAAAAGGCCTGTGGCTGACCAAGTTTGCTGACAACTGTAAGTTGGGTGCTGTCACTGACTCCCTAAATGATATTTATATACTACAAGAGAGTCTCGGAGCAACTAATGACTGGTGCCAAAGTCATGGCCTCAAGGTAAATGCAAAAAAATGTATCATCATACCATTCTGCAAAAACAAGACCCCCTACTGATTACTACATCAACGGCAAACCCCTAAGCACACAACCTGTGGTGAAAGACCAGGTCACTCAGGTTGATAACAACCTCACATTTGACCATCATGTAGCGGCAGTGGTCAAAAAAGCATTTTACTTGGTTCATCTCATAAGTAAAGGGATTGCATCCAGAAAAAGGAGGTTATTACCGCTCTATACTCTTCCCTCATTAGATCAATAATTGAGTATAAAGCCCCATTCGGGATGTACCTCTCGAAACATTTGCACCAACTGGAAAGGCCACTGAAATACCTCACAAGAGAATCCATGGCCTCCAACACCTGTCCTATGCAGACAGGCTCAAATCACTATCACTCTACTCTGTATTGTACAGATTGCTCAGGGTGATCTGTGTCTCACCTATAAGGCAATCTTGGACCCTGTCCTACTAGAGATGCTCCATATCTGTAAGTCTAACTCCCCACACACTAACCGCTCAAAAGGCCCGAGCCTAATATGTGACAATAACAAAACCTGCTAGAGAGACAGGTTTGTCTCCCAAAGGCTGCCCCGTCTCTGGGATAGACTTCCCATTCACGTCAAACAGAACACTTTGCTGAACCTCTTTAAGCGCAACCTTGATGAGTGGATGGAAAACCAGAAATTCATTCCAGGATTTCCACCTGTGTCTTTCAATGACAGGGGAAACAGCTGCTGACTGAGGTTTATTTTTGGGGATAAACTCTTGGCTAGGCTTGTAAGGGCCCCAGAGCTATTAGCCTAGTAACCTCCTATGATCCTATGAAAGCCAATAAACTGGGTCAAGTGTTAGGGGTGTATTGTCAGTGTGATACTTCCCCAGGAAAGGTGACTTTTGAAAGTATACTGTAAAGTTTTTTGACAATTAGTTTCAGTCCATAACTTTGACAATGGTTATATATTTGGGACAAACATTCCTGCAGGATGACCAAGTCATTGTGATTTATTGGCTGTTCCTAGATTGCAGGTATCTACAAATGTAATCATCCATAGCTCTTTGGTACTGATGTCTACTTCTGAGAAGTAGGTGCTAAACAGGAGGGGTCCCAGAACAGAACCCAGTGAGACTCCACTGGTAACTGACCTCTTTGTAGAGGTACCTTTCCATTTTGATTTCTTACATCCAGTCAGTGAGCCACTTGGCAATCCAACAGATGACATTGCAGTTTAAAGGGCTAGCCTACATGGTGGATTGT
>NC_056729.1:1814306108-1814329432 GCF_019279795.1 Protopterus annectens | reverse complement strand
TTAACAATATTAAAGTGTCTGTTTCTGCTGCTTGTCCCTAATGTCTGTTAAATATATTTTTTTTTGGGGGTGGGGACTGTATGCCATGACAGGTCCTTGTTCTAGCAACTTTCTAGGTTTATTAAGAGCAGTTTTTTAAGTGTTTGTATGTTTCTGTTGCTTGTCACCCTAGGATGTCTCTGAAAGTAATTGCCCTTTCTAGGTTTATAAGAGCAATATTTTAAAATGTTTGCATGTTTCTGCTTGTCCACTAGTACGTCTCAAAGTAATTGCCTTTTTTTTTTTTTGGAGAAACTGTATGCAAAGACAGGTCTGCTGCTTGTCCCCAATGTCTATTTTATATTTTTTTTTTGTGGGGGGGGGGCTGTATGCAATGACAGGTCCTTGTAGCAACTTTCTAGGTTTAAGAGCAGTTTTTAAAGTGTTTGTATGTTTTTGCTGCTTGTCACCCTCGTACGTCTCTGAAAGTAATTGACTTTGTTTTTGGATAAAGATAGGTGGGCAAGTGAGCACCAGAGGAGTGAAAGTGTCATTGAGGCAAGGAAGTGAAGCATGCAAGCGAGATGAGCAAGAGACGAGGGTGCAATGTCAGGACACGTCCAGCGATATGGGTAGGTTATGGCCCTATTGTCTTATAGCTTTGCTATTGAGGACATCTTGTAATTTCCTTTCTGCACTGTAGCCCCATTTGTTTCATTGTCTAACACCACTGTTTTACAAACCAGCTAGGTATAGACTACCCAGACTGCAGTGAGGACAAGGATGTAGATACAGCTCACACCCCAAACAAGAGAAGATACACAATTTTTCAGCCAAGCTGGGCAAGTGCCTTTGTCTGGCTTTCTATGAGTAGGCGCGGAGTGAAATTTGCCTTCTGCAAGACTTGTAACATGGATTTCACAATCCATCATGGGGGCCGACATGATCTGCAACGACATGCTAACAGTGAGAAACACAGGCAGAATTGCAAGCATGCAGCTGGAAGATCTATGGTGGATTTCTTTGGACCACAGAGTTTAGCAAGTACAAAGGTGGTTCAGGCAGAGGTTGGCTTTGTGTCTCTCCTTGCTAAACACAACTTATCATTTGCAGCAGGAGAACACATCCTGAAATTTATGAAGAAGTGTGGAGAGGATCAAGATGTTCTCCGTAAAATTACATGTGGAGCGACAAAGGCAGCATGCATTGCACGGGATGTGCTGGGGCCTCATTACCAGAATGATGCTGCTGCAGCCTGCCAGAAATCACCATTCTGTGTGTATATGGACCAAAGCACAGACATGGGAGATGAAAAACTGTTAGTCATCCTTGTTGGTTACCTTGATGAAAAGGCAAGCAAAAATGTGACAAGGTTCCTTGATATGTCCGGAACTGGACAAGCAATGTTTGATTCTTTAATGTCCAGCCTGACAAAATTTAACATTCCAGTTTCCAACATTCTGGGCTTTTCTTCATACAATGCTGCCTCAATGATTGGAAAACACAATTATGTGCTGTCTCGTTTAAAGGAGGTGAAGCCCACAATTGTAAACATGGGGTGTCTCTGCCACTTGGCAGATCTCTTTAGTAAGGCTGCTGTAACAGCACTACATTCACCATTTGAAGAACTTGTATCAGATCTGTATTGCCATTTCAGTTCCAGTGCACAAAGACAACAAAAACTTCAGAAATTTGCTTTGTTCACAGATACCGACCCCCTCAAGATCATTAGGCATGCACCTACTAGATGGCTCAGTCTTGGTAAGGTTATTAACAGAACCCTGGACATGTGGCCAGCTCTAAATTCATATTTTCTGTCTGCAGAGCCAAGGTCTGCTAAGATTGACTTAATTTCTAAAAACTTGCAGAGTCATGAAGTGCATATGATTTTTATGTTCCTTAAGTATGCACTGGAACCCTTACTGGAGTTTAACATACAGCTTCAGAGCAGAGAAAGTCAGCTGCTGACACTGCATGCCACTGTGCATAAACTCCTGCAGCAGTATGCTGGCAGACTCCTCAGACCTGCATCTGCTGTCAGACTAATCAAACGCAGTGATGTGTCAGTGTTGACTGACAGTAGCTGTGTTCTACCAAATGGTGAACTTCGTATTGGCTATGAAGTCAAGCAGTACATGAACAGCCATGAGGAGGATATTGCTGGCACAGTCATTGAATTTAACTTTTATAAAAAAGTTGCAGCTTTTTATGCTGCAGAAAATGCTGAAAAAGTTTCCCATGCAGGATCACTTACTGAAAGACGCTGCATTACTTATTAATCCAGCCAAAAAATTGGACATTTCTTCAGGGCTTGTCAGAGATGTGGGCTTTCGCCTGGGTGTATGTGAAAATGATGTTGAGGCCGAACAACTAATCGATGAGTTCACCCAATATCAGATCGAGGACACTGGGAATCTGACAGGCCCAGTAGATGGGCCCCACTCATGTGTCACAGTACTGGGCACACCTTCTGAGGGACCTTTGCACTGAAGGGAAACTGCCACTCTTTAAGCAGCTGATGATGAGCCTGCTTTGCTTGCCACACTCTAATGCACAAGCGGAAAGGGCATTTAGTATGGTGCGGAAAGTGAAAACTGAACTGCGTCAGTCTCTGAGTGTAAAAACACTGAACTCTTTGTTGGCAATTAAAATGAATGAAGAACTGGATGTCTGTGATATTAAGCTGCCAAAACCTGTTTTAGAGGCTGCCAAGAAAGCCACAGCAGCATACAATAAGTCTACATCAGAAGTATGATAGGATGTTTAACTTGGTCTAAACTTTGTGTGAATTGCAATATGTCTGTTTACACAAATAAAAATCACATTTACTACATTTTCTAAGTGCTGTTTCATTTACTTATGGTGTGGTTATGGTATTGCAGATTATGGATTTGAGACGTGTGGTATTGAATGTTACAGTTCTACCAAGCTCCATGGCAATGGCGCATTTTCGCGCAGTGCGAAAATAGGGTGTTCCACATGTTGACCATTTGTCACACATTGTTAGGGTCTGTGTTCCACATTGGCCACTTAAGAGGTTGAGACCTATGTTAATACTGTCAAAAGCAAAAAAAGAAATGGGCACTTTGCACCGTTTCATCAGATCACGATTTCATATTAACGAACAAAATAATGTGAGGGAAATAAACACGGATTTGTAAAAGAACCCTGCAAACGCATATTTCTTTTAGGATTTGCAGTTCACAACACTAAAACTGTGTAACGCCTGATACTAAGTTTTGTCTAGTGAGATAACCAATTTGTTTAACAGTAAAAGTGTGCAACACCACTATAACTGTAAACTTATTACAGAAATAAATATACAACTATTGTCACTTATCTGATGTTTATAGTGTAAGCATGAATATGGTATGAATACTGCAAAACCAAATCTGTAGAGAAATGATGCACCGGACAAGCATGCTTATGAAGAAGTCTCTGTTTAATAAAATGCTAAAAACCTGAGCTGTATATGACGTGCACATTCTGTCAATGTGATGTGAGTCAGTCAAATGAATAACTCATGCAGATTAACAAAATATTACAAATATAAAACATAGAAATAGAATTAACACACAATCTGCAATTTTCATTCTAAAATTACACAGAAAAACACAATTCTGCGTTACATAAATGCAGAATTCCAAAAAAAATCCAATAAGACACATAAATGCATTACCCACAAGGTATACACTGTACGTCTCACTTTACATTTACATACAATTGCCACTACATTTACACATGTTAGGGACCAAATAATCATGCAAGTCAGGCTTTTGGACAAAAAGCAAATTACCTAAATACTATCGCATGGCAATTTATTTTATCAACTTGCTCTAAATGTAAGCAGAACAGTTCTTTCTTTCACTCTCTGGTGCTCGCTTTGTATTATGGGTATTCAAATATCTGTATAGCAACTTCCCGCTGTTAAGCCTGGGCGTAACTGCCACATGGGTGGGTGTGTGTGTAATTAATCAGTGACGTCACTATTTTCTCTTTCTTTATTACTTTCTCATTTGTTAACCGGGTCGGTCCAACTGACCACAGCCCCATTTTCAGTAGAGACATGAGGAGAAAAGATCCAGGAATAAAACATGACAGATTATTATATTACAGTAGTAGGTTTCACAAAAGTAAACAAAGACAATTTCACAGTATACATGCATAGAGAGTATCTGCACAGTGTGAAAAAGAAACATAATAATACACAAGTGAATCTAATTATATAAGCATGCTACTACATTCATACAGATTATAGGTTTTCCTAGGTAGTGTAGAGCCAAAAACTTTTATTTAAAGGAGGGTGAGACCGATGATAGAATAAGAATTAGGTAGGGTCCTGGCAGGGCATAACTAAGGTTACCACCTGTCCCACTTTGCAGGGAGAGTCCCTCTTTGAGCAATTGTGTCCTGCAAAGAAATTGAAAAAAATGGCAAATGTCCTGAGATTTTAGGACAAACATAGTTCCTATGTTTTATGTAATAGTTGCATAAAACAGTTATTCTGTATCTGAAACACCTAAATGTTATAAGAAACAGACTAAGCAACTAAAATGCTACTAGAATAAGCTTTTATTTAGGCAAACAAGTGAAGTTCTGTCCTTTGTACAGGCCATGGGTATGATTTGCCCTGCAAAATCTGACATTTGTACCAAAAAATGTCACAATGGGCATTTAAAAAGGTGGTAGCCCTAGAGGCATAACCATGTTTTCTGGAGAAAGGTTTTTAATTCTTTCTTGAATTTTAAGTAATGCTACGTAAATTGGCAGAGAGGTTGTTCCAAAATGTTGTAAAGGAGGATTTATATAAAAGATTGATAATATTCATTTTGGACCTATAAGTCTGAAGAAGGAGTTTGCCAGTACTGCATAAAGGATTGCACGGAGTATAGTAGTTGACAAGACTGGAAAGAGAGGGACAAGCAGTGGGTTATTAAGAAGGAAGTGGGTTATGTGGAGTTGAGATAATTTGAGATGATGGGGAAATTCCATCCAGTATAGCTTGTTGAAAGCAAGGCAATGGTGGGTGGAATTGGGTACGTTAGCTGCAAATTTTACGATTTTATTGTAAGTTTGTTCCAGTTTAGAATGCAGGCAGGATTGAAGGTTAGTAAGAACTGGGGCTCCATAGAGGAGGCTGGGAAGTAGATAGGCTTCTGCCAGGAAGAGTCTGGAATCGGAGGACAAGAAGTTCTTGTTATGATATAAGAGTCTAAGGTTTTGATTTGTTCTCTTAATTGATTGCTGAATGTACAAGTCAGATTTTACCTGGTCATTAATTGTCATTCCTAACACATTTGTGTAAGTTTCAACGTTAAAGATGGTATTGTTTATGAAAGAAATGGAGAGAGAGACTTTAAGATGGTCACAGGACTTGAGGAGAAGGAGAAGCAGTTTTGTTTTTTAGGATTCAAAATAAGCTGATTTTCATTTGGCCAGATTTCAACTGAAAGGAAAGATTGTTGTGCATGAGTCTGGGTGGGAAGATGGCGTAATGGTTAAGGTGCTTGCCTTATAAGCAAAAGATGCAGGGTTTGACCCTCACATGAGGTAAGTGGCTAGGCTTAAAATGGCCTGCAAAGACAGTTAGCCTAATACCAACCTATGAACATAAATTGTGAGATGGAGTTTGAGCATGTGATCAGAATAGAGTTGCCTGCATATTGTATGAGAGTAGAGTGGGGTCTGCGTATTGTATGAGGGTATAGTGGGGTCTGCATATTGTATGAAGGTAGAGAGGGTAGTGGAAGAATGGAGGTCATTGATGAAGATGTTAAAAAGAAAGGGTCCCAAGATGGAGCCTTGTGGTACGTCGGTGATGGGTAGGAAAGTAGTACAAGAAGATTGTTATCATTGCCCTTTAACCCCCCTAAAATTGAGTGAACACCCCCTAAAATTGGGTGAACTTTTGAAAGAAGGTGGTATATTGCACTTAATAAATGGTGACAATAGCTCGACTTATTTTCATCATAAAACGTATTTTAAATCAAATTATTCCATCAATGCCTGCAGTCACTGTAATATTTTAAAATTGTTCCTGTCTGTTTCTGGATATGTTTCCTGGTTCTGTTTTGATTTTTTCCCTCATTAGTTGAGAGCTGTGCACCCCCCTTCCCAGAAAGGTTTCAAAGGGTCGACTGCAAATAATAACGAGTACAATCAAACAAAAACACTTGGTGTGATTCCTTCTCGCTTGTACAAACGAATCACGACATACACATTTTGTATATCTATGTGTTTGTAAGACTTTCTTTACACAGCGAGCGCACAGTGTTTTATACTTCCTGTACAGCATGGATGCAGAAGAGTAAACCTAACTCTATCTTTGTGAGCTATTTCAGTGGCCTTTCCAGTTAGTGCAAATGTTTGGAGAGGTACATCCCAAACGGGGCTTTATACTCAATTATTGAGCTAATGAGGGAGGAGTATAGAGATGTAATAACCTCATTTTTTTCTGGATGCAATCCCCTTACTTATGAGATGAACCAAGCAAAATGCTTTTCTGACCATTGCCGCTACATGATGGTCGATTGTGAGGTTGTTATAACCTGAGTGCCTAGTTCTTTCACCACAGGTTGTATGCTTAGAGGGTTGTTGTTGATGTAGTAATCAATAGGGATCTTGTTTTGCCCAATGGTATGATAATATATTTTCATTAGTTGCTGTGAGATACTCTTGTAGTATATTAACATCATTTAGGGAGTCAGTGACACCACCCAACTTACAGTCATTGGCAAACTTGGTCAGCCACAGGCCTTTTGTCTTTGCATGTAACTCCAAGAAATAGATGCCAAACAGTAGGGGCCCCAGGACAGATCCCTGGGGAGCTCCACTAGTGGCAGGTCTGCTCTCAGAGGTGGAGGTGCCTATGTTGACTTTGAGGGTCTTGTTGGTGAGCCAGTTGGCCACCCACCTGATGAAACAGGGATTTACACAAATTTGTGTTAGCTTTTCAATGATGCCTGAGTGGGGGATTGTGTCAAAGGTGTTGGCCAAATCAAGGTAAGCTGTATGTACTGACTTTCCCTCATTCAGGGCCTTGGTGATAGTCTCAAAGAAGTCAACCAGGTTCAACAGGCAAGCTCATCCCTTGACGAATCCAAACTGTGTGGGGACATGTGCTTGGAGATTGCCTATGTCCTTGCTTATGAGATCCATAATAATATGCTCCATGGATTTACAGATCAGACATGTCAAGCTAATGGGGTGATAGTTTCCAGTGTCAGTAGTGGCACCACCATTGTGCAAATGGATGACAATAGCAATTCTCAACTTTGCTGGAATGAAGCCAGTACTTAGGCTGTGATTGAAAAGGGTGTTCAATGGTGAAGCCAGTTCTTTCTGGAGATGGAGCAGAATACATCCTGGGATACTATCAGGTCCCATGGAAGCTGTGTTTTTTTGTGTTGGATAGGGGCTGTAACACTTGATCTATGGAGATGAGAGGTGCTGGACAAGTATCTGGGATGTCAAGAAGGCCTTTGGGGGGAATGGGGGGGTGAAGTTTGCACTGAACCTATCTGCTAGCAGGTTGGCTAAGTCAACAGGACCAGTATAAGTGATACTGTTAAGTACTAATTCGGAACAAACCTGGGCTTTGCCATGGAGGTTCCTGATGTAACTGAAGAAGACTTTATGGTTTCCCTTTGTTATGGAGGCTAGTTTCGATTCATAATTGGGCTTGAAGGTTTTCACTAGTGATCTAATTGGCTTGTTGAGGCTATGGAGGGAGTTTTTCCAGTTTGGAATTTGTTCCCTTTTACCCTTGGACAACAGCTTATTCCTTTTGTTGTAAAGCTTGTTGATAGAGGATGTCCACCAAACATGTTCCACCAACCTGTTCCACCAAACGGGTTTGTGTTTCCTTGTGGAAAACTTATCTGGACACTGACAAAACTTTAGACCAACATGTGTCCACTGCCATAAGAATGTCTTTCCATATTGCACAGCTTATAAATCAGTGGATTGTGTTTAAATCTACTGATGTCCCTGTCCCTCTTTACTCAGCCCTTATGAGGCCACTCATTATGTATAATGCCCCCTTTGGCATATATCTGTATAGACACATGCAAAAAATGGAATGCCCACAGAGATACCTTAGTAAAAAGATAAAAGGCCAAACTGTATGTCCTACACAGACTGACTCAAACCCCTGTCATTATACTGTGTATCCTGCAAACTACTAACATGTGACCTGTGTCCGGCATACAAGGCATTCTCTGACCCATTACTGATGGATTTACTGCACATCAGCAGGTCAAATGGCATCAGAAATACATAGTCTGGGAATCCAAACCTCTTCTGCAACAGCAACAGAATGGTTTAGAAGGAAAGGTGTATCTTGCAGAGGATACCTCTGCTCTGGAGCAGACTCCCTGTCCATGCAAATAAAACTCATTCCTGTCCATATTCAAGCATAACGTAGCTGCATGGATGAGAAACTGAAAAGTGACCACAGGACTGCCTCCTGTGCTACCAAAACGATGGACAGAAGAAACTCCTAAAAGCTTTATCCCATGCATGGGTGCTGTCAAATTATCTATGATATGATCCTAGTTATTCTCACTAGAGATAATGTATAACTATTGACCACAGGATGCTTAAGGCCAATCTAACAAACACCAAATGGGCTAGGTTAATTTAAGCACCAAAAGGGAATCTGACCAGTCTTAAAAAGGCCCAGAAGGGCAGCTATCCTAGTACTCACACATCAACTTATGAGGTGGATCAGTACCACGGTCCCATCTGTAGGTCATATAGGGAAATGAAAACATGACAATCTGCTTGACCATCATGCCTGCATTTACCACATGCTGAAAGAGTGTGCTGTCATTATCCCAGGAAGAAATTGTATCCTTTTTTTTTTTAACAAAGCAGTAGAAGAAACTGACTCCTAAGCAGTTTGATGAATAGCTTATACTATCCACTACTGCACATTCACTGAGTCAAATGCAGCCCCCCACCACCAACTATGGATATAATGCACAGGGGACCTCTCCTGAGTTTTGATGGAAGTCTCTGAGCTTCCATGTTGACAGACTTCTGCAGACCTCCACCACCAACAAACACACACACACACACACCATATAAATAAAATATATATATATATATATATATATATATATATATATATATATATATATATACACACACATATATATATTGATGCATCTATGTCAAAATTACAAGTTACTATAATGTTGAGTTGCAAAACAGTGAGACAGAAACAAAGAAAGTTTATATTGACAAACGTCCAGATCGCCATAAATGTTCCCCTGGTAAGCAAACAATCGGCCAAAAAAATTTAAGAAAAAAAAAACAAAGCAAATAAAACCCACCCAAATGAGCGGTTTCACCCTCCCAACTTAATATCCCAACTCTGAGATCACGCTACAGTGGAGAAAAGGGCAAAGTTCACCAGATTGGTCAACTGACTCCTTTCACTGCAAAAATTTACGATGATCTGGACATTTGTGAATATAAACTTTCAACATTTCCAGCTCGTCATTTTGCAGCTTGACATTATGGTAATTCATTAATTTGACATATATCCATATTTATACATATTATATATGTTTTATATATAAAACATCTTACAACATTGCAACACCACTCTAAAAATAAAATCCAGGTTTAATCCTGTACTGTTCTCAGAACTAAGCCCAACATTATGACAGTACTGCAAGCCAGTGTGCTACATGCTATACTAGTGACAGGTAATACAGTTCAGAAACATGATATTTTAATGAATGTCATTAATTATTCCTGTCAGTAACCAGAACACCATTGAACCTGCCATGTACCCAGGAAAGCTCCCTCAACTTGGACATCATTGCAGTGCCATCTGTTTGCCATATATGGTAATGAATCCGTAATAAGAAAAAACTTCAGCGCCCCAAGATCTAATTAATACACTAAATAATATAACCGGACTCCCCTCAAGAACCTACCCCTAGAAGACGCAGTAGAACATTTTAACCATCCCTTCCTTCACATCTTTAACAGAGTAACACCTACCAGAACAGTGCATGCTAAGGTAAACTATGCACCATGACCAGTTAATGAAACACGAACCCTCCTTAAACTAAGGGATGAGATCTGGCAACCACAGCATACTAACAAAACTCAGGCCAATCACCGAGCTTATCAACAAATCAGGAATAAGGTACAACAAATCAAACAAGACAAAAATTACTACAATAACATGCAGTGGAAACATCAGAATAACCCACAACATTTTGGGACAGAATAAAAAAATCTTACATCTGGTCAAACCTCAACCGCTCTCCCTAACATACCAGACAGCCCAATGTCCATCGCAGAACAATGCAATCAATATTTTACTGAAAACATCCTTTCACTAACCAAAAATAACCTACCCTATCCACCATCATCTACACCCAAACCAGCTAACAACAAAAATGACACCTTCTTATTCCAGCCCATCTCCATAAGAACCATAGAAAAACTACTAAAGAAATTCAAACCTACCACAATAGCAGCCGATAACTTACCAGCCGAATTTCTAAACTAGCAGCAGCCATTTCATACCCTCTATCAATACTTACAAAAATGGTCCTTTGCTGAGCAAAATGTCCCATCCATCTGGAAAATCCCATATATAATAACCCTACATAAAGGTGGAAATTCAACTGAACTCACTGATTATAGACCGATCGCCATTCTCTCCCCATTATCGAAAATTCTAGAAAGGTGCATTCATTCTCAACTCCTGCAGTATCTCACAACCAATAATCTTCCCACCAAATTCCAACATGGTTAAGGACCTTATCATAGCACCACAACTGCCCTCTTCAACTTTATCAGTAACATCAATCAGTTCAGAAGTGAAGGTAAAATAGTTTCATCAGTCTTTCTTGACATGTCCAAGGCCTTTGATACTGTTTCCCACAATAAACTATTGACTGTGCCCACCAACCTAAATCTCAGTCCCACTGCCCTTACATGGTCCCAAAGCTACCTAACAGGTCATCAGCAAGCAGTAAAATGTCTCCAACACCTATCCCCCCTTCTCCCAGTGACACTAGGATTCCCACAGGGATCCATCCTTGGTCCTCTACTTTTTACTATATTTACTAATGACCTCAACACAACCACCTGCCTAGCCTTCTCAATCCAATATGCAGATGGTTCTACTCTGATATGTGCCGCATCCTCCATACAACAGCTTCAGAACATAACACAAAAATCCTTCACTGAAACTGAATCTTTAAACAACTCCCAGCTCATACTTAACCTGAACAAAAACAAGCTTATGGTCTTTCTACCCACCAGAACCTCAGTCCCCCCACCCACCTTTCACATCACTGCTAGCAATAATACAAAACGTTCTCCCAAATCACAGACAGAACTACTAGGAGTCATACGTTCATACGTAGGTACTAGGCTATTGACCCTAGGGCATATATAAGCCTAGCTAAAAAGGTATCCTGGCTTTTGCCACCGTAGAAAATTATTTTCCTGTGTCCTGTCGAGTAGAGCCACAGAAGTGATCCCCGGGGTGAATTGCCTCTTTTCCCTTCCAATCATCAAAATTTTTCTTGAAGAGTGCTAATGAGGAGCTTTGTTTGATATAGATAGGTAGTTTGTTCCAGAGTATGGGAAGTCTCTGGGACAGGAATCTATTCCTCCAGGATGTTCTGTTTATTGTTGTGACAAGGTTTAGGTCCCTAGAACATGTAGCTTGAAGGGATTGGGATTTCTTTAAGTGGAGCATGTCCAACAGCTGTGGGTTTGACATAGCTTTGTATGTTAGGCAGAGCTCACCTCTGAGTAGGCGATATGTGACAGAGTAAAGCTGGAGTTTTTTGAGATGGTCTGCGTAGGGTACATGTTTGAGGCTGATAATCCTCTTTGTGAAGTATTTCTGTGGTCTTTTCAGTTGTTGTAGATGTCTTCTGAGGTACATACCAAAAGGGGCACTGTATTCTATAATGGGTCTAATGGGTGACGAGTTGGGAGGGGGGCCTAATGGTGAAGGTGTTTGCCTTTTGAGTCTCACAAGGGATAATTGGCTAGGGTTAAAATGGCTCACAAGGGCAGTTAGCTTAGTACCAACCTATGAGTAGAGGGGAACAATGACCTCTTTTTTCCTGGATGAGAAACATTTTGTGATGAGGTGTGCCACGTAGAAGGATTTCCTGACTACTGTGGCAATGTGATTATCAAAGGAGAGACTACTGTCCACCTGTGTCCCAAGGTCCTTTATCACACTTTTGGTGTTAAGTAGACTACTGCCTATGTGGTAGTTCATGGGTACAGAGTTTTTACCAAAAGGGATGACAATGCACTTTTTGGCACTGAGCTTGAGGCCATGGCTTTGACACCAGGCATCTGTCTCAGTGAGGCCCTTTTGTAGGATGTCCACACCATTAGGAGTTTCGATTATGGCTCCTAGTTTGCAGTCATGTGCGAACTTCATTAGCCAAAGACATTCTGTGTTAGTCTGTACTACAGAGAAGTAGATACCAAACAGGAGAGGACCCAGGACTGAACCCTGTGGTACTCCACTTGTCACTGGTCTGAAGTCGGATTTGGAGTCTGCTACTTTCACAGTGTGGGTTGGTTCCGTCAGTGAGCCAGTTGACAACCTATCTTGTGAAATAGGGATTTATACCTAGTTTAGTGAGTTTATCTATAATTCCAGAGTGGGGAATGGTGTTGAAGGCCTTGGCGAGATCTAGATAGGATGCGTGAACCACCTTACCCTCATCTATGGCTTTGGTGACTGCTTCAAAGAAGTCTGTCAGGTTTAGGAAACATGATCTGCCTTTTACAAACCCAAACTGGGTGGGGTCCAGAGTTTGGAGATTACCAGTGTCATTATTTATAAGTTCCATAATGATACGTTACATAGCCTTGCAGACCAGGCTTGTCAGGCTAATGGGGCGGCAGTTCCCGGGGTGCATGGTAGCTCCCCCTTTGTGGAGTGGAATGACCGTCGCTGTGCACCATTCAATGGCCACAAAGCCTGGGGTAAGGCTATGATTGAATGTGGTACTTACGTGGGGTGCCAGTTCGTTCTGTTGTTCATGTAGAACGCAGCCTGGGATGTTGTCTGGTGCCATGGATGCTGTGTTCTTGGCTTTGAAGAATGTGGTCTTTACTCTTGCATCCGTGATTGCAGGGACTTTGCAATCTTCTGCTATGGAGATGGGCCATTTCGGGGGGGTGAAGGGGAGGTAAAGTTTGCACTGAACCTGCCTGCTAGAATGTTGGCAATATCAATTTGTTCAGTAAATCTAGTGCCATTGTGATATAGCTCAGAGCTGATCTGAGTGTTGCCATTGAGATTTTCACATAGCTGTAGAATCCTTTGTGGTTGCCTTTAGAATCCATGGTGATTTTATTTTCATAACTAGCTTTGGAGGATTTTATGAGGGATCTCAGCTTCTTACTGAGGCTGACCAGGGAGTTCCTGCAATCTTGGGATTTTACCCTTTTTTGCAACAGTTTCTTTCTTCTTTTGTAGAGTTTGTTTATGGTAGGGGACCACCAGATTGGCTTCATTTTTTTGGAGGATAGCATCTTGGTTCTGTTGGGGATGCCACGGTCTATGCAATTGTGTATGTGCTTATACAGTGCATTTGTATATGATTCAGCAGTCGTGCCTCTATTTTCCGTCTGTATGGGTGTCAAGAAATTAGCCACTTCTGTCTTAAGAAGCTGAAGTTGGCTTTGGAGAAGTTTTTTTTTACAGTGGTTTGCTTAATGGGGGGTGGGGGTGGGATATGTATGTCTAGGGTGATTAGCTTGTGGTTGGATCTGACCAGTGAGGAGTTGACCTCTGGTGTGGAGCATCTGTTACTCCTATTTGTAATGATCAGGTCTAGGATGTTGCTACCCCTGGTGGGGGTATGGGCAAGCTGATTCAGGGCATTGGAATTGATGAATTCCGGAAAACGTTGAGCAAATGAGTTAGTACATGAGTAGTTTTCCCAGTTGATGGTGGAGTAGTTGAAATCTCCCAATATTAGGGTATTGGGCTGTACCTTAATAGTATCCAGTAGATCAAGAAACATGGAGTGGGCATCCTGGGGCATGGCGGGGGATCTGCAACAAGCTACAACCTGAACTGCAGTCTTGTCCAGTATTAATTGTACTTGGATAATTTTGGATGCATTATGTTGAACAACTAGCCTGGAGGTGTGGATATCCTTTATGAATATGGACACGCCTCCTCCTTTAGTATTTTGGTCCAGGTTAGGTGGCTGAAAGGTGTGGTAAGAATTGTAGCGTGGTAATGCAGGGGTGCTCTCTAGAGTCTTAAACCAGCCCGTGTCACTGCACAGATGTTGATGTTCTCCATCTTCAGGAGTGCCTCGCGTGAGTGCATTTTGAGGTTTAGACTTCTAGCATTGAGTAGTATTGCCCTTAGATTTTGCTTGTTTGTATCTACTATGATGGTGCATTTGACATTTGAGCCTTGCTTAAAAAAGGGAGGCAGGAGCCTTAGCCAGTATCTGGAATCCCAGAGATGACAGGTGTAGCCCATCTCTGGCAAAGCATCTTGGCCTGTCGATCATGTCATCTCAGACAGATAGATACTGGATACCCTTAGAATGTCACCAGAAGCTTAGCCAATTGCTGAAGTCAGTCATTTTGTCTTTGTACTGTGGTAAAATTCTGGGCGATGGCAGGATGCCACTCAGGGCTAGTGTCATACCTGCCTGGGTGACATGGTCAGAGAGCTCCTCCATGTCTCTTTTCATGTAGTCCAGGGAGGTACATCTCAGCTCATTCATTCCAACATGGACAATGACAAAGTCATATTTGTACTTGTTGTGGAGTGACCTGAGTGCATGCATTAACCTGGCACCCGACAGGCTGCTGACAGTAATTTTCCCATTGTTTGGCCTGTTGAGAGGGACATCAGTGTGCCAGACTATAGAGTGACCTATGACTAGTGTGTTGGGTACATTGTTTTGCCTTATGGGCTGAGGTTGAGTGGCACACTGATTTTGTGGTCTATATGTCATTTGAGAAGTGTTGGGGGATGGTGGTTGCTTGCTTTTCAGCTTAGGAGGTCTCTGTTTTTTGAGCAGATTTTTATTGAGAGCCTCTGTGAATGTAGGTGTGTGTTTTGTGCTACTATGTGTGTGTTTGAGTGCTGCAGGTTTTGATGGACTATGTGTTGAGTGCAGTGTGGTGTTTACCTTTTCCTCTTGACTGTCTAGTCCAGTCTTGGCTGGAGAGAGCTTGGCTTCCAGTTTGGCAATATAAGTGCATCTCTCACAGGTTGTAGTGTTAGGTGTTAGGAGGACAGGGTTGTCAATGTACGAGGCAATTGCTACATATTCATCAGGTGGACAGGAGAAAACACAGAGAGTTGACCCTTCGACATGCCTGGTTAGTTCTTATTAATTTAAGTACTAAAAACTGTTTTCCTCTTGATAAGTAAGGAAAGTTGAGTGCTGCAGTAATTTTTAGATTATTTAGAGTTTTGGACAACTGCTGAGCACAAAGAAACAGTTTTGAGTGCTAAAACTAGGAAACTGGCTAATTCTAAGGGAAAATCTGAAGAGCAGACTTTCTGGTACTGGGAATAGTTAAACCATAGTTAAGTGGTGCTGCTCAAAGTGCAAAACCGCACAGACACAGGTTTTTAAACAGAAAGATGAAAGGGATAGAAATACCCCAAAATGGCCAATAAAACTACAGATTCTGAGCTGAAACCACTCCTCCAGTGACAGACAGGCTGCTCAAAGCTCACCACTCTCACTGATGAACAGAGAAGCTTCCCTCTATCTTAGTAAGGTCTGGGCAACACAGAAACTACAAAACAACATAGAATTAAGCAAAATCTGAAAACCAGACTCTGGTTATAGAAAGGCAGGAAATGAGTAGAGAGAGAGGATTTTTTTCTGTTTGTTTTTTTTTTTTGAAAATTAGAACAGAGACAGTAATACAAGCACTTTTGAGTCAGTAAAATGGCTAGCGCACTTGAGCGTGTAGTCCTCAGCAATTATCAGTTGAGAAACACTCTGTTAAAGTGCAAACAGTATCAGAATTAAAAACAGTTCAAAATATGTAGCAAAGTTAATAAAAAATGCTTGGAATAGTGCAGTTAGCAAAAATAAGCAGTAAAAAGGAAAAACAAGGTACTTAATCCACTTTTCCCAATATCACAGCAGGCAGTAGGTCAGCGTCTCTGCAGCTTAGAACAGCTTCAGCAAACAGGTATATCTGATTTAAAACTCTGTCTATTAAAGGCAGAGAACAGAAACCAGCCCAATTATCCAATCAGCATTAACAGTTTTGCAGGAATGCCCCTAGCCAGATTAAACCAGTCCAATACTCTCTCTCTGCCACAAAGAAAACAGGACAGGCCTCTAGACAAAAGATTTCACTGCAAACTGAGGGTCACAACAGTAACAGATATTCAGCTCTATCACACAACAAAAAAGGACAGTAAAAACAGTTGTACAGATTACAGAGATATGTATTTAATGAGAAGTGCAGAGACAATTGAAAATAAACACTTATCTTTTCCTAATCTCACAGCAGGGAATAGGTCAGTCTCTCTGCAGCTTAGAACAGCTTCAGCAAATGGGTGTATCTGATTTAAAACACCATTACACCATCTGAGCCCTCGGAGAGAATCATCATGGACCTTATCAACAAAGACATGTGTGACCATCAAACTCTTGACCTGACCCAATTTGGCTTCATTAAGGGTAGATCATCCTTATTAAACCTGGTGGACTTCTTTGAGAATGTCTCCAAAGTCCTGGATGAAAGCAAAACAGTACATACAGCCTATCTTGACTTAACCAAGACTTTTACCACAATCCCCCACTCAGGCATCATTGAGAAACTCACCCAGCTTGGAATTAACCCATATGTCACTAGAGGGTAGCCAACTGGCTCACCAACAGAACACATACAGTCAACATTGGGGATTTCACCTCTACCAGCAGACCAATTACCAGTGGTTTACCACAAGGATTTGTGCTGGGCCACCTACTGTTTGAAATCGATCTCTCAGAAGTCCAGCTAAAAATACATAGCCTGTGGCTTACCAGCTTTGCTGATGACTGCAAACTGGATACAATCACTGAGTCCCCAATAAAAATGACATACTACAAAAAATGCTTACACAGAAAAATGATCAGTGCCAAAGCCATGGACTTAAACTAAACACAAAAATTGTGTTACCATCCCTTTTTGCAAAGGGGAAGTCCCTGAAAATTACAATATTAACAGTACCCCCCCCCTTAGGTCAAGCAGTGTAGTGACAGCTTTGGGAACACAGGTTGATAGCATCCTTAACTTCAATCACCATGTGTCCACAGTGGTAAGGAAGGCCTTCTGTGTTGTACATCTCATAAGTAAGGGTGTCGCATCTAGAGCTAAGGATGTTATAACTGCACTGTACTCATCCCTCATCAGACCACAGAGTACAATGCTCCTTTCTGTATGTACCTCACCAGTCACCTGCAGCAGCTGGAGAGACCTCAGAGGTTTCTCACCAAGAAAATTCAGGGCCTTTAACACAAGACCTACATAGACAGACTGAATGCCCTGTCACTGTAGTCTGTATCTTATAGGCTGCTGAGTGGTGACTTATGCCTAGCCTGTAAAGCAGTCACACACCCTGCCCTAATGGAAATGCTGCACTTCCACAAGTCAAATTGGACAAGAATCGCTCACTTTGGGGATATTATCCTTGCCTGCAACATTAAAGGACATGCTAGAGAGACAGATATGTCTCCCACAGATTGACACTCCTCTGGAACAAACTCCCAATTCATGTAAAACAGAGCTTTTCAATGACCCTATTTAAGTGCAACTTAGACAACTGGATGGGAGACCATACATTTACCCTGGGGGTGTCACCTATGTCCCTCTTGGATAAGGGCAATCGGTGCTGATCATAGACTCATGTTGCAAATATAGACCATACAACTTGGTCAATAAGGGAACAAGGGTATAACATGGCTAGGCGTATAAAAGCCTTAGGGCCAATAGACTAGTAGCCTACTATGGACCTATGAACCTATAATTATATCCTAGTACCCCTCACAGATGCACATTAGAAAGGCCCATCCAAACCCCAACACATAAAATATTCATCGGGTATCCAGCACCTCCCTGCAGCCTAACTTTAGTAAGTGATTGCAGTTTATATAACAGCAACTGATACAACATACTGCACAACTTCCAGATTTTCACAAATTTTGCCTCATATTTTTGGTCTGTTCATCATAAAATTTGTGGTTTTCTGGCAAATCGTTGAAGATTGAAGTCACTAAGTAATACTAAATAATGACAGATATTTGAGTCTCAGACTTCATATCCTTCAGGAAATGCATAATAATGCAAAACCTCTTATTCTAGCAACTTTCTAAGTTCATAGGCAACATTTTTAAAATCTGTCCCTATTTTCGGGCCTTTGTACTCCATTATTTCTGGCTTTATTCAGAATTCTTGTACTGAGAGATTAAAAGGTATGGGATACAATTATGCTCAAAGTAGTTGTGATAATGTGCAGTATTGCCAGCTATGCCAATAGAAGTAAGGCAGTGGATGTGTAGTATATGCCAGCATAGCTAGCTGGAGTTTTGTAAAGAGTTATATGTCATTTGTATATAAAACTGATTTGTACAGGTTCTTGAGATGAAAATGTATTTGTAAAGCTGCTTGTGTTAAAAAGGTACTAACAGTTGGTCCTGCTGGACAGAAAAAAATACACCTGATTGTTAGACTATATTGTAACTGTTTGAGTGATTATATAACAGAGGATACTAGAACAGAAGAGGTTAATCTCAGACCACCTAACTTTGTAAAATAGTCTGAAATTAAATTACCCAATTTAGGCCATAAAGATTGTATCTCACAGTTCTGCTACAGCCAGAGATGAAATGTTTGTGAGATGCCTGGCTTAGTAGCTCTGTGGGAAGAGTGGATGGGTTAACATTGTTTGACAGCTCCCAGGTGCTGTAACACATCTTAGCAAAGCTCTGCATGTGTGTACTATGACACATATGTGCTAGATTCTGTTTCAGCTTTTAGGCATGGAGGTAGTGTGAGAACCACAGAATCAGATGACCACATGTGATGTCAGTCTATAGCCAGCACTGAAATTATTTTAGATAATAGTGAGAGATGTGTTAGTAGCACTCACCAGTCTGTTTGTGAAACGTGACAAAGAAAGACCACTCACCAACGTCATCTTGCCTTGCTCTACTAAGTGAACTAGGGGACAGTAATTCTTTAAATCAGTCAGAAAAATATTGTGATATTAGTTAAGTGTTGTTTTTCTGCATCAGTGTGAACCTTTTTAATCTGTGTTGTTTTTAATATTTTCTGTGATTGAAACTGTGGTGCTTATTGTAAATAGATATTTACTATTTTTGTGTTCTTTTATTATTTATTATTAAATGTATTTGAACTTTTCATTCTGGCTTTTCTTTTACACAACATTTTAACCTTTGAGAGTACTTATATTTATTTGGTGACACTGTGGCCCCTCCTGAAAGCTTTGCTGCACTGGTCAAACACTACCATTCCTATTAACATGAATTTTGCTCAGTATAATTGGGTACCTTGTGAGAGCCTGAGAACAGCTGGCTCTGGAGTTTTCTGGTGCCAGTATCTACCTTATAGTCTGGACAGAGGGGACATAACTGATAAATCTTTGCCAGCCTTTCCTAGATGTGTGTGTGTGTGTGTGTGTGTGTGTGTGTGTGTGTGTGTGTGTGTGTGTGTGTGTGTGTGTGTGTGTGTGTGTGTGTGTGTGAGTGAGAAAATCAAATCTCAAAAAAGTGTGTGTGTCAGCTACCTGGAGCAGGGACACAAAACACTAGTTTCACAGAGGGGGTGTGGAGGACTTAGCTTGGACCACTCAGCTGAGTACTCACCTCTACAGCTGTGTCAGTGGGGAGTCTTACTTGGGGCCTGGAGAGAGAGAGAGAGAAAGGGGAGAGAGAGAGAGAGAGAGAGAGAGAGAGAGAGAGAGAAAGAGAGAGAGAGTGAGAAAGAGAGAGACCCAGCCTTAGGATTGAGTGTATTCCTGTGTGCTCTTAAGGGAAATTGTGCTTGGTGCAGAGAGCTGCATCTGGAAATACTGTGTGTATCTACTTTTGTTCCAAGTGAATGTCCCTAACTGGTGTCTGTATTGAGGATTGAGGCTCCTTGATTACCTCTCAAATGTAGAGATTTTCACAGAATGTCCAGATTTTTGCCTCATATTTTGGTCAATTTTTCATAAAATTGTGGACTTCTGGCAAATTAGCAAATCATTAAAGATTGAAGTTAGAAAATGTTGAGAGGCATTTGAGTTTCAGACTTCATACCCTTCAGAAAATTCATGTTAATATAAAACCTGAGTTTCTAAGAGCAATATTTAAAAATTGTCCCTATGTTTGTGCATTTGTCCCACTTTTATTTATGGCTTTGTCCAGATTTCTTACTCTAACAGGTTGAGAGGTATGTTACTGGTCCAGAGGAGGGACGTCACAGTAGGGCCCTGTCGTTATTCTTACTGAAGACTTTTTTAATACTGTCAAAAGCAAAAAAAGAAATGGGCACTTTGCACAGATTCATCAGATCACGATTTCATATTAACGAACAAAATAATGTGAGGGAAATAAACACAGATTTGTAAAAGAACCATGCAAACGCATATTTCTTTTAGGATTTGCAGTTCACAACACTAAAACTGTGTAACGCCTGATACTACGTTTTGTCTAGTGAGATAACCAATTTGTTTAACAGTAAAAGTGTGCAACACCACTATAAGTGTAAACTTATTACAGAAATAAATATACAACTATTGTCCCTTATCTGATGTTTATAGTGTAAGCATGAATATGGTATGAATACTGCAAAACCAAATCTGTAGAGAAATGATGCACCGGACAAGCATGCTTATGAAGAAGTCTCTGTTTAATAAAATGCTAAAAACCTGAGCTGTATATGACGTGCACATTCTGTCACACACGCAGAGCAGGCAACGTATGCATGACATCACTTTGAAATGTGCATGTGAGTCAGTCATGCAGCATTTGTAGATTATACCGCGGGTATTTGACACGTCAATGACACCGACCACGCCCAGTTTAGCTCAGGGTACCATGTCTAGGAAAAACAACAGTCCAAGGACGAAGCAGCAGCAAAAAGTAGTAAAAACCAAACCACCAGAACAATGAAGGAAACCACTAGGTAGTAATTTCCAAGGTAATGCACCATCATACTGAATAATTAATGTCGAAATACAAAACGCTACAAATAAACAGCTATGCAAAATGAGTTCACACACAATTAATCATAGCATTGTATAATTATTCTACTATTCCACAGTAAAAACAATCCCGCGTTGCACAACACAGGATTCCAAAAAATAAATGCATCAATTTTACTATATGTATGTGATAACGGTTTTGATAACCTTACATTTACATACAATTGCCACAGCATTTACACATGTCAGAGACCAAAAAAAAAAAATGCAGGTCAGAATTTTCTACAAAAATTGCAAAATCCGTAAATATTATCTGAGTGGTAATTTATTTTATCAGCATGTTCCGATGATAAGCAGAACAGATCTTTCTTTCACGCTCTATTGCTCGCTTTGTATTATGGGTATTCAAATACCTGTCTATCAACTTCTCTCTGTTAAGCTTGGGTGGGGGTGGTGATTATATCCAGTATAGTTTATTGAAAAAGCAAGGCAATGGTGGGTGGAATTGGGTACGTTAGCTGCAAATTTTGCGATTTTATTGTAAGTTTGTTCCAGTTTAGAACGCAGGCAGGATTGAAGGTTAGTAAGAACTGGGGCTCCATAGAGGAGGCTGGGAAGTAGATAGGCTTCTGCCAGGAAGAGTCTGGAACTGGAGGACAGGAAGTTTTTGTTATAAGAGACCAAGTTTTTGATTTGTTCTCTTAATTGATTGCTGAATGTACAAGTCAAATTTTACCTGGTCGTGAATTGTCATTCCTAGCAATTGTGTGTGAGTTTCAAGGTTAATGATGGTATTGTTTATGAAAGAAATGGAGAGAGAGACCTTAAGATGGTCACAGGACTTGAGGAGAAGGAGAAGCAGTTTTGTTTTTTAAAGATTCAAAATAAGCTGATTTTCATTTAGCCAGATTTCAACTGAAAGGAAAGATCGTTGTGCATGAGTCTGAAATTGTGAGATGGAGTTTGAGCATGTGATCAGAGTAGAGTCACCAGCGTATTGTATGAGGGTAGAGTGGGGTCTGCGTATTGTATGAGGGTAGAGTGGGGTCTGCGTATTGTATGAGGGTAGAGTGGGGTCTGCGTATTGTATGAGGGTAGAGTGGGATCTGTGTATTGTATGAGGGTAGAGTGGGGTCTGCGTATTGTATGAGGGTAGAGTGGGGTCTGCATATTGCATGAGGGTATAGTGGGGTCTGCGTATTGTATGAGGGTAGAGTGGGATCTGTGTATTGTATGAGGGTAGAGTGGGGTCTGCGTATTGTATGAGGGTAGAGTGGGGTCTGCGTATTGTATGAGGGTAGAGTGGGATCTGTGTATTGTATGAGGGTAGAGTGGGGTCTGCGTATTGTATGAGGGTAGAGTGGGGTCTGCATATTGCATGCGGGTATAGTGGGGTCTGCGTATTGTATGAGGGTAGAGTGGGGTCTGTGTATTGTATGAGGGTAGAGTGGGGTCTGCGTATTGTATGAGGGTAGAGTGGGATCTGTGTATTGTATGAGGGTAGAGTGGGGTCTGCGTATTGTATGAGGGTAGAGTGGAGTCTGCGTATTGTATGAGGGTAGAGTGGGGTCTGCGTATTGTATGAGGGTAGAGTGGGTAGTGGAAGAATGGAGGTCATTGATGAAGATGTTAAAAAGAAGGGGTCCCAAGACAGAGCCTTGTGGTACGTCAATGATAGGTAGGAAGCAGATCTCGGGTCCACTGCTCGAACAGGAAAAAATGCTGTTAATATTGAAATCCTCCAACTGCAGTCACACTCCTGCTTCAAAAAGAAACTCCGTTGTCCATAAAAACTCAGGTTTATTGCAAAACACAGAACACTCCATAAACATAGGTTTTAGTGGTTAAGCGCTTTCATCTGATCTCTCAGATTTCATCAGAACCACCATTAACAGTTGGCACACCCCTTTTATACTTAATTTGGCGCCAAAAAACAGTTAATAAAGGTTTTAAAAACATTTTATAAACATTTTATAAAACAAGTATTTTGATGTTTAAAAATATTTGTAGTACCATTATCAATTATATATATGTTTATTTATATATACCAACATTTACATTTATTTATATATTTATATTTATATTTACATTATTATTCGCAGTATTATTTATTTATTATTATTAGGATTACAATATTATT
>NC_056729.1:1814271797-1814305608 GCF_019279795.1 Protopterus annectens | reverse complement strand
CATATGCATAACTGGCTCTTGTGTTCTAAGCTATGGCAGTTTTAAGTATGGAAGACATGTACAAAAGCAATATTTACATATGTATATATATCAAGACTATGTACACACAACCTATCTCATGGACATACCTTATAGATAGTGAACTATGATACATTTGGAGGTTTCACAGTAAACACAGTATTAACCTGCTACTTTGCATTACCTGTGTTTGTGTCAGCTGTTGCTGTGTCACTGCTGCTAATTGCTGCTGCTGGTTTTGTTGCTGTGATGATGCAGTTTTTTTTTTTTTTTTTTTTTATCATTGCCTTTATTGCTTTATTTATTGCTTTCTTTCTCTCTCTCTCTCTCTCTTTCTCCGCTGGTTTGGTGCAATGAATGTATTGCATGTGTGGAGTGTTAGTACTGGATGCTTTTGTAGGTATCTGCATAGGTCCATGTGATGGCGTCTGCACCAATTGTGGCAGCATTTACACTGCATGCAGCCAGTTGTGTACTGACTGCATGTCTCACTGTGATTTCAGGACAGTGCTATAAAAGGGTATGTGAGATAGGCATTGCCCTTTCAGATTGTAAGGGCGTGGCCCATGCTGGTATGCTGTCAACAGTGTTCTGTGAGTGTGAAGGTTGCAAGTCTCTCATGATTCATGCTGTGTTGTAAAGTCAGGTTGCATTTCTCTCACCTGTTCCTGTAATGAGTGTGTATGCATACTGACACCTACAACTATATTTCCATATGTATTAATATATATATATATATATATATGTGTGTGTGTACATATACATACTTTCATATATGTACATTAGCTTACATTATTAAGTACAAGCTAACAATTAGCAGGGCTGTTTCTGCTAACACTAAACTAGTATGGGAATCCAGTAATTAGGACAGTAAAAGTCTACCTGACATGCTTTGGGTAGTACACATCCTATATTGCCTTTATCTTCATTCCTACTATTACATGTTATCAGGGCCGGCCTTAGCTGAAACGGCGCCCCTAGGCAAAGTACTCATTGGCCTTAAGCCCCACCCACATCAAACTCAAGGAACACCCTTATTTGAGCCATGTCCACAGATGGGTCAACGCCCACAAACCCACTTCAGTTCTTTCAATGTTTAAATGCATGAAAAACAGTCATACTGTAACAGACACCTTGTAGTGTAGTTAACTGCAATTGAAGGCTGAATCCTCCAACAAAACCTGCTTGATCTGTTGCTAGTGTAGCATTTACACAGCCAAATGACAGGTGCTAAAGCCATGGTTTAAAGCCCAGTGCCACAAAATGTATAATAGTTCCCTTTGGGAAGTCACTCACCCTAGGACATGACCTCATTGATGGCATACCTAACGGGAGAACAAGTTGGGATTTGGGTATGCATGTAGATGGTAACCTGGTTTTGACCAACATGTGTCCAAGATAGTAAGGAAATTATTCCATGTTGCTCAACCTATAAGCAAGGGCATGCCATCTAGGTCCAATTTCATGTCCTGCTATTACAAAGGTAACACCAGCTTGTTTTTTAGACTAACACAGGCTTGAAGTTCTTTTGGCCCCAACATTTTAGTATAAAAGGAGCTGCATAGGTTACTGAAGATAAAAATATCGCTGAGTATATAGTAAGTACATTAAGGTGCTCACCATTCTCAGTAAATGCAAAGCAATACTGCAGTCATGAAGCAGAAATAAAATCAACTCATGAGATGCATCAGACAAAGCAAGCAGACAATGTGCACTATACCTTAAAGAAGGGATTAATGGTCACACAGCTTAGAAGTCATATAATTAACAACTGCTTGTATCAAAGCAGCTACTACAGAAATACAGGACTTAAATCATACTCAAAGCAATGTCAGCAGAAATAAAACATGATTTCAATTATATGCATTGTTCTAAATAATGACATGATGTTAAACCAAAGTGCTTTCTCACATAATCATAAACTTTATGACTGACAGCAACATTTTGTTCAACTATACGTTAGCATTCACTGGATAATTTGCTTCCAATTACAATCCTTGTACAGACTGTGCACATAAACCACAATATAGAATAAGTTAATGAAATAAACATAACAAAGTTGCTATAGTGTGTAAATTCTCAGTGTGAGTGCCTCTTTCATATTGTGCGAGAGGCCAATATTTGTATACAAGCCTGTAAACAGAACCAAAGAAATACAACTTTCACCTTTTATTCATATAACAGATGCACGGCTTTGCATAAGCAATAATACCCTCACCCATCAAAGACGAATTTGATGCACTATATAAAGTTAAATTATCAGGTCCCATAGATTAAAAATGCCATCAACTTCCCTTTCTTGCTACTATTTTTGTCACTGTACCATCAACTCTTACATTTAGTCGATGTGTAGAACACGTATCAGTATTACCTTCCTTCAAATTCAATTAATAAGTCTCCAGACTGCACTCCATATAATAAACTGCATTAATATATGAACCAGTAATCTTTGGGGCAGACAGTCCAATCTCCACATGGACTAGAATTTTAAAGACAGTTGCCATGTACTGACACAGTCAAAAGTATAATTTGGTCCAGTATTTTGTCTTCATATAAAATGTATTTATTATTGTATTGTGAATTACATGCAGAAAACTTAAATTTCACAATAAAATAAGCCTAGAGGAGTCAGAATATTGACTGTGCAATACTTATTGGTTTAAATAGTTCCAAATGTAAATAACGCTGTCACAGTACAGGCACGGGGTAAGGAGGCAGACACTAATCAGTGTTTAACAAGATTATGTATTCCCCATTCTGAAGGAGGTATGGGCTTCATCAAAATTAATTATGTGTAAAGATCCATATATAGATTGCATACATCTGTGCTGGACCTCACAAGATAGAATAAAGTGAAAGTTTTAAAACATGAGGATAATAAGTCAAAGAAAACTTCCCTGTTTACTAGCAGAAGCATCAGTGTTAAGCAGGAATGGAAATCAAACCAGAAGCTTTGTAAAGTGAGACAACAACATCTCTAGATCTAGTCACAATCAATTTGTTTATAAGGTGTGCAATATAGAAAAGCTTTCTTATGACTCTGGGCACATGTTGGTCAAAAGTTAGGTCACTGTACCCACAAGTTACAATATACAAACAGTGTAGTCAGTTCTCCCTCTTCTCCAAGGGCATTATCATGATTTTGACACCAATTATTGCTTGGGACAATAACTCAAAGAAAATGGATGGGCAAACAGCTGAATGTATAAGTTTAATCCAAAGTTAAGTGCTTTTCCCTGTACAGATAGGGATTTCCTCAGAACAATATTAAAAATCAAAACATTTTCTACGATAACCCAGCCTTTATAATAAACCCCCATTAGTACATAACTAAATCTTAAAGAAACCTCATCAATTTAGTCACTAAAATCAATATTAACCTAATACAAACAATAAAATGTAAAATGCCAGAAACAACTTGCATTTATACAATAATTTATAAGCTTGAAAACAATAAAGAGTAGATATAAACCTAATATATGTTTCAATTTTAATATACGTGATATAGTTGATTCATTAATTCCTGGAAGATTTCCAGGAATTAATGAATCAATTGCTTGGGACAAACCTTCCTGCATAATGGTTAAGTCATTTGAGGATTCAGTAACTGCTCCTAGCTCGCAGTCATCTCCAAATTAACTGGCCAAGGCCACTTGGTATTTTTACTTTTGAGATGTATATGCCAAACAGAAAAAGGATCTGTACCGAACCCTAGTGGACTCCATTGGTGACTGGTTTCTTCCCCTGTTTTGATCCCCTGCATCCTGTGCCAAGTTGCCAATCCAGCTAGTGATGCAAGTGTTTGAACCTACATTAATCATTTGTTGTACTACACCTGAGTAGGGGATTTTGCCAAAAGGCTTGGCCAGGTCAAGGTAATGTAGCTGTTTTACCTTCATCGATTGCTTTGGTAACAAGAGTAAAGCTTAAATGCTGTCATGATTGAGCCTTTCACACTTTTCTCTGGGCTGGTCTAAACATGTTTAGGGCCATGCATATGTGTATACATTCTATGATTCACCTTCATGATTATATTAAATTATATTCCTTGTACAATACAGCACCAGTTGTTAGATTGTGTTTTAAATTTGCAGTTTTGAACAGTCTTCTAGTAAGCAATGAAACAACATGTATGAACCAATGACACTACCCATTTCAGAAAATTTCAACCATAAAAGGCCACTCAAACTTCTGGCATTACAATTCACCAGTATCAGTAAACATGAAAACTCTCTGCAGAAGTAAGTAATCTAAATAATTCCACATTAAAGGGATCTATCACTAATGAAGAGGTCGTTGCTAGGAAACCACTCTATATTTAATCGTTTGATCTACACGTTACATTAAAGAATGATAAGCTAGTGATGTTTGCAGGGAATGGATGGCAACATGATAAATGGTTCATAGTTACTAGGTAATTGCTCCAAAGGAGGAAATTCACAGGACTGCAGCATCCACTCCCTTTAAAGTACAACACAGTGCAGTATCAGTGATCCATCGGCATAATGTGGGAGTAGAACCCACAGCCTTCTGCCTCAAAAGTAAGGCTACTACCTGTTGTGCTACTAACAATGCAAACAGATGCGAATAAGCATCACTAAACTACTTTCTCCTGAAGCTCTCAGCAAACTTTATTTAACATTTGTTTACCAGGAAAGTTCAACTTGCAACAAAGCCAATTTTTAGCAAAGGCCCAAGGAGAAATGCTCCAGACACATGTCATTATAACAGGGGAGGAAGGAAACCAGAGCAGCCACAGAAACCCACACAAACAAAGGGAGGGCATACAGACTACACACAGAAGGCACCCCAGCCAAGAATCAAACCAGAGAACCTCTTGCTGTGTGGCAATAACACTACCAATGCACCATCCACTTGACACAACTAGCTCTCTCAATTTTACAGCAGAAGATATCTGGAGCAAGCCAAAAATTGGGGGTGGGGCCCAAAACCAGGGGCATGTTTTAAATATTGCTTGTATAATCTTAGAACATTGCTAAAATTATGTTGTGTAACCATGTATTTCCAAAAAAAGAGAGGGAGACTAAAACTTAAAGGGCTATCATGATTTAGTGAATTCCATCCTCACTGATTTGCCAGAAAACCACAAAATTTAAGAGGAACAGACAAAAAGTATAAGCCAAGTATAATGTTCTGTGAATATGTACACAGTTGAGAGCTATGGACTGAACTTCCTGAATATGACAAGTGCTGATGTGTGTAGAGAATACAGGCTCCTGTACGCAAGGTATAGGGTTTGAGCCTGGGTTAGGTCTAACTGCCTGTTAGACATAACTGACATTTTTTACACACACACAAACACACACACACACACACACACACACACACACACACACACACACACACACACACACACACACACACACAGAGACAAACACACACACAGACACACACACAGACAGACAAACACACACACACACACACACACACACACACACACACACACACACACACACACACACACACACACACACACACACACACACACACACACACACACACACACATAAATCTCCTTAATGGTGAGTGACCAGCAGAAGCATTGCACATAAAATCCCTCCTTAACATTGAAAAAACAGAAGCATTACACAAAATCTCCTTAATGGAGAGGAAGCAGCAGAAGCATTACACACAAAAATCTCTCTTGTGTTTACCTTAATGTGCATAACAGAAAAGCAACTTACTGACAGGCTAGTTGTAAAATGGAGAAGGAGGCAAGAGAAAGCAGCATAACAAGCAAAATATGTCAAGCAGGCTACAGTTATTTCAGGGCACTTTTTTACCTTACATTACACAATTATCGATCAAGAACATGTTTTAGGTGCATAACTGTAATCATGATCTAACTAGTTTTTCTGTTACACTCTGCTAAACTGTTTATTGAGTTTTACATAAAAAAAATAAATAAAACAGCTTAGCGAGTGTAAAAAGAGGACTAGGTAGATCATGATCGAACAGTTACATACACAAAAACACATACACCTATCATTTGCAGCAATAAAACGAAATCGGTTGCCATTACCAATGAACCAAGACCACGTGCACATCATGTTTCTAAATACAGCTGGGAAAGCAAAAAAAACGGCAAGTTGTACAGCCTTATTCTAACTAAAAAATGACAAAGCAGAAGAAATCCAGCTGCAACTTTCGTGATTTAGGCAGCTGGTTTTAAAAAAAAAAAGACTCACCATACATCACGCAGGGGGGAGGGAATGGAAGAACAACATAGGGAGAGGGGAGTTCTATGCTGTGTGCTCGTGTCGTCAGTCGTAGGGGGAGGGCGCAATGTTACTGTGTACAAACCTGCATCGGGCGCAATGTTACAAAGTGAAGAAAGTTTAACTTTTTAACTTTAGTTTATTTTGCGATTTTGCGCCCCTTATGAGGCCGGCCTGTACGGCGCCCTAGGTGGTTGCCTAGTTCGCCTATGCCTAAGGCCGGCCATGCCTAAGAGCCCCAAACATGACATGGATTTTCATCTCAGAAATGTAGAGCACCTGGAATGACATCTCTTTGTCTGCAGATATCTTCACAGAATAAAGATACATCAGAATTGCTTGAAAGCTGGTCTATACTATTAAAAATCCATAAACAAAAAACATGGTACATTCTGAACTATCTAATTTTCCTTTCTTTTGCTGAGTGGGCGCCAGTCATATTTCTATGGGCCTAAGAACTAATACATAGTGATTTTTAACATCACTGGTTACCTGAACAGGGGTTGTGTTTTACAATTTTCTGGCTCATGATTCGGAACTGGGTCTATGCAGTCATGACTTTTTGTTAGTCCTCATCAGACGGACCTATTCTGCACATATGGATGGTATTATGGGGGAATTTATGATTTTTTCAAATGCTTATGACTAACTTACCACTAGGACAACTGGAATCTACTAACTAATACTAAACAATCTCCTTTTTTTACAGCATTTATTTTTGTTGCTTATAAGCTTAGCTATTGCTTTTTAGGGGACAGCAAGCTATCTAGGTCACATATGTGACCAATACAAATAGGACTTGATTTAGATTTCACAAATCTAACTTCAATCCACCCATGGTCAAACATGTTGCGATTTTCCAACAAGCAGTGATTAAAGATTTGCATTACCATCTAGGCTCCCTAAATATCATCAGACATAACTTAACAAAGACGTAACAAAAGGCTCTCATGGATCTTAGGGCTAACACTGACATTTCCATTCTTCCAGCAGACAAGGGTGGGGTGGTGGTGGTAATGGACTCCAGTTATTACTGGGCTGAGGGAAGTAGATAATTGTCTAACCCCCAGCATTATATGAACATGCCCACAGACCCAACTCCAAACTTCAAAAAAGAAACTGACAATTTTTTGCAGGAAGCGATTGAGGAGGGAATTATCAGTGTCAAAACCAAATAACAACTAATGGTCAATGATCCTGGTAAACAATATTTGTACTTACTGCCCAAAATGCACAAATCTTTACACACGTCACCAGGCAGACCTATAGTTTTGGGCATAGGCTCCTTCACAGAGCCTTTGTCGGCATTTCTGACTGAATATTTGAAACCACTTTTGCCATATATCAGAGCCAGATTAAAGGACATGACAGAATTCTTACAAATTGTTTCTGAGTTTCAATTGGAACCGCATTGGTTAATGTGCACCCTGGATGTCAAATCACTCTACACCAGTATCCCACATTGGGCTGGATTAACAGCATTAGAATTTTGGTTAAACAAGATTAACATCTACAGCCCGGGTTTCAACACACTGCTCATTTGTATGGCCAAGCATGTCCTTACTAAAAATGTTTTCTATTTCCAACATGAGTGCTACTGGCAAATTCAAGGTACAGCAATGGGGGCATCTTTTGCCCCAATATATGCTGATCATTATATGGTATATTTGTAGGAGCACATCATATACAATGAACTACATAATTTATATATGCCTGACATAGACATATGAAGGCGATATCTGGACGACTGTTGGCTTGTATGGAAAGGGGGCAGTGAATATCTGAAGGAATTAATTGAATATCTCAATGGAAATAAATGGAGGGCTGAATTTACAGTCAGTCATTACCTTAATGAGATCCACTTTCTGGATGTTCCTTTACAGTGTCAAGCAGACAACACATTACGTACTACTGTTTATCAAAAATATCCACAATACAACAGCCTGCTACATGCCATAAGTCTCCACCCCAAATATACCATTAACAACATTCCAAAATCTCAGTTCCTGCGTTTGAAGAGAATCTGCTCTTCACAGCAGTATCTTACACATTCCCATCATGAGTTAGCTAAGAGATTTTTAGCTAGGGGATATGGCAAACATAATGTCAACTCGGCAATGCAATGGGCGAAAAACCAATCCAGGGATACCCTATTAGAATATAAACATCACCCCAGAAGGATAACAAGGACACCTTGAGGTTGGTCACTACATTTGGCAGAAATACAGCACATCTTGTCGACTTCACTGATAAACTTTGGAACATTATGAAGACAAATACACAAGTGGATGACATCTTGGGGGACAAATGCTTATTTTCTTATAGGCGAGGAAAAATTTTGGGTTTCCATTTTTCTCACTACAAAAAAATTATGCATCAGGATGCACTTATCACCAAACTACACTAATGGGAGAAATTGGTTGGTTCTTACCCTTGCGGACATAGTACCTTTTGTAAACATATTTTCAAGACCAAAACTTTTACCAGCAAAACTATTGCACAATTGTATAACATCAACTGCTTCGCCAACTGTGGAATAGATTGGGTCATATATTTAGCCACTTGCATTTGTCATTTAGATTTAGGCAGCTGGTTTTAAAAAAAAAAAAAGACTCACCATACATCACGCAGGGGGGAGGTAATGGAAGAACAACGTAGGGAGGGGGGCGTTCAATGCTGTGTGCTCGTGTCGTCAGTCGTGGGGGGAGGGCGCAATGTTACTGTGTACAAACGGGCATCGGGCGCAATGTTAAAAAGTGAAGAAAAGTTTAACTTTTTAACTTTGGTTTGTTTTGCGAATTTGTGCCCCTTATGAGGCCGGCCTGTAAGGTGCCCTAGGCGGTTGCCTAGTTCGCCTATGCCTAAGGCCGGCCATGCATGTTATACTTATTTTAGCACTATATTCCTGTATGAGAGTCATGGCTTAGTGGTAGGTCATACAGACTAGTGTTACAATGGTCTTGTGGTAGGGCCTAATAGTATGCTTTTATTTTGCTTTCAAATTGAGTACAGGGCCTGTCAATCAAAGTGCTGAAGGCACCTTTAAGCAGTTAAAAGGGTTAGTAAGTCTCACAGGAGTCAGGCTGTGTTGTAGATTCTGGTTGCTGCATTTATCTTCACTGTTTCCTGTAGTGAGTGTGTATGAATACTGACACCTACCACTATATTTCATATGTATATATATATATATATATATATATATATATATATATATATATATGTGTGTGTGTGTGTGTACATATAATACTTTCATATATGTACATTACCTTACATTATTATGTACAAGCTAACAATTAGCAGGGCTGTTTCTGTTAACACTAAACTAGTATGGGAATCCAGTAATTCGGGCATTAAAAATCTACCTGACATGCTTTGGGTAGTACACATCCTATATTGCCTTTATATTGATTCCTACTATTACATGTTATATTTATTTTAGCACTATGTTTTTGTATGAGAGTCATGGCTTAGTGGTAGGTCATACAGACTAGTGTTACCAAGGTCCTGGGTTCAAGACTGACAGTGGGAATTTATTTTTCTTTCGAAATGAGTACAGGACCTGTCAATCAAAGTGCTGAAGGCACCTTTACGCAGTTAAAAGGGTTAGTAAGTCTCACAGGAGTCAGGCTGTGTTGTAGATTCTGGTTGCTGCATTTATCTTCACTGTTTCCTGTAGTGAGTGTGTATGAATACTGACACCTACCACTATATTTCATATGTATTAATATATATATATATATATATATATATATATATATATATATATATATGTGTGTGTGTGTACATATAATATTTTCATATATGTACATTACCTTACATTATTATGTACAAGCTAACAATTAGCAGAACTGTTTCTGTTAACACTAAACTAGTATGGGAATCCAGTAATTTGGGCATTAAAAATCTACCTGACATGCTTTGGGTAGTACACATCCTATATTGCCTTTATATTGATTCCTAATATTACATGTTATATTTGTTTTAGCACTATGCTCTTGTATGAGAGTCATGGCTTAGTGGTAGGTCATACAGACTAGTGTTACCAAGGTCCTGGGTTTGAGACTGGCAGTGGGAATTTATTTTTCTTTCGAAATGAGTACAGGACCTGTCAATCAAAAGTGCCAAAGGCACTTTTAAGCACTTAAAACCAGGTCTGCGCTCGTTTGCGTGGAGCTCACGCATGCGCACTAGCGGTGAGCTCTGCGCACACAAGCGCACACCTGCGCTATTTTCTTTGAAAGAAAAGAAAAAGGGGTGACAGGAAAGTGGTGAAAAAGGGGTCACAAAGAGGGTAAGACAGTAGGGAAACAAGCTTGGGATTTGCAGGAAGGATGTAGGTGAGGCCCATAGCTGCCCATGTCTTTCTCAGCAACAGCTGTGCATTTGTATGTAATTTGGTGTGACATTTGAAACCTTCCACCCCTGAGAGAGGTGTCAGGACAACATTAATACCTGTTGTACAGCCAATTGTAATTAACAGTTTCAATGTCCAGCGGGCATGTGTGCAACATGGACAGCTATGTATGGGGCATAATTTTTTTGTGGGTACAGAGTGCCCTTTTTTTTTTTTATCAGGTGAGAGTGGTATGTCAGGTGAAGGTAGTCAGTATAGCTGGGGAGGTAGGTTGGGTAGGTTAACAGACAAGACAGACGAGACGCATACAGGGGCGGTGTATGACACATGTGGGGGGGGTTACACAATTGACGGGAACGGAGGTTGGGATATCCAGGGCACATGAGCCCACAGATGGCAACAGTGGAACTGATATCCCCACCCATAGGCAGTTGCCACTGTTACTTCATAGCCCAGGACGGGCTGTGCTGGGGGCTGTGCAGGCGGGACAATGGGCATGCCCGTAAGCTGTGCCACCCGGGCCTCAAGCTGGCGTAGGGGCCCAAGAACAGACTCTTGAATCTCCCTTCGCACCACAGACCGGACACCTTGGAGGGTGAGTGGACGGGCTCCTCTGGCCACGCTTGCAGAGGGGGGACAGGCCCCATCCCCTGTACCACTTCCACCCGAAGGTGGCACAGGGCCACCGGAGGAGGGTCCAGCCTGGGCACTAGTGCCAGGTGCAATCGCCAGATGAGGTGGGAGAGGTGGGTCCGCTGGGACCTGCCTTCCCAAGCGTTCTAGGTTTGTGAGTATGTTATGTTAGTTTGGGTTAGTAGCGTATTATTCCATTCAAATTAGTTGTAACAGCATGCATTGATATTCCCATTAAACAAACACCCAGATATTAACACCATTGAACAACAGGCATATCAATATCACATGCATTATTTGAACAGAAATACACAATCAAACAACATGCAGGGTTGATTAATGGCAACAGGCCATTAGGTTTGCAGGTATGAACAGGGCACATGCAACAACGGACATGCATATATTTTTGAAACAGGACAAATGTCCATGGTTAATGAAATGTTCACATACCAATAGTTAGTGAGTTTTTTAATTTGCAATTATAGGGTGGAGTGGAGAAAGAAAATGATGACACATTCATAAATTATACATTGATATACATTTGTAATAGAAACACAATTAGCCTGTGGGTGATAGTTTCCAAATGATTTTTAATTGACTGTCATGCTAGACCTGTTACAGATACATCACTATCCTAGTTATTTTGAATTTGATCAGATACATCATCCTGCTACACTTTGATGACAGGGCAGGGGACAACTATGGATGTACTAAAGTATGTCAGACAATCATTCATTCTATCTTAAAATTGTTGACTGTCATCACCATATACAGATTTTGGCTTAAACATTCAAGATTCAGACACACTGAAATCAGTTTGGGATGTTAATTTTTAATTCCCACATGCATTTAGTTCTGTAGAACCACACTGAGGCTTATATATTCAGGAGTTATTACTACTTTATTTATTGATACATGACCCTTTCTGTCACTCTCACACATCCTGCTATTTCACAGTTCAGGTTGGTACTTCTAGGCTTTGTTCACATATTAGACCTGTGGTGATTCAAACACTTTCCAGCAGCCTTACTTCTGTCATGATTGAGCATTTCAACAGGGGATATATCTCACATGTGATTAACTCAGCTTCTGAAGCTGTACTCTTGAGACTACTGCAGGTTATACTACATTTAATTAATGGTGGGACATCTGTATTACAGAACTATTTATTTCTATCAATTACATTTCCAGTTTCACTTGCATACTGATGAACTTGTTGCAGTCATACCTGCAGACTTTCACTTGTTGCTTGCACATTCTATTACTTTTAATCAATACACTGCAGTGTTCTGCTACGTGCTACACTATAATATTTATTTACAAGTACTAGGTGGGGTTACTAACCTGCATGGTGGCGCAGCCGCACCAGCCTGCGGTCATGTGTCCTGCGATTTGCAGAGCGGACACCTGCAGCTGTAATACAAAACAAGTAATATTGGAATACACGTCTCCATGGTATCAGCTAGTTGAATTCCTTACATACATAAGTAAAATGTAACTTACTCAGTAGTGGGGCGTTGGGCATATCCTGGGCCTCCTGGATCCATTGGGTCAACTGGTCTTGTTTACGTCGCTTCAGGTCCGCATGGTGGTGACGGACCTGCTCACCAGTACGTGGAATCCCAGTAGCACTAGTGAGATCATGAGCCAACTGGTCCCATGCCTCCGCCCTGTATGCTCCCCATGAGACCTGGCCCTGCATGAGTTGGGCCTCATGATGGTGAACTAGGAGCCAGACCATGTATCTGGACTCCTCAACGCCCCACCGCTGTGCTCGAAGCAACATCCCTCCCTACTCCACTCATTCTGCCTGCAGGTCTATTCTACAATCATTTATGCTGTGTATTCCGCCTATGGGGCTTATATATGCCGATTTTCCCGCATTTCTATGATTGGCCATTTTGGAATTGTATCAACTTCACAGAAACTGCTTTATCATGCTCCATTTTGGATTACATCCTATATATATGCTATTTCTGCATTTCTAAGTACTGCTGTCATGGCTTAGTGGTTTAGTACCTTGACTCTAGTGCATGGTATCCTGGGTTCGAATCTGACCACTGATTTTTAATTTTTATGACTGTCTAGAAATGAGTACAGGACCTGTCAATCAAAAATGCCAAAGGCACATTTAAGCACTTAAAACCAGGTCTGCGCTCGTTTGTGCAGAGGTTACGCATGCGCAACGGCGGTTAGCTTGTGGGCGCGGCACGCACCTCCGTGCAAACGGTGTGCGCTGGGTTAAACCTTAATTGGCTATTAACACGCATGTTAAGCTGAGTACAGCTAGTTGCACACAGTTTGAGCCTGTTAAACCAGTGCTTAGCTACGGGCAAGCAATTTGCAGCCTTTGAAACACTACTCGGCTACGGGCACTCTGTCTCACAGCAGCTTAGCTATCAATACATTTCTAAATATTTTTATTATTGTATTACTTGAAAATATATGCTCCATTTCATTTCATTTTACAAAAGGAAATACTTTTACATTTGTACAATACTGTCAGGGGCCTTTTTAGTGCTTATTTACAAAAAAAAAGGTTGTTGTGTGGGCTCGAACCTTGCCTGCCTGCTCTTAAGCCGACAACTCTACCGCTATGCTATTACTTCTTAGCTTACTTTGCATATTTAGTTCTTATATTCTTTTCCCACTGATTGCTAACTGCAATTGCGCTAGTAGCACACCCGCGCACACGAGCGCACACATTAGCAAACATTTATGGAGCTTTAAAAAAAAATAAAACAGTTTTCATTTTCATTTTATAACATCTGTTCACTTTTTACATTGCTGGTCTGTGGGGGCATGTGTTGTGTAGTGTGTTTATTCACATTTCCATGGCCTCTCTCGTGGCTGTTTACTTTCTGCCATTCTAGACTTCCGGGGGCGTGTCCGCTTGCAGGGCTTAGCCTACGGACATGCCCCCTACTGTCTTACATGGACCGTGTAAGAGTTACAGTGTGATTCAGCATGCCTCATGCACCTCATGCATATGCATGACATGCTGACATCACACCGTTTAACTGCAGCCTTCGTGTAAGAGTTATAACTCTTACACGGAGGCTTCCTGAATTTGGCCCAGCATCTCTGCAGCTTAGAACAGCTTCAGCAAATAGGTATATCTGATTTAAAACTCCGTCTATTAAAGGCAGAGAACAGAAACCAGACCAATTATCCAATCAACATTAACAGTTTTGCAGGAATGTCCCTAGCCAGATTAAAACAGTCCAATACTCTCTCTCTGCCACAAAGAAAACAGGACGCGCCTCTAGACAAAAGATTTCACTGCAAACTGAGGGTCAGTACAGTAACAGATATTCAGCTCTATCACACAACAAAAAAGGACAGTAAAACAAGTTGTACAGATTACAGGGATATCTATTTAATGAGAAGTGCAGAGGCAATTGAAAATAAACACTTATCTTTTCCTAATCTCACAGCAGGGAATAGGTCAGTCTCTCTGCAGCTTAGAACAGCTTCAGCAAATGGGTGTATCTGATTTAAAACACCATTACACCATCTGAGCCCTCAGAGAGAATCATCATGGACCTTATCAACAAAGACATGTGTGACCATCAAACTCTTGACCTGACCCAATTTGGCTTCATTAAGGGTAGATCATCCTTATTAAACCAGGTGGACATCTTTGAGAATGTCACCAAAGCCCTGGATGAAGGCAAAACAGTACACACAGCCTATCTTGACTTAGCCAAGGCTTTTGACACAATCCCTCACTCAGGCATCATTGAGAAACTCACCCAGCTGGGAATTAACCCATATGTCACTAGAGGGTAGCCAACTGGCTCACTGACAGAACACATACAGTCAACATTGGGGATTTCACCTCTACCAGCAGACCAGTTACCAGTGGTGTACCATAAGGATCTGTGCTGGGCCACCTACTGTTTGAAATCTATCTCTCAGAAGTCCAGGTAAAAATACATAGCCTGTAGCTTACCAGCTTTGCCAATGACTGCAAACTGGATACAATCACTGAGTCCCCAACAAAAATGACATACTACAAAAATTGCTTACACAGAAAAATGATCAGTGCCAAAGCCATGGACTTAAACTAAACACAAAAATTGTGTTACCATCCCTTTTGGCAAAGGGGAAGTCCCTGCAAATTACAATATTAACAGTACACCCCCCTTAGGTCAAACAGTGTGGTGACAGCTTTGGGAACACAGGTTGATAGCATCCTTAACTTCAATCACCATGTGTCCACAGTGGTAAGGAAGGCCTTCTGTGTTGTACATCTCATAAGTAAGGGCATCGCATCTAGAGCTAAGGATGTTTTAACTGCACTGTACTCATCCCTCATCAGACCACAGATATAGTACAATGCTCCTTTCTGTATGTACCTCACCAGTCACCTGCAGAAGCTGGAGAGATCTCAGAAGTTTCTCACCAAAAAAATTCAAGGCCTTTAACACAAGACCTACATGGACAGACTGAATGCCCTGTCACTGTAGTCTGTATCTTATAGGCTGCTGAGTGGTGACTTATGCCTGGCCTGTAGAGCAGTGTCACACCCTGCCCTAATGGAAATGCTGCACATCCGCAAGTCAAATGGGAGAAGAATCACTCACTCTGGGGATATTACCCTAGCCTGCAACATTAAAAGGACATGCTAGAGAGACAGATATGTCTCCCACAGATTGACACTCCTCTGGAACAAACTCCCAATTCACGTAAAACAGAGCTCTTCAATGACCCCATTTAAGTACAACTTAGACAACTGGATGAGAGACTATACATTTACCCTGGGGGTACCACCTATCTCCCTCATGGATAAGGGCAATCGGTGCTGATCATAGACTCATGTTGCAAATATAGACCATACAACTTGGTCAATAACAGAACAAGGAAAAAGAACGTTGAGCTGTTTGGGTCAAACTTGAAGCACAGAAGAAAAAACACCTCCCCAAACAGTTCCTTCCACACAGCAACTGATATCAATACAAAAGACAGCTGTCAGCAAAATAAATCCACCGGATAGTAAAAAGAACAAATTTAATGTTGTACAATAATCCTGGTTTGGCGCTTTTTTTTTGGCTGCGTTTTTATAAACTACCATTGGGAATTGACATAGATAATGATGTTAAAATGGATTTCAATTCCCTTTTTGACAATTTTGGGTTTGAATACATGAGATTGGTGATTAAATATAACGATATGAAGCTGTGTAAACTGTTAACTGAGGTGGAGAAATTACATAACGCTATAACACATGACTTAGCCTTCCCACAATGGGAAAATTTATTTTATAAACAATTTGACAGTGCAGATTTTAGGGCAAAGAAGGCCCATGAACGTAAACAGAAAAAGTTAGATAGAGACAGGGAACAGTACAAAAGTCACACCAATTACAGATGGAACAGTTTTCACCAAAATTGTGATGAGTACATTCAAGAATATGACAAAACATATACAAACAGGGAACATGAAACTGATCAGTTTTTTCACAAACAAGGGGGAAGCCATTATGGGAAGTGGAAAAAAGGGGGAAAATGGAAAAAGAAGTATTAACATCTGAAGGTCAATATTCCCCTAATTCTATCAATGATTTAGTCTGTAATGATAATTCTGAAATTACAGTTACAAACAATATAATATGCACTTACAATAATTTTAAAATATATAACTATAGTAATTTGAAATTAGAAAAAACACACTTTAGTTTATTATCTAAGGGATTTAAATTTATTCCTACCCCCAAATACAACATGGTTAATAATATATTAGAGTTTAAAAAATACGTCAGAAAATTGAATTTGTCTATGATGTTTGGAAATAATGAAAGGGAATCATCCACTGGTGCAGACTGCTTAAAAAAGAAAAGTAGTTTTATACCTACAAGTAACCCTAGTATTCAGAAGTTTGACAACAAAGTCACTAGAGACTTATATGCAGTTAGTCATACATTCAAGGGGCAAAAAATAAAATCTAACCTAACTAAGAAGGAGACTTTAACATTATCTGAGCTGCAGAACAACGGCAACATTAGAGTTATGAAGCCGGATAAGGGGGGAGGCATAGTCATCTATGATGCTAATACATATAGTGGAATTATACATAAAATTCTTCATGAATCAGGTAACTATACATCTATCTCACAGAATGAGATTAATATAGCCTACAGAAGAATTGACATGTATTTAGAGGAATATTTTTTAGATCAGAGAATTTCAGAAGATCTATACCACTACATGTCAGTGGACCATCCCACTATGGCAACCATTGTGGGTATTCCTAAGGTCCACAAAGATTTTATTAACCCCCCTTTCCGGCCGATCATCTCCGGAAGTAAGTCAAAGACTTTTCCCATTGGAAAAGTGATAGATAATATGTTGAAACCCCTATTTGAGAATGTTAAACATATGGTAAAAGACTCGTGGGACTTTTTGAAAAACTACCCCGTTTTAAAATACAATACAAATATAATCTTTAGTAGTATAGATGTCATAGACCTATTTAGTAGCATTCCTATTGAGGAAGGACTAGAATCATTTATCAACTGCTTAAGAAGACACACTGATTTATCCTGGGACACTATCACACTATTAGGGGATTTGATGTCTATTGTGCTGGAAAATAATTTTATTTATTTTGAGGGAGAACTGTTTAAGCAGACCAGGGGAGTAGCTATGGGTGCTGCTTGTGCACCCATATTTGCTAACCTGGTCATGCTGGAATGGGAGGACACTCATATCTTCTGCAGCACATTATACAATTCCATTTGTTACTACTCAAGATTCTTGGACGACATCTATATTATGTGGGAAGGTGAAGAAAAGTCTTACTATGACTTTATAGCTTATATTAATTCTAGCAGTGAATATCTTAAATTCACTGAAGTTCACAACAATCAGGGGGTTCCTTATTTGGACACACTGGTTACTGTTAATGATGGATGTTCAAGTCCAATATTTACAGAAACAATACTTTTTCGAATTCATATATAGATTATTACAGTTATCATCCGAGAAAGATGAAGTGTAACATATACAAAGGTCAATGCATCAGAGCTATGCGAATGACGTCTGAATATGATGACATGATTAAAGAGATAGGATATATTACATCTTTATTCTCAGAAAGAGGGTATGCAACAGATTTAATGGATGACATATCTAGATACATATTAGAACTGAGAGACAGTAGATATACCTCTTTATTGGGAATGAACATCTCCCATTCAGGACAAGATCAATTAAGTAATGAGATGACAACAAGGGTTGTTAATAACTATAAAAAGGCTTACATCATTGAATTTGGACCTTTTACTAATACAATTAAAGACATCATAATAAACAATTGGCACATATTAACAACTGAACAGGAGATTTTGGAGAAGGTGGGTAGTAAACCAATATTTGTTAATAGGATGGGAAGGAATTTAAAGCATTTACTAGAATTACCCAAACATGGAATGAATGAATTTAATATGCATACCAGCAAATGTGGGGCATGCAATCAGTGCAGTTATATTAATGAAAATAGCCCTATTAAATTATTGAATGCAAATGGCACTAGGATATTTACATCCAAAGGGAACTGCCAAACTAAGATGCTGGTATATATTGCTACTTGTACGGCCTGTCCTGCATATTACATCGGGAAGACCGAGAGGCATTTTAAACAAAGAATTTATTCCCATATTTACTGCATTAGAAGGCGAGACAACAAAAATGCTTTAGCCAGACATATTATTGACAAAGGGACTGAGCACACCTTTAAGTTTTCCATTATAGAGACTATAAAGAACAATCCAAGAGGGGGTAACATCAGGAACTACCTTGCCTATAGGGAATTGTATTGGCAGGTGTACACAGATGCCACTTTCCCACCAGCTTTAAATGATTATATGTCTATAAAAGCCCTATTGATGTTAAATGAAAGAAACTGATTTACACACTAGGTATCTGATGAATGTAGTAAGCAGCCCATTCTTTATACCTATGGTATATAATTGAAACACAATACATATTTTTTGAGGTTCATTGTTTAAACTGCCTTGACAGTTTCATACTATTATATTTAAATATATTTAAATGAAGTTTGTACAGTGCCTTAAACAATATTGGAATATGTTTAGACAAAAATTAGTCCAACAATAAGTATTAAGGCAAATGGAGTAGACCATTTGGGTTTGTTTTTTAACATATTTTTAAGATGTTCATATCACTTTAATTTGAAATTTTTAAATAGCGCTTTTTGGCGCCAATTCCAACTATATATGTTTGTAAATGACTAATTTTACTTGTTCTGAGGAAGCTCGCTGTGGTTGCGAGTGAAAGCGCTAAACCAGGATTATTGTACAACATTAAATTTGTTCTTTTTACTATCCGGTGGATTTATTTTGCTGACAGCTGTCTTTTGTATTGATATCAGTTGCTGTGTGGAAGGAACTGTTTGGGGAGGTGTTTTTTCTTCTGAATAACAGAACAAGGGTATAACATGGCTAGGCATATAAAAGCCTTAGGGCCTAGTAGTCTACTATGGACCTATGAACCTATAATTATATCCTAGTACCCCTCACAGATGCACATTATAAAGGCCCATCCAAACCCCAACACATAAAATATTCATCGGTATCCAGCACCTCCCTGCAGCCTAACTTTAGTAAGTGATTGCAGTTTATATAACAGCAAATGATATAACATACCACTCAACTTCTAGATTTTCACAGAATGTGCAGACTTTTGCCTCATATTTTTGGTCTGTTCATCATACAATTTGTGGTATTCTGGCAAATCGTTGAAGATTGAAGTCACTAAGTAATACTAAATAATGACAGATATTTGAGTCTCAGACTTCATATCCTTCAGGAAATGCATAATAATGCAAAACATCTTATTCTAGCAACTTTCTAAGTTCATAGGCAACATTTTTTAAATCTGTCCCTATTTTCGGGCCTTTGTACCCCATTATTTCTGGCTTTATTCAGAATTCTTGTATTCAGAGATTAAAAGGTATGGGATACAACTATGTCCAAAGTAGTTGTGATAATGTGTAGTATTGCCAGCTATGCCAACAGAAGTAAGGCAGTGGATGTGTAGTGTATGCCAGCGTAGCTAGCTGGAGTTTTGTAAAGAGTTATATGTCATTTGTATATCAAACTGATTTGTACAGGTTCCTGAAATGAAAATGTATTTGTAAAGCTGCTTGTGTTAAAAAGGTGCTAACAGTTGGTCCTGCTGGACAGAAAAAAATACATCTGATTGTTAGACTATATTGTAACTGTTGAAGTGATTATATAACAGAGGATACTAGAACAGAAGAGGTTAATCTCAGGCCACCTAACTTTGTAAAATAGTCTGAAATTAAATTACCCAATTTAGGCCATAAAGATTGTATCTCACAGTTCTGACTACAGCCAGAGATGAAATGTCTGTGAGAAGCCTGGCTTAGTAGCTCTGTAGGAAGAGTGGAAGGGTTAACATTGTTTTACAGCTCCCAGGTGCTGTAACACATCTTAGCAAAGCTCTGCATGTGTGTATTATGACACATATGTGCTAGATTCTGTTTCAGCTTTTAGTCATGGGGGTAGTGTGAGAACCACAGAATCAGATGACCACATGTGATGTCAATCTATAGCCAGCACTGAAATTATTTTAGATAATAGTGAGAGATGTGTTAGAAGCACTCAGCAGTCTGTTTGTGAAACGTGACAAAGAAAGACCACTCACCAACGTCATCTTGCCTTGCTCTACTAAGTGAGCTAGGGGACAGTAATATTTTAAATTAGTCAGAAAAATATTGTTATATTAGTTAAGTATTGTTTTTCTGCATCAATGTGAACCTTTTTATCTGTGTTGTTTTTAATATTTTCTGTAATTGAAACTGTGGTGCTTATTGTAAATAGATATTTACTATTTTTGTGTTCTTTTATTATTTATTATTAAATGTATTTGAACTTTTCATTCTGGCTTTTCTTTTACACAACATTTTAACCTTTGAGAGTACTTATATTTATTTGGTGACACTGTGGCCCCTCCTGAAAGCTTTGCTGCACTGGTCAAACATTACATTCCTATTAATATTAATTTTGCTCAGTATAATTGGGTACCTTGTGAGAGCCTGAGAATAGCTGGCTCTGGAGTGTTCTGGTGGCAGTATCTACCTTATAGTCTGGACAGAGGGGGCATAACTGGTAAATCTTTGCCAGCCTTTCCCAGGTGTGTGTGTGTGTGTGTGTGTGTGTGTGTGTGTGTGTGTGTGTGTGTGTGTGTGTGTGTGTGTGTGTGTGAGTGAGAAAATCAAATCTCAAAAAAGTGTGTGTGTTAGCTACCTGGAGCAGGGACACAAAACACTAGTTTCACAGAGGGGGTGTGGAGGACTTAGCTTGGACCACTCAGCTGAGTACTCACCTCTACAGCTGTGTCAGTGGGGAGTCTTACTTGGGGCCTGGAGAGAGAGAGAGAGAGAGAAAGAGAAAGACCCAGCCTCAGGATTGAGTGCATTCCTGTGTGCTCTTAAGGGAAATTGTGCTTGGTGCAGAGAGCTGCACCTGGAAATACTGTGTGTATCTACTTTTGTTCCAAGTGAATGTCTCTAACTGGTGTCTGTAGTGAGGACTGAGGCTCCTTCTTTACCTCTCAAATGTAGAGATTTTCGCAGAACTTCCAGATTTTTGCCTCATATTTTGGTAAATTTTTCATAAAATTGTGGACTTCTGGCAAATTAGCAAATCATTGAAGATTGAAGTTAGAAAATATTGAGAGACATTTGAGTTTCAGACTTCATACCCTTCAGAAAAATCATGTTAATATAAAACCTGCTATTCTATCAACTTTCTAAGTTTCTAAGAGCAATTTTTAAAAATTGTCCCTATGTTTGGGCATTTGTCCCACTTTTATTTATGGCTTTGTCCAGATTTCTTACTCTAACAGGTTGAGAGGTATGTTACTGGTCCAGAGGAGGGACGTCACAGTAGGGCCATGTCGTTATTCTTACTGAAGACTTTTTTAATACTGTCAAAAGCAAAAAAAGAAATGGGCACTTTGCACCGTTTCATCAGATCACGATTTCATATTAACGAACAAAATAATGTGAGGGAAATAAGCACTGATTTGTAAAAGAACCCTGCAAACGCATATTTCTTTTAGGATTTGCAGTTCACAACACTAAAACTGTGTAACGCCTGATACTAAGTTTTGTCTAGTGAGATAACTAATTTGTTTAACAGTAAAAATGTGCAACAGCACTATAACTGTAAACTTATTACAGAAATAAATATACAACTATTGTCACTTATCTGATGTTTATAGTGTAAGCATGAATATGGTATGAATACTGCAAAACCAAATCTGTACAGAAATGATGCACCGGACAAGCATTCTTATGAAGAAGTCTCTGTTTAATAAAATGCTAAAAACCTGAGCTGTATATGACGTGCACATTCTGTCACACACGCACACCAGGCAACGTATGCATGATATCACTTTCAAATCTGCATGTGAGTCAGTAGGGTTACCACCTGTCCCACTTTGCGAGGGACAGTCCCTCTTTGGGCAGTTGTGTCCTGCAATGAAATTGAAAAAAATGGCAAATGTCCTGAGATTTTAGGACAAACATATTTCCTATATTTTATGTAATAGTTGCATAAAACAGTTATTCTGTATCTGAAACACCTAAATGTTATAAGAAACAGAATAAGCAACTAAAATGCTACAAGAATAAGCTTTTATTTAGGCAAACAAGTGAAGTTCTGTCCTTTGTACTGGCCGTGGGTATGTTTTGCCCTGCAAAATCTGACATTTGAACCAAAAATGTCCCGCTTTGGGCATTTGAAAAGGTGGCAGTCCTAGAGGCATAACCGTGTTTTCTAGAGAAAGTTTTTTAATTCTTTTTTGAATTTTAAGTAATGCTACGTAAATTGGCAGAGAGGTTGTTCCAAAATGTTGTAAAGGAGGATTCATATAAAAGATTGCCAATATTAATTTTGGACCTATAAGTCTGAAGAAGGAGTTGCCAGTACTGCATAAAGGATTGCACGGAGTATAGTAGTTGACAAGACTGGAAAGAGAGGGACAAGCAGTGGGTTTATTAAGAAGGAAGTGGGTTATGTGATGTTGAGATAATTTGAGATGATGGGGAAATTCCATCCAGTATAGCTTGTTGAAAGCAAGGCAATGGTGGGTGGAATTGGGTACGTTAGCTGCAAACTTTGCGATTTTATTGTAAGTTTGTTCCAGTTTAGAATGCAGGCAGGACTGAAGGTTATAAGAACTGGGGCTCCATAGAGGAGGCTGGGAAGTAGATAGGCTTCTGCCAGGAAGAGTCTGGAACTGGAGAACAGGAAGTTTTTGTTATAAGAGACCAAGTTTTTGATTTGTTCTCTTAATTGATTGCTGAATGTACAAGTCAGATTTTACCTGGTCATCAATTGTCATTCCTAGCAACTGTGTGTGAGTTTCAAGGTTAATGATGGTATTGTTTATGAAAGAAATGGAGAGAGAGACTTTAAGAAAGATTCAAAATAAGCTGATTTTCATTTAGCAAGATTTCAACTGAAAGGAAAGATCGTTGTGCATGAGTCTGAAATTGTGAGATGGAGTTTGAGCATGTGATCAGAGTAGAGTCACCAGCGTATTGTATGAGGGTAGAGTGGGGTCTGCATATTGTATGAGGGTAGAGTGGGGTCTGCGTATTGTATGAGGGTAGAGTGGGGTCTGCGTATTGTATGAGGGTAGAGTGGGGTCTGCGTATTGTATGAGGGTAGAGTGGGGTCTGCGTATTGTATGAGGGTAGAGTGGGGTCTCCGTATTGTATGAGGGTAGAGTGGTGTCTGCGTATTGTATGAGGGTAGTGGAAGAATGGAGGTCATTGATGAAAATGTTAAAAAGAAAGGGTCCCAAGACAGAGCCTTGTGGTACGTCAGTGATGGGTAGGAAAGTATAAGAAGAAGATTGTTATCATTGCGTTTAAACCCCCCTAAAATTGGGTGAACTTTTGAGAGAAGGTGGTGTATTGCACTTAATAAATGGTGACAATAGCTCGACTTATTTTCATCATAAAACATATTTTAAATCAAATTATTCCATCAATGCCTGAAGTCACTGTAATATTTTAAAATTGTTCCTGTCTGTTTCTGGATATGTTTCCTGCTTCTGTTGAGATTTGTCCCTCATTAGTTGAGAGCTATGCACCCCCCTTCCCAGAAAGGTCTGCAAAGGGGAGACTGCAAATAATAACGAGTACAATCACATCGCTTGTACAAACGAATCACGACATATACATTTTGTATATCTATGTGTTTGTAAGAGTTTCATTACCACAGCGAGCGCATAGTGTTTTATACTTCCTGTACAACATGGATGCAGAACAGTAAACCTAACTCTATCTTTGTGAGCTATTTCAGTGGCCTTTCCAGTTGGTGCAAATGTTTGCACAGGTACATCCCAAACGGGGCTTTATACTCAATTATTGAGCTAATGAGGGAGGAGTATAGAGAGGTAATAACCTCATTTTTTCTGGATGCAATTGTCTTACTTATGAGATAAACCAAGCAAAATGCTTTTCTGACCATTGCCGCTACATGATGGTCAAATGTGAAGTTGTTATCAACCTGAGTACCCAGGTCTTTCACCACAGGTTGTGTGCTTAGAGAGTTGCCATTGATGTAGTAATCATTAGGGGTCTTGTTTTTGCCGAATGGCATGATGATACATTTTTTTGCATTTAGCTTGAGGCCATGACTTTAGCACCAGCCATTAGTTGCTGTGAGACTCTCTTGTAGTATATTAACATAATTTAGTGAGTCAGTGACAGCACCCAACTTACAGTTGTTGGCAAACTTGGTCAGCCACAGGCCTTTTGTCTTTGCATGTACCTCCGAAAAATAGATGCCAAACAGTATGGGTCCCAGGACAGATCCCTGGGGAACTCCACTAGTGACACTTCGGCTCTTAGAGGTGGAGGTGCCCATGTTGACTTTGAGGGTCCTGTTGGTGAGCCAGTTGGCCACCCACTTGATGAGACAGGGATTTACGCCAATTTGTGTTAGCTTTTCGATGATGCCTGAGTGGAGGATTGTGTCAAAGGCCTTGGCCAAGTCAAGGTAAGCTGTATGTACTGACTTTCCCTCATTCAGAGCCTTGGTGACTGTCTCAAAGAAGTCAACCAGGTTGAACAGGCAAGCTCTGCCCTTGACAAATCTGAATTGGGTGGGGTCATGTGCTTGGAGATATGTCCTTGTTTATGAGATCCATAATAATATGCTCCATGGATTTACAAATCAGACTCATCAAGCTAATGGGGCGATAGTTTCCATGGTCTGTAGTGGCACCACCTTTGTGCAAAGGGATGACAATGGCAGTTCTCCACTCTGCTGGAATGAAGCCAGTACTTAGGATGTGATTGAAAAGGGTGTTCAATGGTGAAGCCAGTTCTTGCTGGAGATGGTGCAGAATACATCCTGGGATACTATCAGGTTCCATGGAACCTTTGTTTTTTGTGTTGGATAGGGGCTGTAACACTTGATCTATGGAGATGTGAGGTGTGGGACAAGTATCTGGGATGTCAAAAAGGCCTTTGAGGGGAATTGGGGGGTGAAGTTTGCACTCAAGCTATCTGCTAGCAGGTTGGCTAAGTCAACAGGACCAGTATAAGTGATACTGTTAAGTACTAATTCGGAACAAACCTGGGCTTTGCCATGGAGGTTCCTGATGTAACTGAAGAAGACTTTATGGTTTCCCTTTGTTATGGAGACTAGTTTCGATTCATAATTGGGCCTGAAGGTTTTCACTAGTGATCTAATTGGCTTGTTGAGGCTAAGGAGGGAGTTTTTCCAATTTGGAATTTGTTCCCTTTTACCCTTGGACAACAGCTTCCTCCTTTTGTTCTAAAGCTTGTTGATAGAGGATGTCCACCAAACATGTTCCACCAACCTGTTCCACCAAACAGGTTTGTGTTTTCTTGAGGAGAACTTATCTGGACAGTGACAAAACTTTAGACCAACATGTGTCCACTGCCGTAAGAAAGTCTTTCTGTATTGCACAGCTTATAAATCAGTGGATTGTGTTTAAATCTACTGATGTCCCTGTCCCTCTTTACTCAGCCCTTATGAGGCCACTCATTATGTATAATGCCCCCTTTGGCATATATCTGTACAGACACATGCAACAAATGGAATGCCCACAGAGATACCTTAGTAAAAAGATAAAAGGCCAAACTGTATGTCCTACACAGACTGACTCAAACCCCTGACATTATACTCTGTATCCTACAAACTACTGACATGTGACCTGTGTCAAGCATACAAGGCATCCTCTGACCCAATACTGATGGCTTTACTGCACATCAGCAGATGAAATGGCATTAGAAATACATGGTCTAGGAATTCAAACCTCTTCTGCAATATCAACAGAATGGTTTAGAAGGAAATGTGTATCTTGCAGGATACTTCTGCTCTGGAGCAGACTCCCTATCCATGCAAACAAAACTCTTCCCTGTCCATATTCAAGCATAACTTAGCTACATGGATGAGAAACAGAAAAGTTACCCCAGGACTGCCTCCTGTGCTACTAATGGATGGACAGACGAAACTCCTAAAATCTTTATCCCATGAATGGGAGCCGCCAAATTATCAATGATATGATCCTAGTTATTCTCACTAGAGATGATGTATAATTATTGACCACTTGATACTTAAGGCCAATCTAACAAACACACGAACCCTCCTTAAACTAAGGGATGAGATCTGGCAGCCACAGCATACTAACAAAACTCAGGCCAATCACCGAGCTTATCAACAAATCAAGAATAAGGTAAAACAACAAATCAAACAATACAAAAATTACTACAATAACATCCAGTGGAAACATATAAATCACAAAATTTGGGACACAATAAAAAAAAATCTTACATCTGGTCAAACCTCAACCCCTCTCCCTAAAATACCAGACAGCCCAATGTCCATCGCAGAACAATGTAATAAATAGTTTACTGAAAGCAACCTATCATTAACCAAAAATAACCTACCATATCCACCATCTACACCCAAACCAGCTAACACCAAAAATGACACCTTCTCATTCCAGCCCATCTCCACAAGAATCATAGAAAAACTACTAAAGAAATTCAAACCTACCGCAATAGCAGCTGATAACTTACCAGCCGAATTTCTAAACTAGCAGCAGCCATTTCATACCCAGTATCAATACTTACAAAAGTGGTACTTTGCTGAGCAAAATGTCCCATCCATCTGGAAAATCCCATATATAATACCCCTACATAAAGCTGGAAATTCAACTGAACTCCCTGATTATAGACCGATCACCATTCTCTCCCCATTATCGAAAATTCTAGAAAGGTGCATTCATTCTCAACTCCTACAGTATCTCACAACCAATAATCTTCCCACCAGGGAAGTAAATAGTGTGGGAAGAAATAGCCAGGAAATTGTTATGGCTAGGCTTGTATAGGCCCTAGGGCCGATAGCCAAGTACCAACCTATGAACCTATAAATTCCAACATGGTTAAGGACCTTATCATAGCACCACAACTGCCCTCTTCAACGTTATCAGTAACATCAATCAGTTCAGAAGTGAAGGTAAAATAGTTTCATCAGTCTTTCTTGACATGTCCAACGCCTTTGATGCTGTTTCCCACAATAAACTATTGACTGTGCCCACGAACCTTAATCTCAGTCAAACTGCCCTTACATGGTCCCAAAGCTACCTGACAGGTCATCAGCAAGCAGTAAAATGTCTCCAACACCTATACCCCCTTCTCCCAGTGACACTAGGATTCCCACAGGGATCCATCCTTGGCCCTCTACTTTTTACTATATTTACTAATGACCTCAACACAACCACCTGCCTAGCCTTCTCAATACAATATGCAGATGGTTCTACTCTGATATGTGCCGCATCCACCATACAACAGCTTCAAAACATAACACAAAAATCCTTCACCGAAACTGTATCTTTAAACAACTGCCAGCTCATACTTAACCTGAATAAAAACAAGCTTATGATCTTTCTACCCACCAGAACCTCAGTCCCCCCACGCACCTCTCACATCACTGCTAGCAATAATACAAAACTTTCTCCCAAATCACAGACAAAACTACTAGGAGTCATACGTTGATACGTAGGTACTAGGCTATTGACCCTAGGGCCTATATAAGCCTAGCTGAAAGGTCACCCTGGCTTTCGCCACCCAAGAAAATTATTTTCCTGTGCCCCTGTCGAGCAGAGCCACAGAAGTGATCCCCGGGGTGAATTTCCTATCTCCCATCCAATCATCAAGATTTTTCTTGAAGAGTGCTAATGAGGAGCTTTATTTGATATAGATAGGTAGTTTGTTCCAGAGTATGGGAAGTCTCTGGACAGGAATCTATTCCTCCAGCATGTTCTGTTTATTATTGTGACAAGGTTTAGGTCCTTAGAGCGTGTAGCTTGGAAGGATTGGGATTTCTTTAAGTGGAGCATGTCCAACAGAACTCTGGTTTGACATAGCTTTGTATGTTAGGCAGAGATTGCCTCTGAGTACACAATATGCAACAGAGTAAAGCTGGAGTTTTTTGAGATGGTCTGCATAGGGCATCTGTTTGAGGCTGGTAATCCCCTTTGTGAAGTATTTCTGCGGCCTTTTCAGTTGTTGTAGATGTCTTGTAAGATACATACCAAAAGGGGCACTGTATTCTATAATGGGTCTAATGAGTGATGAGTAGAGGGGAACAATGACCTCTGTTTTCCTGGATGAGAAACCTTTTGTGATGAGGTGTGCCACGTAGAAGGATTTCCTGACTTCTGTGGTGATGTGATTATCAAAGAAGAGACTACTGTCCACCTGTGTCCCAAGATCTTTTATCACACTTTCGGTGTTAAGTAGACTACCGCCTATGTGGTAGTTCATGGGTACAGAGTTTTTACCAAAAGGGATGACAATGCACTTTTTGGCATTGAGCTTGAGGCCATGGCTTTGACACCAGGCATCTGTCTCAGTGAGGCCCTTTTGTAGGATGTCCACATCATTAGGAGTTTCAGTTATGGCTCCTAGTTTGCAGTCATCTGCAAACTTCGTTAGCCAAAGACATTCTGTGTTAGCCTGTACTTCAGAGAAGTAGATACCAAACAGGACAGAACCCAGGACTGAACCCTGTGGTACTCCACTTGTCACTGGTCTGAAGTCAGATTTGGAGTCTGCTACTTTCACAGTGTTGGGTTCTGTCAGTGAGCCAGTTGGCAACTCATCTTGTGACATAGGGATTGAAACCTAGTTTAGTGAGTTTATCTATAATTCCAGAGTGGAGGATGGTGTCGAAGGCCTTGGCGAGATCTAGATAGGCTGTGTGAACCACCTTACCCTCATCTATGGCTTTGGTGATGGCTTTAAAGAAGTCTATCAGGTTTAGGAGACATGATCTGCCTTTTACAAACCCGAACTGGGTGGGGTCCAGAGTTTGGAGATTACCAATGTCATTGTTTATAAGTTCTATAATGATACATTCCATAGTCTTGTAGACCAAGCTTGTCAGGCAAATGAGGCGGTAGTTCCCGGGGTCTGTGATGGCTCCCCCTTTGTGGAGTGGGATGACTGTCAGTATGCGCCATTCAGTGGGCACAAAGCCTGAGGTAAGGCTATGACTGAACATGGCACTTAGGTGGGGTGCCAGTTTGTTCTGTAGTTCATGTAGAATGCAGCCTTGGATGTTGTCTGGTCCCATGGATGCTGTGTTCTTGGCTGCGTGTATCTGAGTGGTGCAGGTGTTGATGGACTATGTGTTGAGTGCAGTGTGGTGTTTACCTTCTCCTCTTGACTGTCTAGTCCAGTCTTGGCTGGAGAGAGCTTGGCTTCCAGTTTGGCAATATAAGTGCATCTCTCACAGGTTGTAGTGTTAGGTGTTAGGAGGAGAGAGTTGTCAGTGTACATGAGGCAATTGCTACATTGCCCCAAGATGTCCAGATTCATCAGGTGGACAGGAGAAAACACAAAGAGCTGTCCCTTAGACATGCCTGGGTAGTGCTTATTAATTTAAGTACTAAAACTGTTTTCCTTTTGATAGGTGAGAAAAGTTGTGTGCTGCAGTAATTTGTAGATTATTTAGAGTTTTGGACAAGTGCTGAGCACAAAGAAACAGTTCTGAGTGCTATAACTAGAAAACTGGCTAGTTCTAAGGGAACATCTGAAGGGCAGACTTTCTGGTACCGGGACTAGTTCAACCATAGTTAAGTGGCTCTGCTCAAAGCAGAAAACCGCGCAAACACAGGTATTTAAACAGAAAGATGAAAGGGATAGAAATAGCCCAAAATGGCCAATAAAATTACAGATTCTGAGCTGAAACCACTCCTCCAGTGACAGATAGGCTGCTCAAAGCTCACCACTCTCATTGATGAACAGAAAAGGTTTCCGCTATCTCAGTAAGGTCTGGGCAACACAGAAACTACAAAACAACATAGAATTAAGCAAAATCTGAAAACCGGACTCTACTGGTTATAGAAAGGCAAGAAATGAGTAGAGAGAGAGGATTCTTTTTGGGGGGGGGGTATGAAAATTAGAACAGATACAGTAATACAAACACTTCTGAAGCAGTAAAATGGCCAGTGCACTTGAGTGTGTAGCCCTCAGCAATTAAACAGTTGAAAAACACAAATGATCAATTAAAGTGCAAACAGTATCAGAATTAAAATCAGTTCAAAATAAGTAGCAAAGTTAATAAAACAACACTTGGAATAGTGCAGTTAGCAAAAATAAGCAGTAAAAAGGAAAAACAAGGTACTTAATCCACTCAAAGTCTCTCTTTTCTCCTTCTGCTGCTGTTAGACTCTGCAGGACACCCGGGCAGGCTCTTGCTGAGTTAATACAAGAGCAAGAACTGCGCAAACACGGGCTTTTAAACAGAACGATGAAATGGATAGAAAAAGACCAAAATGGCCAATAAAACTAAAGATTCTGAGCTAAAACCACTCCTCCAGTGACAGACAGGCTGCTCAATACTCACCACTCTCACAGATGAACAGAGAAGCTTTCCTCTATCCTAGTAAGGTCTGGGCACCACGGAAACTACAAAACAACATAGAATTCAGCAAAATCTGAAAATCAGGCTCTACAGGTTATAGAAAGTTGGGAAACAAGTAAAGAGAAAGGATTTTTTTGTTTTCTTTTTTTTTTCGAAAATTAGAACAGATACAGCAATACAAACACTTTTGAGGCAGTAAAAATGGCTAGCACACTTGAGTGTGTAGCCTTCGGCAATTAAACAGATGACAAACACTTAAAAATGATCAGTTAAAGTGCAAAGAGTAACAGAATTTAAAAAACAGTTCAAATACATAACAATGTTAGTAAAAAACATTAGGAACAGTGCGTTTAGCGGAAATAAGCAACAAAAAGCAGAACAGAGGTACTTAATCCACTCAAAGTCTCTCTTTTCTCCTTCTGCTGCTGTAGAACCCTGCAGGACACCCAGGCAAGCTCTTGCTGAGGTAAAACAAGCTAGGACAGCTGTTTAATCATAGTCTTACCTCTGGATACGTACCCAGGGAGTGGCGCACTGCAACTGTGGTCCCACTTCACAAAGGTGGTGCCTCCACCGACCCTGGAAATTACCGGCCCATTAGCTTGACAAGCCTTATCTGCAAAGCCATGGAGAGGATCATAATGGACCTCATAAATAAAGACATAGGGAATTTGCAGACTTTGGATCCATCCCAGTTTGGCTTTGTCAAAGGCAGATCATGCCTTCTAAACTTGGTTGACTTTTTCGAAACAGTCACCAAAGCCATTGATGAGGGAAAGGCAGTCCATACAGCCTACCTCGATCTGGCGAAGGCCTTGATACAATACCCCACTCGGGTATCATTGAAAAACTCATCAGCTTAAATGTTAACCCATACATCACAATATGGGTTGCAAACTGGCTGAGTGACAGAACCCACAGGGTCAGAGTTGCTGGCGCCATGTCAGACTCAAAGCCTGTCACAAGTGGTGTACCACAGGGCTCAGTCCTGGGCCCACTCTTGTTTGGCATCTACTTTTCCAAGTACAAGCAAACACAGGAGGGTTATGGCTGACAAAGTTTGCAGATGACTGCAAACTGGGCACCATAGTAGAAAACACATCTGACACAGATATCCTTCAGAAGGGTCTCACAGAAGCGGATAACTGGTGCCAGAGCCATGGCCTAAAGTTAAATGCCAAAAATGCATAGTCATACCCTTCGGGAAAAACAAGGTTACCCCTAGCTACCAAATAGGTGGCAATCCACTGAGCACAGAAGAAGTTATCAGGGACCTGGGGACCCAGGTTGATAGTAGTCTGTCATTCGACACCCATGTAGCTAAAGTAGTTAGGAAGACCTTCTACATTGCCCACCTTATCATGAAGGGATTCTCATCTAGATCAAGGGAGGTCATAGTCTCCCTATACTCATCACTCATCAGACCAATGATTGAGTACAATGCCCCATTGAATGTATCTGACCCGACACTTGCAGCAGCTGGAGAGGCCACAAAAGTTCCTCACCAAAAGGATAAAGGGTCTCAAACATCTGTCCTATGCTGCCCGACTGAAAGAACTCCAGCTCTATTCAGTCGCTTACCGCTTGCTCAGAGCTGACCTTTGCCTAACATACAAGGCCATGTCAAACCCAGATTTGATGAATATGCTTCACCTCAAAAAATCTAGATCCGTCAGAGCCACAAGGGCGGGAGACTTAAACCTCGACACGGCTATTAATAGGACATGCTGGAGGGATAGATTCATCACCCAAAGACTCCCTATGCTGTGGAATAAAATCCCGGTATATGTGAGGCAGAGCACCTCGCTGGCCTTGTTCAAGAGAAATCTTGACCAATGGATGGGAGATCGCAGATATACCCCAGGGATTACCTCAGTGTCACTGCTCGACAGAGGCACAGCAAAATAATGGGTATAGTTCCCCATACTAAAGGGGTGGCGTAAGCCACAAAACTATGGGCTAGGCTTGTAAATGCCCTCGGGCAGATAGCCTAGTATGAACCTATGAACCTATGAAAAAATGCGCAAACACGGGTATTTAAAAAGAAAGATGAAAGGGATTTAAATAGCCCAAAATGGCTAGTAAAACTACAGATTCTGAGCTGAAACCACTCCTCCAGTGACAGATAGGCTGCTCAAAGCTCACCACTCTCACTGATGAACAGAGGAGGTTCCTTCTATCTTAGTAAGGTCTGGGCAACATGGGAACTTACAAACAGCCCAGAATTCAGCAAAATCTGAAAAACAGGCTCTACTGGTTATAGAAAGGTGAGAAATGAATAGAGAGATAGGATTTTTTTTGTTTTTTGAAAATTAGAACAGATACAGTAATACAAACACTTCTGAGGCAGTAAAATGGCTCGTGCACTTGTGTGTGTAGCCCTCAGCAATTAAACAGTTGAGAAACACTTAAAAACAATAAATTGAAATGCGAACAGTATCAGAATTAAAAACAGTTCAAAATATGTAGCAAAGTTAATAAAAAATGCTTGGAATAGTGCAGTTAGCAAAAATAAGCAGTAAAAAGCAAAAACAAGGTACTTAATCCACTTTTCCCAATATCACAGTAGACAGTAGGTCAGCATCTCTGCAGCTT
>NC_056729.1:1814149383-1814271297 GCF_019279795.1 Protopterus annectens | reverse complement strand
TCCATTCTTCTTCTACAAAATTCTCACCTTTCCCAAAATTGAAATGTAATTGTCTACTTCCTACCTAGATCTTAGTTCCTCCTAGTTCCTCCCTCCTAAGAGTCACTACAAGCTATGAACCCCGGGTTCCCTTCTTCAACCTTGGTCAGTCCTTAGCTCCTCCCTCTTCCTCTTATCTCCTCCTCCCTGACTAAACCCTTTACTTCCCTTAAGTGGTCTCATCCCTCTACCCTCTTGTCTGCCTAGTCTCACATTTGAATCTTTTTGCCTTTTTCCTTAAAGATGTTCTTCTGGACTCATTCATAACATGAACATTACTCTACCTCTTCTTCTGCTATCTGCCTCCTGTCCTCTCTTCTCCTTCAAACTATTTTCTTCTCCTTTGCTTACCTGCTCTTGCATTCAAACTCATTCTATATTTTCCTTTTATTTCCTACTTCACGTAACATTTCAGTAGCATAAAAACAAATTTCTCATATTGCCTACTGTACTTCATTGTTTAAAAACTGTTAAAATATTTGCTATTAGAACTCTGAGTGTTTTTGTATATAATGTATTAATTTTCAGTCTCTTTGCTGTGTTTTTGTGTGCAATGTATTATCTTCAATGTATGCTTGTGTTTTTGTGTTCAATGTATTACTACAATGTATTCTCACGGAGCTTTTCTCCCCGGGCCTCCACTGAAAACGGGCTTCCGAGCCCAGTGGACTTCCCCGGTTATCAAACTGGAAATAAATAAATAAATAAATAGTCCAGGCTATTCTGCAAAGTACTGCTGCTACAGCATGATGGACCTGGATTCTGGATTCATTGTAGATTTCTGCCTGGAGCAGGTCAGCCAAGGTGTATCCTCAGTGGCACTGGAGAAGAAAGCTTTTAAGAAGTGCATGAAAAACTTGATGGATAAAAATGTTAATGTCAGCCTTGTGGCGACAGACAGACATCCTGGAATAAGGTTATTGATGCGCACAGAATTTCCAAATGTGGATCATCTGTTTGATGTGTGGCATATGACCAAAAATTTGACTAAGAAAATCACTGAAGCTGGGAAAAGGAGAGGCAAGCAAGACTTACTGCAGTGGTGCCACAGTATTTCAAATCACCTGTGGTGGTGTGCTGAAACGTGTGAAGAGGATGCAGTAGTACTAGAGGAGAAATGGTTGTCGTTGCTCTACCATGTAACTGACCAACACAGTTGGGATGGTGGCAACAAGGTTTCCTGTTGTGGACATGAAATGCCACTCATCGATGGAGATGAGACAAAGTGGCTGGAAGAAGATGATGCCTGTCACAGTGCATTGAAGAGAATTGTTACTAACAAATTTCTCATTAAAGATTTGAAGCACATCACCAAATTCTGCCATACTGGTGATCTTGAGGTATTCCATGCATTACTATGCAAATATTTCCCCAAGTTTGAGCACTTTAGTTTTGCAGGAATGAAAGCAAGAATCATACTTGCCATCCTGGATCATAATGAGAACGTCCATCGTGAGCAAGCAGTGGTGAGATTCCCTACAAAGATGTCGGCAGCAAAGGGAGAGCTACGGTATCGCGTGGTGTACCCAAAAGCAAAACAGGAGTGGGTAGCCAAACCAATATTTGAGAAAAGAAAGTTTGACTACATATATGACCTGATGTTGGAAGTTATAAAAGCTAAACGAGGGATCTTGGAAACGCAACCCATGTCTATACCTGACATACCAAAGAATATTGCTAAGTGTGAACGTCCTGAGAAGAGTATGGTGATTGCTAGACATATTTCACGATTCGGTGACTGTAGTAAACCTCCAGGTTGAAACAGCACATTTACTAATGTGGACTGGGTACTGAAGTGTGTCTGAAAGGGAGGTACCGACTCCCATAGTCAGACACACTGACGTCCCGCTCACCAGACTGAGTAAGGAGAAGGTCACAGTAAGCTGCCTGTCGGGCGCTAGAATCCGCCACATAACGCAACCAGCGGGTACAAGTACGACTCAGTCATTGTCCACGCTGGTGTCAACGACCTGAGACGTACCTCCTTGGACTACATGAAAAGTGACATTGAGGAGCTGTCTGATTATGTAGCCCAGCAGGTATGACCCTGACCGTGAGCAGTATCCTACCTTCACCTAGAATGATGCCACAATACAGTGATAAGATGATCAGCTGTAATAATTGGCTTAAATTCTGGTGTCATTCAAAGGGGATCCAATGTCTGTCTGCCTGGGATGACATGCTGGACAAGCCACGCTGCTTCGCAAGGGACAGCTTGCACCTGTCACCCATAGGCTTCTGGATATTGGCAAAGGCTCTTGCCACCCCCATAGTGCCTTTTTTAGGCAAGGCGCAAATTCTAAACCTACCACCCTAGAACACAAAAAAGGAAAAAAACTAAGGGTAATGCTGCTCAATGCCAGAAGTCTCAATCTCAAGATGCACTCACTCGAGGCCCTTCTCAGTATGGAGAACATCGATGTCTGTGCTGACAGAAACCTGGTTCAAGGCTCCTGAGAGCACCATCAGGTTTCACCTCATATCATGCGTTACGGCCCCAAAATCCAGACAACACCAAGAAAGGAGGGGGCTGTCCATATTCATAAAGGACACCCACACCTCAAGGTTGGTGGCAACGCACGATGCATCGGAGACCATCCAGGTGCAATTAACCATAGGCAATACTGCTCTGCAATTTGTAGCATGTTACAGGCCACCCTGTCAAACTCAGGAACCTCACATGGCCTTCCTGAAAACATTGGAGGGGATCAATGTATCTCCAAACACCATCATACTAGGTGATTTCAACTACCCTAATATAGACTGGGAACACTTCTCAAGCCCAAACACTCTAGCCCAAAGGTTCCTGGAGTTCATAAACTCAAATGCCATGGAACAACTAGTCACCATCCCCACAAGAGGAGAAAACATACTTGATCTCATCATCACCAACATGGGATCACAATGTTCAACACCGGAAGTATATCCCTCACTGGTGAGATCAGATCATAAACTAATCTCGCTGCAGGTCCTCATCCTGCCCCCACCTGAAATAAAAAAGACCACAGTGAAAAACTTCTCAAAAGCCGACTTCACACTTCTAAAAACTAGTGTGGTCTCCTTTAAGGCCCCTGAGCCAGTGGTAAACATTACTCAAACCGCTGAATCACTTACAAATGCCTTCTACCAGCACCTACAGGACTGCATGGATCAGGCAATCCCAAACAAAACTAAGACTCTTTGTACCAAAGGCAAGCATCCAGTCTGGTGGACCCCAGCCATAAACAAGCTCTACAACAAAAGGAGGAAGCTACTACAAGATAGAGCAAAATCCTTGAAAGGTAAGACACCTTTGATCATAAGTAAAAAACTGAGAGCTGTCATAAAATCATCCAAGGCAAATTTTGAGAGAAAAATCGCCAAGGACTCAAGACAATCATAAGGCCTTCTTTAGCTATGTTAGAAACCTAGGAGGAAACTCCCAGATATGCTCAGAATTAGTTCAAAATGATGTGAAGATTACTGAACCTACACACATTGCCAACATACTGGCTGACAGGTTCAGTGCAAACTCCCCAAAAAGAGATCTATACCAGAGGATTGTAGCCCCAAACATCTCCAACATCCAGGTGAGAACTGCTCTCTCCAAGGCAAAAACACAGCATCCATGGGACCAGATGGTGTCCCCGCTGTGTGCTCCACGAACTCAGTGAGGAATTAAACCCGCAGTTAGGACAGCTGTTTAATCTTAGCCTCACCTCAGGATAATGCACTCCAAGGAGTGGCGACGGCGACTGTGGTCCCACTTCACAAGGGCGGTGCCTCCACCGACCCTGGAAATTACCGTCCCATTAGCTTGACAAGCCTTATCTGCAAAGCCATGGAGAGGATCATAATGGAACTCATAAATAAAGACATAGGGAACTTGCATACTTTGGATCCAACCCAGTTAGGCTTTGTCAAAGGCAGATCATGCCTTTTAAACTTGGTTGAATTTTTTTTCTAGACAGTCACCAAGGCCATTGATGAGGGAAAGGCAGTCCATACAGCCTAGCTCGACCTGGCAAAGGTCTTCGACACAATACCACACTCATGTCAAAAATCAGCTTGAATGTAAACCCATACATCACAAGATGGGTTGCAAACTGGCTAAGTGACAGAACCCACAGGGTCAGAGTTGCTGAAGCCTGTCAAGTGGTGTCCCACAGGGCTCAGTCCTGGGTCCACTCTTGTTCGGAATCTACTTTTCTGAAGTACAAGCAAACACAGGAGGGTTATGGCTGAAAGTTTGCAGATGACTGCAAACTGCCATAGTCGAAAACACATCTGACACAGATATCCTTCAGAAGGGCCTCACAGAAACGGATAACTGGTGCCAGAGCCATGGCCTAAAGTTAAACGCCAAGAAGTGCATAGTCATACCCTTCGGGAAAAACAAGGTTACCCCTAGCTACCATATAGGTGTCAATGCACTGAGCACAGAAGAAGTCATCAGGGATCTGGGGACCCAGGTTGACAGTAGCCTTTCGTTTGACACTCATGTTGCTAAAAGTAGTTAGGAAAACCTTCTACATTGCCCACCTGATCATGAAGGGATTCACATCTAGATCAAGGGAGGTCATCGTTCCCCTGTACTCATCACTCATTAGACCTATGATTGAGTACAATGCCCCATTCGGAATGTATCTGACCCGACACCTGCAGCAGCTGGAAAGGCCCCAAAAGTTCCTCACCAAACGGATAAAGGGTCTCAAAAATGTCTTATGCTGCCCGACTGAAAACTCCAGCTCTATTCAGTCTCATACCGCTTGCTCAGAGGTGACCTGTGCCTGACATATAAGGCCATGTCAAACCCAGATTTGATGAATATGCTTCACCTCAAATAATCTAGATCCCTCAGAACCACAAGGGCGGGAGACTTAAACCTTGACACAGTTATTAATAGAACGTGCTGGAGGGACAGATTCATCACCCAGAGACTCCCTATGCTGTGGAACAAAATCCCGGTACATGTGAGGCAGAGCACCTCGCTGGCTTTGTTCAAGAGGAATCTTGAACAATGGATGGGAGATCGCAGATATACCCCAGGGATTACTTCAGTGTCACTGCTTGACAGAGGCACAGCAAAATAATAGGCATAGTTTTATTCAAACTAAAGGGGTGGCGAAAGCCACATAACTATGGCCTAGGCTTATAAATGCCCTTGGGCAGATAGCCCAGTATGAACCTATGAACCTAACTATTTTGTGGTTCTAACGACTGCTAGAATATGCAAGATTAGCCCTGATTGACCAGTTAAGTGACACCCATTGGGATGCACCCGGGCATTCAGTACAGCTTCAGAGATCTTACTGGAACTGGAACACATGTGGGGCGTACCTCAAATGCACCTGTTTGCCTTTTCCAACGGGCAATTAGGCTGGCATTGCAAAATGACAAGGCAGTGATAAGTGATGCCACCTCCACCTCTTGGCAGGGGAATTGTCTGCATGCTGTACCACCCTTCAGAGTCTTTCCAAATGTGCAGCTGAAACAAGCTGGAAAAAGTGTACATCTTTAGGTTGACTCAATACTGGTCGAGAGCCCTGGTTCCCTCTATGGTCAATCACACCTAGTTACCACAGTCAGTGGACCAACTAAACACTGTAGTGATCATAGATGAACAAGGCAATCTTGCCTATCAAAGAGGAAAATATTTTCCATTAAGTTTCGAAGTTTTTCGAGACACAGAAAAGTAACATCCACCTAATCCTGTATTGTGTAGTAATGAATGCAGAGGGGTGCATAATGAGCTATAAACGGACTTTTTTATATATGTCTGCATTTCGCAACCTGAATGGACCGTTATACAGACTACCTTCATGAAGGGGGTTCTACATTTAAGAAAACATATGAAAAGGACACCTACATGGGTTTAACTAGAAGGAAAAAGTGCTGAACAGAACCCCCTGTGAGACGTGTCAAAGACTCACCTAAATGTATGTACCTGAAGCAATGAAATTTGACGGGCAGTAATCTTGGACCGGAGGGTCTCCCGTCTAGTCGATGTAATGTTTTTGCTGAAGACCAAAGCATCCTTCATGGCAATGGTGATAGACCTAGTCAGGAACCTGTTATGCATACTGTGGATGTTCACAGACTAATTGTGTTTTATGCACATATCAGAGTGTAAAGAGTTGAGGATTTTGTCTTTGCACCCCCTGGCTGTGTGGAAAAGTAGTGGTCATACTCCACATTTCAGCCTCTTTTCTGCAAGGTAATTACATTTGGCTACCTGTACCATGGAAACACATTGCATGGAAGTAGTACAGCTCACTACAGAAAATGAATGGCCTCTTCAGGGGACTTAAGGGACGTGGGACCACCACCAATGCTATCATTGAAGTAGCTAGTTGTTCCATCGATGAGACGTTGTGTAAAAATGCAAGCAGGGCAATCACAGTGGGCAGAGCTAGATTGGAACGGGCTGTCATCCACCTTTTCCTAGGGAAACATCTATTCAAGAATAGAGTTCATGGTGAGCTGCAGAAGGCAACCACATGGAATAGTACAACAGTGCGACTGGAGGACATCAAAGTTGTGTGAATTGTTACCCGAAAGATGTCCATGCCTTCCATGTTGCAGTATTACTTCACACACTCCCCATCCTGTGATGCACTGGCTCCTGTGGGTGGCATTGGACAATGTTCATCGTGCATACAGCTGCAGTCATCACAAATGGGTTGTCCTGCCATCAGGAGATCACCCTCAGTCGGCAGTATTCCAAAGTCCTTGTCCAGCGTAGTTTGTCTTTACTTCTTCCCTGACGTTAGTGCTGCATGGGTATAAAGGAAACAGCCGAGGCAATTTTCTTCACTATTTATTGCCGTGCGGTGCCCGAAGCAGTTTGCAAGTGCCGGTTGGACAGCTCATGAGAACTAAATATCAGCATTCCAAAGTCATCTAAAAAGATAAGTACCCCATTGGGGATAATTTTCTTGGCTCAGACCAATGTCACTAAAAGCAGTAAAAGGTAATTCTATTTCTTGTGGGAAGCACATGCCTCATAGGGATTTACATTCCCTTTGCATACCTTGCTTAGGCCCAGAACACTACGTGTATGCCTGTCACTTTAGTGCTTTCAGTATGCGCACCATAAAGCGTCGGGGCGAATTCACTGAAAATCTTTTTGTAGAAGATTTGAATTTTACAATGTCGTCTGATATAACGACTACGCATTTACACAAAACACATGGAAAAGGCCAGACACATGCGGTCCGTGGCTTCTACCAACACCACGCTTAAGCCGACCTCTAGTGTCCCAGTTTGCAGCGAGACTATGACACAGCCTCTGCCTACAGACGACAGCTCTTTAGCAGTACCTTGGGTACTCGAGGCTGGTGTCGGCCAAAATCTTACCTGGCTATACCGAAGCCTCCTTTGCTACTGATGCTGAGACAGTTGAGAAATCTGCCTCTTCTCATGGCATCTTCAGACCTCCCTCTACCTTCTCTATAAAGGCCTTTACCAAGGCCAAGGCTTCCAAACACCCCAGGAAACCATTTGGTAAGGGCCCCTCACCTGGAACCACAACGAAAAAGCAGATGCTTAAAATGGCTGAGGACTTGATTACTCATATCAGGAGTACTCGCCCACCCCCACAGATAAAAGGCCTAGAGTGGAGGAATAATCCCTGTCCTCAGAACAGGCTTCCATCATTTGAGCTTACAACATAGGCCTCTGGCTATACCCCCTGTTTTGGATATAGTCTATGGTCTATTCAGAGTCTTGTATTTCACTCCGGATTTGTTGCCATGACATTTCATGGGCACTAACCTGGGACTGTAGGGTCTCCCATCTAGTCGATATGTTCTTGCTCAAGACAAAACCGTCCATGGCAATGGTGATGGACCTATTCGGGAACCTCTGTTATCCATACTGTGGATGTTCACAGACTAATTGTGTTTTATGCACATATCAGAGTGTAAAGAGTTGAGGATATTGTCTTTGCACCCCCTGGCTGTGTGGAAAAGTAGTGGTCATACTTCCACATTTCAGCCTCTTTTCTGCAAGGTAATTACATTTGGCTACCTGTACGATGGAATCACATTGCAGAAGACCATCGTGTTGAATGCATGGAAGTAGTACAGCTCACTACAGAAGACCATCGTGTTGAATGCATGGAAGTAGTACAGCTCACTACAGAAGACCATCGTGTTGAATGCATGGAAGTAGTACAGCTCACTACAGAAGACCATCGTGTTGAATGCATGGAAGTAGTACAGCTCACTACAGAAGACCATCGTGTTGAATGCATGGAAGTAGTACAGCTCACTACAGAAGACCATCGTGTTGAATGCATGGAAGTAGTACAGCTCACTACAGAAGACCATCGTGTTGAATGCATGGAAGTAGTACAGCTCACTACAGAAGACCATCGTGTTGAATGCATGGAAGTAGTACAGCTCACTACAGAAGACCATCGTGTTGAATGCATGGAAGTAGTACAGCTCACTACAGAAGACCATCGTGTTGAATGCATGGAAGTAGTACAGCTCACTACAGAAGACCATCGTGTTGAATGCATGGAAGTAGTACAGCTCACTACAGAAGACCATCGTGTTGAATGCATGGAAGTAGTACAGCTCACTACAGAAGACCATCGTGTTGAATGCATGGAAGTAGTACAGCTCACTACAGAAGACCATCGTGTTGAATGCATGGAAGTAGTACAGCTCACTACAGAAGACCATCGTGTTGAATGCATGGAAGTAGTACAGCTCACTACAGAAGACCATCGTGTTGAATGCATGGAAGTAGTACAGCTCACTACAGAAGACCATCGTGTTGAATGCATGGAAGTAGTACAGCTCACTACAGAAGACCATCGTGTTGAATGCATGGAAGTAGTACAGCTCACTACAGAAGACCATCGTGTTGAATGCATGGAAGTAGTACAGCTCACTACAGAAGACCATCGTGTTGAATGCATGGAAGTAGTACAGCTCACTACAGAAGACCATCGTGTTGAATGCATGGAAGTAGTACAGCTCACTACAGAAGACCATCGTGTTGAATGCATGGAAGTAGTACAGCTCACTACAGAAGACCATCGTGTTGAATGCATGGAAGTAGTACAGCTCACTACAGAAGACCATCGTGTTGAATGCATGGAAGTAGTACAGCTCACTACAGAAGACCATCGTGTTGAATGCATGGAAGTAGTACAGCTCACTACAGAAGACCATCGTGTTGAATGCATGGAAGTAGTACAGCTCACTACAGAAGACCATCGTGTTGAATGCATGGAAGTAGTACAGCTCACTACAGAAGACCATCGTGTTGAATGCATGGAAGTAGTACAGCTCACTACAGAAGACCATCGTGTTGAATGCATGGAAGTAGTACAGCTCACTACAGAAGACCATCGTGTTGAATGCATGGAAGTAGTACAGCTCACTACAGAAGACCATCGTGTTGAATGCATGGAAGTAGTACAGCTCACTACAGAAGACCATCGTGTTGAATGCATGGAAGTAGTACAGCTCACTACAGAAGACCATCGTGTTGAATGCATGGAAGTAGTACAGCTCACTACAGAAGACCATCGTGTTGAATGCATGGAAGTAGTACAGCTCACTACAGAAGACCATCGTGTTGAATGCATGGAAGTAGTACAGCTCACTACAGAAGACCATCGTGTTGAATGCATGGAAGTAGTACAGCTCACTACAGAAGACCATCGTGTTGAATGCATGGAAGTAGTACAGCTCACTACAGAAGACCATCGTGTTGAATGCATGGAAGTAGTACAGCTCACTACAGAAGACCATCGTGTTGAATGCATGGAAGTAGTACAGCTCACTACAGAAGACCATCGTGTTGAATGCATGGAAGTAGTACAGCTCACTACAGAAGACCATCGTGTTGAATGCATGGAAGTAGTACAGCTCACTACAGAAGACCATCGTGTTGAATGCATGGAAGTAGTACAGCTCACTACAGAAGACCATCGTGTTGAATGCATGGAAGTAGTACAGCTCACTACAGAAGACCATCGTGTTGAATGCATGGAAGTAGTACAGCTCACTACAGAAGACCATCGTGTTGAATGCATGGAAGTAGTACAGCTCACTACAGAAGACCATCGTGTTGAATGCATGGAAGTAGTACAGCTCACTACAGAAGACCATCGTGTTGAATGCATGGAAGTAGTACAGCTCACTACAGAAGACCATCGTGTTGAATGCATGGAAGTAGTACAGCTCACTACAGAAGACCATCGTGTTGAATGCATGGAAGTAGTACAGCTCACTACAGAAGACCATCGTGTTGAATGCATGGAAGTAGTACAGCTCACTACAGAAGACCATCGTGTTGAATGCATGGAAGTAGTACAGCTCACTACAGAAGACCATCGTGTTGAATGCATGGAAGTAGTACAGCTCACTACAGAAGACCATCGTGTTGAATGCATGGAAGTAGTACAGCTCACTACAGAAGACCATCGTGTTGAATGCATGGAAGTAGTACAGCTCACTACAGAAGACCATCGTGTTGAATGCATGGAAGTAGTACAGCTCACTACAGAAGACCATCGTGTTGAATGCATGGAAGTAGTACAGCTCACTACAGAAGACCATCGTGTTGAATGCATGGAAGTAGTACAGCTCACTACAGAAGACCATCGTGTTGAATGCATGGAAGTAGTACAGCTCACTACAGAAGACCATCGTGTTGAATGCATGGAAGTAGTACAGCTCACTACAGAAGACCATCGTGTTAAATGCAATGTCTAACATGGTGCTACAATGAATTCATGTGATGTGAAATGGAGTCTACAAATGGGTTATGGATGGTTTGTGATGTGCAATGTTATGGTTTCCTGACTTGATGAATATAGCTAAGTGGATTGGTTCTTAAGTTGTTAATGGATGGTAAATTAAATGGTGTGTGTCTGATGGTTAAATGGATGGAATTGATAAGCTATGTAAGGTAGAATTGTATTACTGATGGTGTATGGACTGGTTATTACATGCAGTCACTAAATGTATCTTTTTGGCTTCATCTGTGAATGGTATGATTATAGTCCTGCACATTACACACTTGGAAAGTGCCATTTTCAATGGAGTATCAATCCAAGCATGAAATAGTGAAGGGCACAGGTTGTTAAGTAGGGATACTAGTTTGTAACAAGTTGGTCCGGGTGAAACTTTTGTTTGGTTGTGGTCATTTGGGAACAAGTAGCTGAGCATGCAAGTTTGCAATTTTGAGGTACATGGTGTTCCTGCTGTTGAGCAGTTGAGGCTCGGGACAAATGATAATATTTTATGGAATGTGTACTGGTATTGTGAAGTGAAAAAGTTTTCAGAAATAGTGAAGTGAAAATAAAGTTTTCAGAAATAGTGACGTGTATGTGTGCTGCTAGAATTAAATAAAATAACAAAGGTCAATCGATTGGCATAACTTGTGTAAGATCTGTCATGTTGTGCAGATGTAGACCAAGAGATTGCTATTGTGGAATGTCTTGTCTTAGCCTTGATTTGCAGTACTATTGTGTGAATGATGGAGCGGTATGAAGTTGTGTATGATTCCTTTTTATTTGTCGGCAGCTGGAGCTTGTACAGTGTCTAAGGACTGGTCCTTGGTGAATAAATGTATGCATGTAGATTTTTTTGGCTGGGCAAGCGTCGCATGCATCTGGAAGACTGTTGGATGCATCTGGAAGACTGTTGGATGCATCTGGAAGACTGTTGGATGCAAATGGTGGTGTGAGTGGATCAGGCTGTAGACGGAAGTATTGTGGTGTGAGTGGACCTCTGTGATGCTGGCTACCTTGACGAGGTACAGAGGCTTTTCACAATAGTGCTGTGGGAATTGCCACTTTTGCACATTGTAAACCAAAAGCCAGCTAATCTTGTATGTCTGAGGGATCAGTTGACTTCTGGTACATTTTTAAAAATTAAATGGTATATGATTGCTATAGATTTGTAAGGTCTATTAAAATAAAGTGTTTCATACGTGATGGATCTTCATTACGCTGCAGTCTTAATGTATACAGGGGTTATATTTAGAGATAAATGGATATAGCACAGACTTTGTAAATTGAGATGCTGTAAAGCTAAAAATGTAGTAAGACCATGGATACTAAGCGGTGAAATTCTGAGTAAACCAATATATGGTGCAGTATATGTAGTTGACCATTGCTGGAACTGTGAAGTCCAGCCAAATAAGTTCACTAATCTCACTATTAAGAGCCCTACTGATGAAGTACAGTAACGGCTACAAAAAGGATAATTTTGCAGTGACCATGCGTAGACAGTAACAGGATGTTATTGCATAAGACTGTCTGGCACAATTAAAGTGCAACAATTTACAACTGGTATGCATTACCATAAGTTTTTTTTTAATATTGACTCAAAGCATGTGTGTGCTGTCATGCAGGTCTGAAATTATTTGTTTATAGTGTATCATCTGTTGGCTATTTAAACAGGAAGGGAAAATAAGTGGCAGACTGATGCTTTGCAAAGCAGGGAACTATTGCCAGTGCTATGTTGCTTGGTTTTAAATTTGACAGGAGTAGTGCAACAAAAAAAGTCTCCCACTAAGGAGGAAAAGGCAGACTAGCAAACAATACATTGGTCTGGTCACCTGCTGTGATGAGCTGTCAATCACATGCAGATAATGGCTCAAATTACCCTTGGCTGTTTGACAGCTAGGGAAGGTAGGTGTGAAGTGGGAGGGGAGATTCCTTGGAGAGCTAGATTCCAGCCTTCACAAAAGAAAGCAAGTTAGCATTTGAAAGGAGAAAAAGCTAGAAAATGCACTTTTGTGTTCTGTTTTGTAGCATTTGCACTGCTTGTGTTTCAAGTGGTCATTTAAAAAGGATAACAATTTAACCAAAAATAGTGGATTTGAAGACTGCAGTGAATGCCTGTTAAGTCAATGAAGTCATGGCAACTTAAGGGAAAAAGTGGCAGATCTGATGCAATTTTCGGGAGACAAATGATGCATTCTGGGATAGTTGAGGCAGAGTAAACAGTCTGAATTTTTTCAATATGCCAGACCCCATGTGGTCAGAGTCAGAAATTGCATATAAAAATATCTAAAAAGCTACAAATAGTCTCAGAGTGCTGTTAAAATGTAGGAAACATCAAACCATGATGAAATTAATATGTTTTTTGAGTCTGAGGGCGCGGTTGTCCTTTAAACTATGAAGTGCAACCAACAATTAAAGCTTATAAAAACAGGAAAAACAGGTAATACCACTATAAAATAGACAGAAACAGTCGTTGAATAACACAAACAGTCGAAAAATGCAAGAAAAAATACTTAAAATCTGGAAAGTTGCTTTTTCTGCTCTCTGCTGCTCTAGGAACTCTGCTGGATACCACGAGGAGCTGTGCTGAGTTCTCTACAGCCAGAAAAGCCAGCCAAAGTGTGCTTTATAGCAGGGGGCTGGAAAAGGCAGGAAATGACCCAAAATGGCCAATGAACTACAAGTTACTGTCTTAAACCACTCCTCTGAGGACAAACAGGCAGCTCAGTACTCCCCACTCCCACTGGTGAGTAAAGAAACTTCCCCCTGACCAAACAAAGAAAATGGAGAAGCACAGGAACCAAGACAAAGCCCAGGGATCAGCAAAATCTGATCACTGGAACAAACTAGCCAGGAAAGTTAGGAAAACAAGATTTTTTTTTGTTTTTTTTCAAATTTTTTTCACAGACAGAACAGAAAACACAATAAACGCTTTGCTTTTCGATTAAATGCTATCAGAAGCTAGTAGACTTGAGTGTATTAGCCTGTAGTTTAACTTTTAAGCAAACTTAAACTATGAAGTGCAACCAACAATTAAAGCTTATAAAAACAGGAAAAACAGGTAATACCACTATAAAATAGACAGAAACAGTCGTCAAATAACACAAACAGTCGAAAAATGCAAGAAAAATACTTAAAATCTGGAAAGTTGCTTTTTCTGCTCTCTGCTGCTCTAGGAACTCTGCTGGATACCACGAGGAGCTGTGCTGATTTCTCTACAGCCAGAAAAGCCCGCCAAAGCGTGCTTTATAGCAGGGGGCTGGAAAAGGCAGGAAATGACCCAAAATGGCCAATGAACTACAAGTTACTGTCTTAAACCACTCCTCTGAGGACAAACAGGCAGCTCAGTACTCCCCACTCCCACTGGTGAGTAAAGAAACTTCCCCCTGACCAAATAAAGAAAATGGAGAAGCACAGGAACCAAGACAAAGCTCAGTGATCAGCTAAATCTGATCACTGGAACAAACTAGCCAGGAAAGTTAGGAAAACAAGATTTTTTTTGTTTTTTTCACTTTTTTTCACAGACAGAACAGAAAACACAATAAATGCTTTGCTTTTCGATTAAATGCTATCAAAAGCTAGTAAACTTGAGTGTATTAGCCTGTAGTTTAACTTTTAAGCAAACTTAAACTATGAAGTGCAACCAACAATTAAAGCTTATAAAAACAGGAAAAACAGGTAATACCACTATAAAATAGACAGAAACAGTCATCAAATAACACAAACAGTCGAAAAATGCAAGAAAAAATACTTAAAATCTGGAAAGTTGCTTTTTCTGCTCTCTGCTGCTCTAGGAACTCTGCTGGATACCACGAGGAGCTGTGCTGATTTCTCTACAGCCAGAAAAGCCCGCAAAAGCGTGCTTTATAGCAGGGGGCTGAGAAAGGCAGGAAATGACCCAAAATGGCCAATGAACTACAAGTTACTGTCTTAAACCACTCCTCTGAGGACAAACAGGCAGCTCAGTACTCCCCACTCCCACTGGTGAGTAAAGAAACTTCCCCCTGACCAAACAAAGAAAATGGAGAAGCACAGGAACCAAGACAAAGCTCAGTGATCAGCTAAATCTGATCACTGGAACAAACTAGCCAGGAAAGTTAGGAAAACAAGAATTTTTTTTGTTTTTTTTTCAAATTTTTCACAGACAGAACAGAAAACACAATAAATGCTTTGCTTTTCGATTAAATGCTATCAAAAGCTAGTACACTTGAGTGTATTAGCCTGTAGTTTAACTTTTAAGCAAACTTAAACTATGAAGTGCAACCAACAATTAAAGCTTATAAAAACAGGAAAAACAGGTAATACCACTATAAAATAGACAGAAACAGTCGTCGAATAACACAAACAGTCAAAAAATGCAAGAAAAAATACTTAAAATCTGGAAAGTTGCTTTTTCTGCTCTCTGCTGCTCTAGGAACTCTGCTGGATACCACGAGGAGCTGTGCTGAGTTCTCTACAGCCAGAAAAGCCCGCCAAAGTGTGCTTTATAGCAGGGGGCTGGAAAAGGCAGGAAATGACCCAAAATGGCCAATGAACTACAAGTTACTGTCTTAAACCACTCCTCCGAAGACAAACAGGCAGCTCAGTACTCCCCACTCCCACTGGTGAGTAAAGAAACTTCCCCCTGACCAAACAAAGAAAATGGAGAAGCACAGGAACCAAGACAAAGCCCAGGGATCAGCAAAATCTGATCACTGGAACAAACTAGCCAGGAAAGTTAGGAAAACAAGAATATATTTTTTTTTTCAAATTTTTTTCACAGACAGAACAGAAAACACAATAAATGCTTTGCTTTTTGATTAAATGCTATCAGAAGCTAGTACACTTGAGTGTATTAGCCTGTAGTTTAACTTTTAAGCAAACTTAAACTATGAAGTGCAACCAACAATTAAAGCTTATAAAACAGGAAAAACAGGTAATACCGCTATAAAATAGACAGAAACAGTCATCGAATAACACAAACAGTCGAAAAATGCAAGAAAAAATACTTAAAATCTGGAAAGTTGCTTTTTCTGCTCTCTGCTGCTCTAGGAACTCTGCTGGATACCACGAGGAGCTGTGCTGATTTCTCTACAGCCAGAAAAGCCCGCAAAAGCGTGCTGTATAGCAGGGGGCTGAGAAAGGCAGGAAATGACCCAAAATGGCCAATGAACTACAAGTTACTGTCTTAAACCACTCCTCTGAGGACAAACAGGCAGCTCAGTACTCCCCACTCCCACTGGTGAGTAAAGAAACTTCCCCCTGACCAAACAAAGAAAATGGAGAAGCACAGGAACCAAGACAAAGCCCAGGGATCAGCAAAATCTGATCACTGGAACAAACTAGCCAGGAAAGTTAGGAAAACAAGATTTTTTTTTTTTTTCAATTTTTTTTCACAGACAGAACAGAAAACACAATAAATGCTTTGCTTTTCGATTAAATGCTATCAAAAGCTAGTACACTTGAGTGTATTAGCCTGTAGTTTAACTTTTAAGCAAACTTAAACTATGAAGTGCAACCAACAATTAAAGCTTATAAAAACAGGAAAAACAGGTAATACCACTATAAAATAGACAGAAACAGTCGTTGAATAACACAAACAGTCGAAAAATGCAAGAAAAAATACTTAAAATCTGGAAAGTTGCTTTTTCTGCTCTCTGCTGCTCTAGGAACTCTGCTGGATACCATGAGGAGCTGTGCTAAGTTCTCTAAAATATAAACCACAAATTAACTTTAGAGTTATTACCTGTCCCACTTTGTGAGGGACAGTTCATCTTTGGGCAGTTGTGTCCTGACAAAAAAATTAAAAAATGGCAAATGTCCTGAGATTTTAGGACAAAATTATTTCCTATATTTTATGTAATAGTTGCTTAAAACAGTTATTCTGTATCTAAAATACCTAAATGTTATAAGAAACAGAATAAGCAACTAAAATGCTACAAGAATAAGCTTTTATTTAGGCAAAAAAGATAAGTTATATCCTTTGTACTGATCGTGGGTATTTGTTAGCCTGTAAAATCTGATGTTTGTACTGAAAATATCCCACTTTGGCCATTTGAAAAGGTGGCAACCCTAATTAACTTTGCTTTAGTCAGTGTGGACCTTGAACTATGGAAATGACAACTCTACAAGAACCTCTCAAAATCCTGCATTCACAAACACAGAAAACGAAAAACAAAAAAAACATAAATTTTATTACTTTTATGTGCCATGGAAATTATTTACTTTGCTGATACATGTAACTGCTTGTACTTTTAAACATGATGGGGACCAAAGTGAAGCTGAGGTTTTTTTGCATAAAACTTCAAAATTACTTTTTATGAGACAATTTTATTTTATCAGTATGTTACAATATAGGACAGGTGGATTTTTCATTCTCTTTCATGCTTGCTTTGGATTATGGGTATACGAATAGCCATTACATCAACTTCCGACTGGTGTGCTTGATTGCAGCTGAATCACCTTCCTACTTGATGCACCAGATGTTGGGGGGGGGTTTCTGTAGTGAACATACCTATGTTATTGCTGGCGCTGCCTTTTATCCTGCTTAAAACTGGTAATTTTTTTGAGAAAAGGTGGTGTGTTGCACTTAATAAATAAGGACAAAAATTAAACTTATTTCCATCAGAAAATGCATTTTAAATCCCAAGATAAAAGAGGAAAGGCCAGGAGAACCAGTAAAAAATATTTATTGCACATATCCCCTAAATCTAGCGTTTCGGCTCAAAAAGCCTTCAAGGAGTAAAAGCATCACATAATTGTTCTTGTTTGTCTTTTCGGCTATTCCCGATAAGGGGTCACCACAGCAGAACTCTGGTCCGCTAATGATTGGCAGTAGATTTGTATGGTGCCAACTTGCCAGCCCGACGCCCATCCTTCAGCGAAGGCATGCCCATTCATGCATGTCTTTCGGAGGCCACTCGACCACAGGGAGGACATGCAGACTCCACACAGAAGGCACTCCCCGCACACTAGCTGAGAATCGAATGGGAGAACCTCTTACTGGGAGGGAACAACGCAACCGCTGTACCACCGCGGCTATACATCATTGCACATCTTAAATAGTTCTAAAAACCTGCCACTAATTACACAACTGCAGTCTGTATTAAGTCCAGCAGGGGGCAGGATTCCATATTTTTAAAATAAATAACAGCTTCTTTATGCAATAGCTTCTTTTTAATGTCTAAACATTTATCATGATCATAGGAGCATAGGAAGTTACTAGGCTATTGGCCCCGAGACCCTTACAAGCCTAGCCAAGAATTTAGCCCATGTTCCGACAAGTCAGCACCTGATGACCCTGTCCAGCAGGGACACAGGTGGAATCCCAGTGATGTATTTTCTGTTCCCCATCTGGTTATTCAGGTTGCGCTTAAAAAGGGTTAATGAAGTACTCTGCTTGAAGTGGAGGGAGACTCTATTCCACAGAAGGGGGAGTCTCTGGGACACAAATCTGTCCCACCAAGTCCTATTGATGTCATAGACCAGGTTGAGGTCATGCTTGCAGGTTACTTGAGTGGAATTTGACTTGCAGATATGCAGCAGTCCCATCAAGATGGGGTCTGAAATTGCTTTGTATGCCAGAGGTCACCTCTGATGAATGTGTATATGAGACTAAGTAGAGAGGCAGGACTTTTAGCCTATCTGTGTAGGGTAGATGTTTGAGGCCCTGGATTCTCCTGGTGAGGAACCTGTGGTCTCTCCAGCTGCTGCATGTGCTTTGTGAGGTATATGCCGAAAGGGGCATTGTACGCAGTAATGGGTCTTACAGGGGAAGAATAGAGATGTTATGACCTCTTTGTCCCTGGATGAGATACCCTTACTAATGAGGTGGGCCATGTAGAAAGCTTTCCATACACAGAGGCAATATGGTGGTCAAAAGTCAGTTTGCTATTAACCTGCATGCCCAAGTCCCTCAAAACCAATTGCCTGCTTACAACCATGTTATTAATGTGATAATTTGTGGGCTGCAGAATGATACCTTTAAGTCCCTCTGGATCACTGTCATGATGTAATTTAAAATGCATATCAAGAGGGCTTTCAAGTCTAACATTCTTAATGTCTCTGACATGTTCTTGTAATCTAAACTTGAATTTCAAATCTGTTGTGGTGCAGTATTTTAAATCACACTTTTATTCTGTCAGTGTCTGAAGTCAAGTCCCTGTCTGTTTCTGGATTTGTCCCTGGTCCCATTGAGATTTGTCCTTGATTTGTTGAGAGCTATGCATCCCCTTCCCAAAAAGTCTGCAAATGGTAAAATGAAAATAATTATTAGTAGAAACAGGTTTTACAGTCCAGATCAGCATATATATGTTCCTGGGATATTCATAGCAGTGTGGAGAGAATGAAGTGTCCCATTGATAATCAAGTTCCTGGGATATTCATAGCAGTGTGGAGAGAATGAAGTGTCCCATTGATAATCAAGTTCCTGGGATATTCATAGCAGTGTGGAGAGAATGAAGTGTCCCATTGATAATCAAATATGTACAGCAGTAGGAAATAATGTGAGAAAAAAGTAGGGCTGGATATAATGGTTAAGGTGCTTACCTTACAAAGACAACCTGTAAAGTCTGATTCTCAATTAGCTTAGTCCAAACTTATTTAGCTGACTTACAAAGAACTCTGTACATTTTTCCCATGATTCAACTGTATGTAGAGCCATCCAAGCTAAAGTAAGAATATTTCCTGATTAATTGCACTTATACTTGCTTTAAACAGTGATCACTTTTAGCAATTTCAAGCATTTATTTAATTTTGTGGCAAAAATAGTAATTTCTGCATACCTCTCAACTTCCATATTAGAGACTCAGAGACACAGGATCTTAAAATCAGTGAGAATCAGGACAGATTTACATTATATATGTAAAATCTAGCAATTAACAATGGTCTCAAAACAACAGAAGGAACTCATCAGTCCAGACATTATGCCTCTGAGCTTTGAGATCAAACAGTCATACAATGCTTTCTTCCAGCAGAGTGGTTGTGGTTACATTTTTGAAGTTCAACATTTAACAGTTTATTTATTTTTTATTTTATTTTTTATTTTACATTTGTTAACCGGGCTAGTCTGGCTGGATGCATGTCCATTTTCAGCAGAGGCCCGAGGAGAAAAGCTCCATTAACATACTAGTAGCTAACAGTGAAAAACAATCAAAAAATTCAAACAATCAATAAATTCAAACAATCAGACACAAATGCAAAAGCAAACATCAAATAAACCAAATGTAAAAAAAAAGTAAGCAGATTAGGAACAGTTATTATGTAGTTTAGAAAAAAATTCAGAGGTAGTTGAACAAGAGATAACAATGGAGAGGCAGTATTGCAATGAATTAATTGTTAGGGTGAGACTGTCATGGAATGAAGAGGATAGAGAAAAAAATTGTGACATATGGAGAGTCAGTAACAAATTCACTAATTACAATTTAGAATAGTACACGTTATGCCAGGGTACTAGTATTATGAAAGAGATTAGCATTGAAGTGATCAGAATGTATGTAAGTAGGAAAAAATGACAAGATGTAGTGATACAGCAAGAACAAGGAAGAAATACAAAGTGAAAAAGAAAAGAAGGAAGAATAAATATGCAGGTAGGTCAGAAGAGGGATAAATCAGAAGTAAAGGATAATCATTAAGAGTGAAGAGGAGGGGACTGGAAAGAGATGCATTATATGTTGAGCTCAGTCAGGATTAGAGCATGGGCATAGCCAGTGTGTTTGGAAATGGTGTCTTAACTGTTTTTTGAAAAAGTGAGATGAGCTTAGGGTGGTAAGTTCCACGGGAAGTTTATTCCAATATGAACCAACAGTATTTGCAAATAAGGAGTCACCTGCTTTATTGTGGGATTTAAGAGTAGTTACTAGAAGCTTGTTGGCTGAGCGAAGTGAGGTAAGATTTTTATATGGGGTGATTAGGTTATTAAGTATGGGTGTATTGAAGGGGTTGTGTAGAATTTTAAAAGTGATGACTAATTGACGCAGGAGTATTAGGTTCTGAAGTTCTAGCCAGTGAAGTTTCTTTAGATTGAGACAATGATGAGTACGAAAAGGGGATCCTGTGGCAAACCTGGCAATACTATGGTAGGCTGTGTTAAGTTTATAAAGGTTGGCTTTAGAAATGTTGATAAAGGATGGAGAGGCATACAATAGTGTGGAGATGAGGTGAGTTTGGGCAAGAGACACTCGGGTGGTAGCATTAAGAAAGGGCTTAATTCTGTAGAGGGCACCTATTTTCTTATTTACAGTCTTGATGGTTAGATTAATGTGGTTGTCAAAGCTTAGCTGATTGTCAATAGTAACGCCTAGTAGTTTGGTGGAATAGTCAGGTTTAATGATAGTGCCATTACAGGCCACAATGGAAAATGAGATTGGGGTGGATTTGAGGGTTGGGGTGAAAAGTAGTAATTTGGTTTTTTTGGGATTAAGGAGGAGACAGATCTGTTGGAACCATTTTTCTGCTGTTGTAAAGACCTTTTGGGTGGAGGAGTGGAGTTCTTCTGGAGATGGAGCAGAGCAGATGAGAGTTGAATCATCAGCATACTGTATGCAAGTGGATGTCGGGAGGGAAGTGGGCAGGTTATTTATGAATATTGAGAAAAGGAGGGGACCTAAGATGGATCCTTATGGGACTCCGATAGTAACTGGGAGCTGAGAGGATAGATGGTTGTCCCAGAGGACTGCTTGTTTTCTATTTGTCAAGTATGAGTCAAACCACTGTAGTGCTAGTGTATCAAGTGAGAGGGATTTTAAAGTATCTAGGAGAAGTTGATGGTTGACCATATCGAAGGCTTTAGAGAGGTCCAGGAATAGTGCAGAGGAGAAAAGGTTTTTATTGCGATTTTTGTTGATCACGTCTATGAAGGAGAGGAGGGCAGTGGAAGTACTGTGGTGGGGCCTAAAACCATGCTGAGAGTCTGCGAGTAAGTTATTTTGCAAGAGATGATGTAAGAGTTGATGGTGTATGCAGCGTTCCATAATTTTAGATAGAGGAGATAGAAGGGCTATAGGCCGGAAATTAGAAAGTTCGTTGGAGTTTCCTCCTTTATGGAGTGGAATGATATGGGAGATTTTCCAACAGGATGGGATAGTGGATTCGGTTATGGTTCTGTTAATTAAGATGGAGACTGGGTAAGCTAGTTCAGTTGCTGCTAGTTGAAGATACTCAGCTGGTAGATTGTCAGCAGAAGGGGTGCAAGGTTTAAGTTTAGAGAGTAACTTACGTATATAGGTTGTGGAGACTGTATTAAATATTAGAGTAGGGGTGCTGTTTTGAGGAGAGGAGGTTATTTGAAGGGGAGGAGGGGGGTCATGGTGTTAGCTAGAGTGGCAACAGTTTGAGAGAAGAAGTTGTTGAAAGTATCGGCTATTATATTAGATTGGGTCTGAGCTAGGCTAGTTGGTGTGGGTGTTATGGTGTTCCCTGGGTGGAGCAGTTTATTGATTCCTGACCAGAAATGTTTGGGGTTTTGGTTTTGTTGATACTGCAGGTAATAGTTCTTTTTATCTAGATAGGTGAGTTTTTTTGTTGTGTTTCTGAGGTGTTTGAAATTTTGATGGTCAGTTGGGTTTTTAGTGGATCTCCATTTATTCCATAATTTATTTCTAGCTAGCATTGTTTGTTTGGTTTTCTTTGAAAGCCATGGGGCTGCTTTGGAGCCTAGTCTAATCAATCGAGATGGGGCATGGTGCTGGAGAATTAGTAGGAAGGTATTGTTGAAATGGGTAACTGCTTCATCAAGTGGGAGGTGTTTTAGAGTTGACCAGTTATATTCTTTGAGTTCATTACGAAAGGATGATAGGTTAAAATTTGTTTTGTTGTATACAGTACGATAGGTAGCCTGCTTGGGATTGTTGTATTTTTGTTTAGTGATATAGGTAAGGAGATGGTCACTGATATTGTCAGGGAGTATTCCAGTTTTATAAGAGAGGGGATTGTTGTTGATCAGTATCCAATCCAGGATGGCTTGTTTCTGGGTTGATTTGTGTATTCTAGTAGGGGAGTTTATGGTTTGTTGAAAGGTAAAGAGATTAAGGTGAATGGAAGGTTTGGGAGAGATGCAGGAATTCCAATCAGTATTAAAGTCTCCTAAGATTATGGTTTCCCGAGGAAAGCTACAGGAGACCCAGCTAAGGATATTTTCTAGTGTATTGCCGTTATTGCCTGGAGGGATGTAGGAGCATATTATATAGATGGCTTTGGTTTTATTAATTTGGAGTTTGGAACAGAGTATTTCAGCATTGGCTGGGGAGGGGGGCAGGGAGTCAATTAAGGCTAGCTGCAGTTGGGATTTGTATAATAAGGCCACTCCACCACCCTTTTTGTTAAGACGATCTTGCCTTAAGGTGCTATAGCCTGGGGGAGTGATTTCATTGTCTTTGGTACCTGGATTAAGCCAAGTTTCAGTGATACAGAGAATATCAAAGGCATAGAAGTCAATTAAAGCATGGAGTTGTGTGATTTTATTGTTGATGCTGCGAATATTTAAGTGAGCTATAGAGAGGGAGTCAGTGGAGAAAGGTGAACCAAAACTATTAGCAGTTTGGTCAGTATAGAAAGGAGAACCAAAACTATTAGCAGTTTGGTTAGTAGGGGTATGGCTGAGATGATTGTTGGGGCCAGGGTTGGGGTGGATGTCTCCATGTATCAGTAAAAGTGTTTGTGGGACTTGAAATACCTTTGTATTTTTGCAGGGTATTAGATGTAACCGTCTAGTGGTTAGGAATCTGTTATGGTGTAATTTGTGGTAGAGAGGGGGAAGGAAGGGACAGGATGATAGGATATTAATATGTGTTTGTTTAGCTAGAGGAAGTGTAGAGGTTGTGTGTTTGGCTAAATTAGGAGATTGGTTAAGCATTAGATATTTGTAGGAAGTAAGAGTATAGTAGAGAAGAAGGATGTTAAGAAATGGTAGAGAATAAAGCATGTTAAGGCTTAAAGGCATGTTATTAGTGAGATGAGGTTAGTGAGTGTAGGAGTGGGTGGTTTGGGATGGTTGAGAGTGGGGTGTGGCAGATAGATAGGACTCTGGAGAGTGGGTGTGGTGGTAAAAACTGGAGAATAGAGTTAATAGGTGGGAGTGGGGCAGGAAATGAGATAGGAAGTTAGTAGGTTGGGGGCGTGTTTGAGCGAGTATAAGGGTAGGGCCCCTGGGGGTGGGTGGGAATTGGGGGTAGGGAGGGGAGCGGAGTGGCGTTGAACGAGCGGAAGAGCCAGTGAGGGGATAAGGCAGAAAACAATCAGGGAAGAAGAGAGAGACACTATATAAGGTGTGGGGTGGGGGTGAGCTATAGAGTAATAGTGCAGTGGGGATGTGTGGTGGGTGGAGAGAGTCAAAAATGGGGAAAAAATAGTGTGTTCTATAGCACAATACTCTGAAAAATATGGGAATAAATAGTGAGTTTCTTATTAGAAAGGGCGCCACCTAGTGGCCAGGTCTGGTATGATGTGGGACAGAGCAAGCAGAGAGTTCACCAAGTGAAAATGTCTGGATAGTGGGGGAGTTTCCCTAAGGATAAAGCTGAGGAAAGGAGGGAAAGAGAAAAGAGATTAAAATACTACTGGAGGGGGTGGGGGGCTGCTGGTTAACCTGGGAGGGAAGTAAAAATAGCCTGAAGAGTAAAAATCATACAGTACAAGAGTAGGACATACTTTCCAAAAAGGTCTACTCTGGGTAGACAGTCTTATAGGGGAGGACGTAAAATCCTATTCAGGATTGTGTTGCTTAGTATGATATCCACAGGGCCTCTTTAGCAAGGGTAGGACAGGAACTCAGGTGTACAGGCTGATAATTATATAGGAAGAGAAAGAAAGAGAAAAGTAAGTAAATTCATTAGTCAATGAAGCATGTAACAGATAACCAGACCATATGCCTAAATTTAAACAAGATCAGTACAGAGACTAACACAATTCTCACCTTATAAAACAGTCTAGCCAGACAGACAGTGAAACACAGTAGGGAACATACATTCGTACTACAGATAAGTACTAGAAAGTCATTGTAGCTAGTGACATAAACCCTAATGTGTAATTAAGTTAATCTTTGCAACAATAGTATCAAGCAGTTCCAGTTATCAGAAAAATGGCAGATCTCAACATCTACAGTCTAGCGTCTATAACAACAACTAAAGGATCCCGAGAGGGATACAAATTAGAAAGAATGTTGCCTCATATTTGTAGGACAAAAAGAACTGGCGTTATGCACATAGGGGCAGTAATGCCACAACAAAGCTAAACTGTTATGATTTAAGAGCATGAAATTACACAGTGCACAAGGCAGTTCATTAGCTTCAATACCTTTGGCAAAAATATAGACATATAATGCTACGTCCACCCTTAGTATGCAAGTTGTATGTAGTGGAGGACCACGTGGAGGCAGGTCGGGGTAAGATGTGCTTAATTGCAGGAAATATTAACACTATATCAAGCAGAGTGAAAGCGCTCACTGCTATAGATTGCTACTAGAATAGGAGAAGGAGTTTGCTATAGGCTTGGCTCCACAGAGCGCCTAGCAGAGAAAGCTTTGGGAGAGTGCCAGGAGCAGTAGTTAGGGGTAATTCACACAGCTTGTAAAAACAAACACCATGACAAGCGGAGTGAAAAAATAACTGCCGCTATGGTAAGCACGATGAAAATAAACATATACGTAACCGCTAAGTGATACGAAGCAAGCGGTTAAACCCCTCAGCGTTCAAGCAGCTTAGGATGCAAGTTATTGCTAGGATAAGCGGAGGGTTAAGCGCTACCTCAGGGTTGTTAGCCTAATAACATTAGGTGAGGAAACCAAGCGTAACCAATATTAAACGTGGATAGCGTCTTGGCTTCTCAAGTGTCCTGCAAATGTACAAACAGTCGAAGGCTGAAAACAAGCGGAGTGATAAACGCTGCCGCTGCGATAGTTAGCCTGATTTAAATGATGGAGCACAAGCACAAGCGCTATTAAATGAGTAAAATCGGCTTAGTTCCTCAAGCGTCCAACCGACCAAATAATCAGTGGTAAAGGGTTAAAAGCCGCCTCAGTTGGTTCCAGTTACAAAGGTGCTCCACGTGGTTCCCAGAGTCACAGTATAGGATATGCAACCACATAAAGGTATACAGAGCCAGTCTAAGTAAAGCTAGCAGTAATGCAAGTTCAAATAGTATAACGCAGATATAGAGGTAATAAACTAGGCAGTTGTAAATAATTAAAGAATAACAATTATACAATACATGAATGCCACAGAGTACTCACATGAGGATATTCACACCCAACCCGAGGAGACACAGCAGCCCAAAGGGACAGTATATAGGGATGAATCGGCTAAGGGAAGGGTGTATTTGTAGGATGCAACCAGGAAGTGGAAGCAGGTGGGGGGGAGGGGGTGGGCAGGGATAGTAGATAGCAGGAATGCAAAAAGCAGCAATCGCGAGAACAGTTTTCTTACATTCAAGAGGACAAGCCTGTGGAATATATTCATATTTACAATGACATAGAATTATCTACAAAATTCTATCTAGCTAGGCTGGCATCCTTCACATATCTTCACATATCTCCCCCTCCCAGAGAACTCAAGCTAGTTTTTTAAGTGTCCCTTGAGAAAAGTTGCTTGAGAGGGTTAGGTCTATTTGAGTATACCTTACCCCATTTCCTATTTTGGGAGCCCATCTGCATTGGCATTGCTAACCCCACTGCTGTGCTGCATTGACATATCGTATGCTTGCAATCCTAGGCTCCATCTTAGCAACTTAGCATTTTGCTGGCTGCCTTGGTGTAACCATGTTAGAGAATTGTGATCTGTAACTACAGTGACTTTTCTTCCATACAGATAAGGCTGAAGTTTCTGCAGTGCCCACACTATGGCTAGACATTCCTTTTCTACCACTGCATAGCATTCCTCCCTGGGTTGGAGCCTATGACTGAGATAAACCACTGGGTGCTCTTCTCCCTCTGAAGAAATCTGGCTAAGTACAGCCCCCACCCCATGGTTTGAAGCATCCACCTGCACAACAAATTCTTTGCTGTAATCTGGACTGGCTAACACAGGGGGTCCTCCCAAAGCTTCTTTAAGCTTCTGGAATGCCTGCTCACATGCTGGGGCCCACACTACCTTATCTGTCCTGTTTTTCCTTGTCAGGTCTATGAGGGGAGCAGCTATGGTATTATAACTGGGGAAGAACTTTCTGTAGTACCCTGCTCTCTCTAAGAATGCCCTTACCTGCTTTTTGGTGACAGGTGCAGGCCATGTCTGAATGGCTTCCACTTTTGTCAGTTTTGGCCTGATCTTACCACTCCCCGCTCTATGTCCCAGGTAGGAGATCTCTGCCACCCCCACCTGACATTTACTGGGCTTAATGGTCAACCCTGCCCTCTGTAGTCTGCCCAGCACTTCCTTGACTTGTTGAAGGTGCTCTTGCCAGGAATGGCTTTAGATGGCAATAGCATATAGATAAGCAATAGCAAACTCTCCTGCTAGAATATGATCTACCAGCCTCTGGAAAGTTGCTGGAGCATTTTTCATTCCAAAGACATCTTTGTGAACTCATACAAGCCAAAAGGAGTCACAAAGGCTGACCTCTCTCTAGCACTGGGATTGAAGGGTACTGGTAAGATGCTTAGCCCCACCCAGCTGCACTAGGGCCTCATCTGTCCTAGGCATGGGGTAAGCATCTGACTCTGTGTGACTATTTAATTTCCTGTACTCCACACAGAACCTGGTGCTGCCATCCTTCTTTGGCACCAGCATCCACTGGGAAGGCCCAGGGACTGTTGGACTCTTGAATTAACCCTAGTTCCAACATCTCCTGTATCTCCTCCCTCAGAGTCTGTTTGACTCTCTCAGGCTGCCTTTTAAGGTCCTGCCTAATAAGCCTTTGGGGTCCTATATCAACCTAGTGTTGCACCAGGTGGGTGCGCCCCAGTTTCCCAGTGAACATGTCCCAGACTCCTGTAACACTGCTCAGATTTCTCAAACCTGGGTAGCAGATAGCTGCTGGGACATTGCTACCCCTTCCACTGAGGTGTCAGTCCAAGCCTCACTGAGGAGATCAGTCATCAGATCTCCTTCAGATTCCTCCTGCAATCCACTGCAAATACGCAGTACAAAGGCCTACCTACCATGGTAAGGTTTTTTCATGTTAACATGGTACAATTTGTGCTCCTGCCTCCGGCCTAGGAGTTCCACCATGTAGTTAACATCACTTGCCTTACTTACCACCTTGAAGGGTCCCTTCCAGGCTGCTTGCAGCTTGTTGTGTCTACAGGAATGAGAACCATTACGTGCTGCCCCACAGCATACTCTCTAGCTCGAGCATTCCTGTCATACCAGACTTTTTTCTGTTGTTGGGCTTCTGCCAGGTACTCCTGGGCCAAGCCCATGAGTTCCCTGAGCCTTCTCCTGAGGTTCAGGACATATGCCACAACAGACTCCTGGTGAGACTCACACTCACCTTCCCACTCATCTCGAATTAAATCTAGAGGTCCCCTCACCCTATACCCATACACCAACTCAAAGGGTGAAAAAACAGTGGATTCCTGGGGAACCTCTCTGGAAGCAAACAACAGAAGGGGTAAATATCTATCCCACTCCCTGTTAAACTGGTCTGCAAATGCCTGTAGCATGGACTTGATTGCAGAGTTTAACCTCTCAACAAGACCATTAGTCTGGGGATGGTAGGGGCTGGTCTTCAGGTGCTTCCCCTCACAATGCTTCCACAGACAAGCCAGCAGGTCTGACATGAAATTGGCACCTCTGTCAGTCAGTATTTCGTTTGGGAAACCTACCCTGCTGGAAATCTCTAACAAAGCATTTGTCACCTTTTCTGCCTCAATGGAGGACAAAGCCACTGCATCAGGGTATCTTGTAGCATAATCTACTACCACTAGGATATACTTTTTTCCCTGTGGAACTTGGAGTACTCAGTGACCCCACAGTATTTATAGCTACCCTCTGAAATGGCTCCTCAATTACAAGCAAAGGCATCAAAGTAGCTCTCACCTTATCTCCTACCTTGCCTAACTTTTAGGACTGCTCACAGGTCCTGCAGTACCCTGTTACATCCCTGGAAAGTCCATGCCAATAGAAATTCTGCATAATATGTCTCTTTGTACATTTTATGCCCAAATGACCTGCAAAGGGAATATCATGGGCTATGGCTAGAAGCATCATACAGTAGGCTGTAGGCACTACCAACTGCTGCATCCTCTTACCTTCTGGCCATTCCTTAGGGGTGAACTGTCTGTACAGTAACCCTTTGTCCCACTATACAGATTACCCCTTCCCTTGAGAATCAGGTGCCTCACTAGCTACTTGCCTCAGACCTTGTAATGTAGGGTCTGAGAGCTGAGCCTGTCTCAACTCTCTCTTTGTAACCCTTCCCAGCTTCCCTTACACAGGACATCTGGCATCCTCTGACAGTGCTGCCTCACTGTCAGCCTGGGTACTACTACTCACCTCTACCTTTCCAGTCACTCTGTCCAAGGGAACATCAGTACCCACAAGCAGCTGTGGCTCACCTTCAGTCTCACTGCTACAGCATAGCTCCCTCCCTAAAGTAACCGTTTCACCAGTCCTGGCTGCAAGTATGCGGTCTGTCTGGGTCTCCCCCAGGCTACCAGACCCACATGCTTGCCTTGAAGCCTGAGTGCATGCAACTGCATTAACACATAGTACTGCCTCATCAAAATTCTTCCCTATCAAGACATCTGCAGGATGGTAGTTTGGTACCCATATTGTCTCAAGACAACCTACTATTGGTATTCTGTCCTTCCCACTTACTGGCTCCCTCACCTTTTGTTCCCCATCTTGCCTCTGTGGACATATATATGCCACATGGCCCTACTGGTTGCATTCAAAACATTTAACCCTAGGTCCTGGACATGTACTATTTGGGCAGTCTGGACTGCCCACCATGGGTTCCTTTAGATGCATGAGCAGTACTGGGGTCCCTTTCCTGTGCAGGGATGCCCTGCTTGCTATGTATAGGTCTCCCTTCTTCCCAAACTCATCTGAAGTAGCACTTTGTCTATCAGCTAACCAGATTCTTATGTCCTCAGGCAAAGTGCTAAGGGCTTGTTCCCCTCACCAAAAGGTCTGCCAGCCCTTCAAAAGTGATGACCTGACATCCTCTCGCCCAGCTATGAAAATAAGTGCCCAGTTCAGCAACATATTCACACACACTTTCATCTGCCTTGTGTCTATGCTCACAAAACTTTTTCCTATAAGTTTCGGGTGTTAGCCTAAAACATTATAACAGACAATTCTTAACAGCAGTATAATTTAAGAAATCATTATCTGACAGTTTGGAAAGTACATTTACAGCTTTATCATGGAGAAAAGGGGTCAGGAACCATACCCAGAGCCTCTGGTCAACATAATATGTTTACATACCCTCTCAAACATATGAATGAAACTATCAAAATTATCCCCCTCTATAAACTGCAGAAGAAATTTACTGACCTATTTTGCTTCTGGAGTCCAGTTACTCCCTTCTCCTCAGCCTGTAGATGTCTCAGTCTCTCTGTTGCTTCTGTTTCCAAATGCCTGGCCTCCAACTTATGTCTCTTTAGCTCCACATTGCTTTTTAAGTCCTCTGCAGAAAGGTTGAGCTGTCCATTCTCTGAGTGTTGTACATCTCCAAGGCCAGTCTAATTGCCCTCCTGATTGTTGTTTTCTGATGCAGCTGTGACCAAAGCTGCAATCATGTCTGCCTTAGTCAGGTTTCCATGCACTAGTCCCTTAGCCTGGCACATCTCAGCCAACTGGCTCCTTGTCAGCTTGCCATACTCCTCTGCTGACATGCTCGCCTGCTCTCCATGACTAACTGAGCTAACAAAAGAAATAAAACAATTGTGATCTGAACTCTGAATATTCACTGTGTGGCTGATTTAGAGTATGAAAACACCTTCAGTGATCACTGTACACAAGCTACAGGAATTCACTATCTACAAAACTACAAGCCAATTGCCAACCAAGTAATATGCGGTGTGGCTATCCCACCACTGCCAACCATTTAATATGTGATGCCTATGCACTGACCCAGTAATCAAGGAGCCTCAATCCTCACCACTAACACCAGTGAGGGGCATCCACATTGGGAAGGATAACAGATACACACATAGTAAAGTACAATTTCCCTTAAGAGCACAAAGAGATCACAGTCAGTCTGGGGCTTGTTTCTCCCTTTCTCTCCAGATCCCCAGTAAGACTCCCCACTGGCACAGGTATAGGGTACATATCTCAGACGAGTAGTCAAGCCAAAACCTCCAATGCCCTCTCTGTCCAACCAATTACCTTTCTGAGATGCTGCATTGTAACAGAGTAAGAAAGCTTGTGTTGCATCCCTTTCCATTGTAGCTTGTACCGTGCTGTTGTGTGATTCAGCCATTACTTCACTTCTGACGAAAATAAATGTAACTCTTCAGATAAAGGATGAGAAACCAAGCCATAAATAAGTATAAATGTGTGCAACTTGGTAAGCCAGTTTAATACATACCGACACATACAGGCATAACATCTGAATGAGCATTATTGCAAATGATTCATAATGTATCCAACAAAAATCTCATTAGTGAAAATGATTCATAACGTATCCAACAAAAAGCTCATTATTGCAAATCATGGGTATATTATACCACACAGTTCGAGATCAGTCATTACTTAGCCAACCTGAACATCACAAGGTTTATTTTACAGAAATATTTTCAAACAAATATAAAATATGACAATCGGTGACAAATATGAACATGACTGATTATTAGAACATACCAAGATAGTGAGAAAATATGACAATTTGTGGAATTCACTGTACTTTGTATGCACTACACCCTCATACCTTAAGTTACCATATTCAGACCATGGGGGACAAAGTCAAACATTTTTGGGAGGCCAAAAGGTAAAAATCATAGCAGGAATTGCATTGTAGTGCTGCATTACACTTCGTTTGTTAGAACAGGATTTGTAGCAACATACACTTTTTGAAGGACTAGCCAACATACTTGTTCTTGTGTGCTAACATAAGGTACGAGTTGTTCAATTACCTGCAAAAATACTTAAGCAGGTACTTCCTGGGCATATAATAACACTAAAACCTACGTGTACACATATACCTACAGTGCGCATAAACATACTAAAAAAAGTAAAGGTAAAAAAAAAAAAATGTCAGCTATCATTTTTACATGTCCACACCTCCACTGTTACCACCTGTAATGCCCAAGCAAAATGCTACACAAGAAAGACTCCCAGACTCATATAATGTGATACATAGTGTTCAAAGTTGTTGTTCTTCTGGCTTTTCCTGGTTAGGGGTCACCACAGCAGAACTCCGGTCCGCTAATGATTAGCAGTAGATTTTTACAGTGCCGAGGTGCCAGCTCGACACCCAACCTTCAACAAAGGCACATCCATTTTATGCATGTCTTTCAAATGCCACTTGACCACAGGGAAGACATGCAGATTCCACACAGAAGGTGCTCCAGCTGAGAATCAAGTGGGAGAACCTCTTGCTGTGAGGCAACAACGCTACCACTGCACCACCACGGATATACATAGTAAAAGTAATAAATGCCACAGATATTTCCCCATTAAATGTACATAACTCAACAAGCAGTGCAAACAGTGAAAGTTGATTTTATGCATTTCAAATCATTTAAAAAGAATGCAAGTACACCCCCTATCTATGATTTCTGAACACTTTACCAAAAAAAGTCCTGAAATTGGCCTCCTTTGAAGTAAATTGTACAACTCTGCAAATCCCATAACAAATGCCTAACACTACTTCTAGGAATTCAGCTGTATTATTAAACATGTTAGCAAAAGGGTAAGACCAAAAATACAAAACAAAAATCTGGGAGGTGTGTCACAAACCTATTAACCTCTTAGTTTAACAAATCTGGATGAAGTCTAAACTAGTGGGTGGACTAAAGGACCCCAAACATACAGAGAGATCTTAAATCTCACTCCTATAAACTTAGAAAAATGCTGAAATAACAGGGTGTGTTAGCAAGAATTCTCTGAAGAATATGCAATTCCGACACTCAAATGCCTGTCATTAGTGACTTTAGTCAGTGATTTGCCAGACAACACCAAATTTTAAGAGAAGCAGACAAAAAACTAACAAAATATGGAGCTATACCCCAACCTCTTAGCACAAGAAATCTGGGTGCAGCATACAATAATGGGGGGACAAAAGGACCTCAATCATACAGACGGATTTTAAAATCTTACTCCTGCAAACCTAGAAAAATGTTGGAATAACAGGATGTGATAGCATGCTTTCTCTAAAGGATATGCAATTTTGAAACTCAAATGTCTGTTAGTGATGTCAGTCAGTGATTTGCCAGAAAACATCACATTTTAAGAGGAATAGCCCAAAAATAGAAAATTAAAAAAAATATGGAACTGTATCTCAACCTCTTAGCACAAGAAATCTGGACAAAGCATAAATTAACAGTGTGGGGGGGGGAGACCAAACATACAGACGGATTTTTAAATTTTGCTCCTATAAACTTAGATAGAAAATATAGGAATAACAGAATATGTGTTAGCAAGAATTCTTTGAAGGATATGCAGTTCTGAAACTCAAATGACTGTCATTGGTGACTTCAGTCAATTATTTGCCAGAAAACATCACATTTTAAGAGAAACAGACCAAAAATAAAATTAAAAATAATGGAGCTATACCTCTCAATGTATTCCTGTACACTCACCTCCTTACATGATGACAGGATAATTATTGGAATAGGAAGTGGTAAAATAAATAAAAATAGTTTCACATGATCTTTAAAAACTGTTTAGAGGCAAAGAAGGTTTTGAGCTGTCTCCTGTGTAGGAAGGTGGAAATTCAGATAAATGTGATACTAACATATGCATGCAAAATCCTCGGCCAGCACTGTTCCACCCTGCTACTCTCCTGTCTAGGGTAACCATAATGCGGTGGTCGCAGTGACAGCAGTACCAATTCACAGAGACAGACGGGGCACTTTCAATGCACTTCCAAAGCTGAAATGGCCTCTAGACCTATGTGTGTTATTCATGGTTTGCGATTTTTACTGGCTTTCAACGGCAATGAAAAATGTCAAAGTCTTCTGACATGAAAAGTCTCTTTCCTGTTTTGGAACCAGAAATATGACTCTAGCATTCAACTAAAGCACAAAAGATCCCACGTCAGTACAGCGTGGATTCCCCATTTGTTTATGCAAAGTGAGGGATCCTGGAGCATTTTTCCTAGACTTAGGATTGAAGTTACTCTTTAGACAATGTCATAAAGCATAACCCCTTTTGGGATATGGCCCTGAAAAAAAAAACAGACACGAAGGAAAGAGTGCAACAGGTCAGGAGTGAGCTGCCAACTAAAATACTAATATAATAGCAGAGAATGCACACATTTATCAGTCACAGGCATGAAGGTGCTGAGTAGGTAAATAAAATGCACTGTGTTCATCATACCTTACCAGAAAACAGAATGGGATGAGCACAGTTTCTCCTGACTGAACAAGGGGTGTCACATTCAAATTTTAAATGTCTTAAGAATAAACTTATGTACAATAATTCAAATCATACCATGATGATTTTTTAATTAGAAAAAATGATCCCATGCCCTTCAACTGTAAGTTTCAGAGGCAACTTATTTTAGTCACATTAATAATAATACTTTCACACATAGGTGTAGGAAGCTATGTTTTCACCTGGTAAAGTCTCTTGATCTGTCACATCTTCAAAGAAATAAAAGAAAAGTTATTCTGTACTTGAAGAGGAAAAACAAGAAAGAAATAATCTCTTTGTTTATTTTTAAATGTGGTAAACTGCTTGCTATGCTTGTAGCAAGCAGTCAGCTACAGTTTATATAACACATTGAGTGCTACAGCTCTTCAGTTTTGTCACACATACAACACTGGCATTTGACTGTAGCAGGCTGCTTGCTACATTTGTAACAAGCAGTCTAATCCAGTTTACATAACACACTGAGCGCTACAGCTCTTCAGTTTTGTCACACATACAACACTGGCATTTGACTGTTGCAGGCTGCTTGCTACATTTATAACAAGCAGTCTACTCCAGTTTATATAACACACTGAGCACTACAGCTCTTCAGTTTTGTCACACATACAATACTGGCATTTGACTGTAGCAGGCTGCTTGCTACATTTGTAACAAGCAGTCTACTACAGTTTATATAACACACTGAGTGCTACAGCTCTTCAGTTTTGTCACACATACAACACTGGCATTTGACTGTAGCAGGCTGCTTGCTACATTTGTAACAAGCAGTCTACTCCAGTTTATATAACACACTGAGTGCTACAGCTCTTCAGTTTTGTCACACATACAACACTGGTATTTGACTGTTGCAGGTTGCTTGCTACATTTGTAACAAGCAGTCTACTCCAGTTTATATAACACACTGTGCACTACAGCTCTTCAGTTTTGTCATACATGCAACACTGGCATTTGACGGTAGCAGGCTGCTTGCTACATTTGTAACAAGCAGTATACTCCAGTTTATATAACATTCTGAGCACTATAGCTCTTCAATTTTGCCAGACATTCAATACTGGCATTTGGGCACCAGTATGCACTGCAGAGTAATTGATATTGTCTGATCACCCCCTGTAACATTGTGTGCCCATGGTTGATGCCCATCACACTGCTCAAACTTTTCTTGTTGTGCTTTTAAGCTTGGTGACTTTTGAACTTTCACTACCCCCTACTGTACCTTGGTCTTGGAAGCTCTTCTCAGTCTCCTCCCCATTTTATTTCCTCTGGTCATCTTACTGGGTACTTACAAATGAAACTGGGAATACCCTCCCTTTAGACTATTAATCTGCTTTGAAATTCCCTTAAAGTGTGTGGTTACTCATTGCGGGGTTGTCTGCCTTTGAATTGCCTTGTAACTACTTCATACTAGTTGTTAGATTTGTTTCTGGTACCTTTTCAGTTTTGGTTAACTAAATTGCAATTTTACATTAAGAAGACTAGGAATGCAATTCTACTAGCAATAGAAAGGTAGCCTCCAATATCTGAGTGGGGATGCACACAGGTAGGCTTATGGTAGACTTACTTGTTGTAGCTAGTTATTTAATTTGCTTCTTCACTTTTGATTCATGAAAATGCATGTTTTTGCCTGGGACTGCTACAGTAGCAGGAGAAAAGCAGTCTGGTCTATCCAAGTTGGAAAACATCCAGGGAGGCTTAAAGAAAATTAGTTATTGTAGAGTTATTAAATTGGTTTCTAATATCTTTTCATTTTTGGCTAAATAAAGCATGTTTTGACATTAAGGGATGAAAAGGTAGTTTGGTCTGTGTGACTTGGGGAAACACCCAGGGAGAAAAGTGACAATTGCTTATAGTAGCTAGTTGATGCCTTTTTACTTTCAGCTAACTGAAGTGTGTTTTTACATCAAGAACACTGGGACTGTAATTCTAATGGCAGTAGAAAGGTTACCTCATCTGTCCAAATAGGGAAACGCAGGAAGGCTTAATGTGGGATTATTTCATCATACAAATGACTTTTTAGTAGGTTTAGTCACATTTCTTTGAATCTAGAAATGCGGTGGGTTTGCTCAGCTCTTGCCTTAGTTCCATAGAGCTCAAACTCTTTACATCCATGTCTGGGTTTTCAGAGTGTTTCACTTGTATCTGGTGGCATCCAGGCTAAGATAAGTACTTTAAAGTAAGATATTGCACTTTTCTAAGATATTTCTAAAGACTTCTGTTGTATTTTCATATTATGTTATTGCATTTTTCTGTATTTCATCTCTATGAAGTGTATTTGCTTTCCTTGGTCTAACTTCTGCTAGGGTGCTTTGACATCACCATAAAGTATGTGTTCCTCATTGCTGGCTTGTCTGCCTTACAATCACCATGCATTTACTTGTTGTAGCTAATTGCTTTGTTTCTTGTACCTTTTTTACTTTTGGTGAATTAATGAGTACTTTTTCATTAAGAAGAATGAGATTGTGATTCAAGTGGCAGTAGAAAGACAGCCTGGTCTGTTCAAGTTGGGAAACACATGGGGAGGCTTAAAGTGAGATCATGTCATTGGCCAGAGGGCTTTTCAGTTGGTTTAGTCACTTTTCTTTTAATCTATAAATTCCGCTGCTCATACCACATTGGTGTTTAGCAGAACCTTGTATATGTGTAGGCCACTTACAAATATATAAAACATCCCCTGTGATATTACCCAGTACTCTGTTATCAAAGAGTAACTTATTTGTGCTGCAAACGGCACTGCTACATGACTTGGCATTGTGGATGAGCACTTTTTCAGTTTCTCTGCCAGCAGCCTGATAGATACGTGCATCCTGAGACAGTGTAGGAATTGTCCCATGCTCACTGACAAACAACTAATCCTGAAAGAAACAGGTAGAGAATGTGAAAGATGTAATTACACAATGTCACTGGAGGCAGGACTTCACACAAAGTAAAAGTCAAGTTGTCAGTAAATGATGCATTACAGCCACCATACATGCTACTGATCCATAACATACACCAACATATGCTGAGTCTCTTAGAAGCAACCTACCTAAATCCAAAACATATCTTAGACATTTGTCTACAATAAAATCCCAAGTAACCACAAAAGCAGCCTGCCAGGACAACAACTAACAACACATACAGCCACTCCCTTTGGAGCCTGAACTTTATAAGGAAAGCTAACACACTACCCAATATTTTAATCATAGGAGACTCCTTTGTGAGACATACAGATGTCCTGCTCACCAGGCTGAATAAGGAAAAAAATCATGATCAGTTGTCTTTCAGGGGCCAGGATCTGCAAAATCACTAATGCACTTAAGTCATTAGACCTCAAGTACCAGTATAGCACACTCATAGTCCATGTGGGGATAATTGACTTGAGATGTAGCTCCATGGACTATATGAAGAGAGACATTATGAAGCTCTATGACTACAAGTCAGCAATTAACCCCATTAACTATAGACCTACAACTCTGACTAGTCTCATATGCAAAGCCATGGAAAGCATTATCAAGAAAATGATTAATAAAGACATGGAAAACCTTTAAACACTGGATCCAACCCAGTATGGTTTTATCAAGGGCAGATCATGCCTACTCATCCTGGAGGAATTCTTTGAGATGGTCACCAAGGCAATGGATGAAGGCAAAATCGGAATCAGAACCAGAATCACATTTATTGGCCAAGCAGGCACACATACAAGGCATGTGACTCCGGTTTCACTAACTCTCCAAGTATGAATTACATAAATGACATACATACAACTATAAAAACAAGACAAATTACATACATCACGAGACACATAACTCTTCTAAACAGTGTGCCACTCAACCAAAAGGCAAAACTGCATGCCCAACACTAGGTGACTTGATAGTGAGGCACATTAATGTCCCACTCACTAGGTTGAATAAGGAGAAAATAGCAGTCAGCTTCCTGTCAGATGCCAGGATCTGCCACATAATGCATGCACTCTGGTCCCTCAACAACAGGTACAAATATGACTCTGTCATTGTACATGTGGGTGTGAATGACCTAAGATGTACCTCCCTGGACTACATGAAAAGACACATGGAGGAGCTCTCAGATTATGTAGCCCAGGCAGGTATGACCCTAGCCCTGAGCAGCATCCTACCATCACCCAGAATGATACCACAGTACAAGCAGAAAATTATTGATTTCAACAATTGGCTAAATTTCTGGTGTCATTCCAAGGGGATCCAGTATCTGTCTGCCTGGGAAGACATGATTGACAGACCTCGATGCTTTGACACAGATGGCCTGCATCTGTCACCCCTGGGCTTCCAGATACTGGCCAAGCCTTTTGCCACCCCTATAGTGTCTTTTTAGGCAGTGTTCCAAACACCAAATTATCACCATAAGAGCTACAAACAAATGCAATCTGAGGGTCATGCTGCTCAGTGCTAGAAGTCTTAATCTCAAAATGCACTCACTCAAAGCACTCCTTAAAATGGAAAACATTGACATTTGTTCTGTAACAGAGACCTGGTTCAAGGCAGCAGAAATCACCCCTGCACTACCAGGCTATAACTCATTCCACACCTTTTGGCCCCAGAACTTGGACTGAAGCTCCAAAGGCGATGGTGTTTCTATATTCATAAAGGATGCGCACACCTCCAGACTGGTAGCCTAACATAATGCATCAGAGATACTTCAGGTGCAGTTAACATTGGTCATAACCTGCTATAGGTCCCCAACCATATCCCAAGACTTGCACTCCACGTTCCTAAGTACCCTGGGGAATATTAGGGTCCAACCTAACACTCTCTTACTAGGTGACTTCACCTACCCCTCCATTAACTGGTTAAACTACTCATGCACCAATACACTTGCCCAACGCTTCATGAAGTTCATTAATTCCAATGCCCTGGACCAGCTCGTTCTTACCCCCACTAGAGGTAGCAACATCCTTGACCTGGTCATAACTAACATGGGTAACAATTGCTCTACACCAATAGTCAGCTCCTCTCTGGTTAGATCCGACCCCAAACTAATCACCTTGGAAATTCACATCCCTCCCACCCCCAGAGGTGCTAACTTTATGGCACCCATGCAAATGGAGAATAGTGCATTGACTGCAGAATCATACACCAATGGACTGCAGAACATGTGTACAAAATGCATGGATCTCACCATACCCAATAGAAACAAAACAGTCTCTGCCATAAACAAACTCTACAACAGAAGGAGGAAACTAATGCAGAATAAGGTGAAGTCCCAAGACTGCTGGCCGACAGATTCAGTGCCAACTTGGGAACTTTCACCCCATGGCCTTAAGCTCAATGCCAAAAAATGTGTCGTCATCCCCTTTGGGAAAAACCCAGTTCCCATGAATTACCACATTGACGGCAGTCCACTGAACACAGACGGTGTTATAAGAGATCTGGGAACACAGGTTGACAGCAACCTCTCTTTTGATCACCGCATTGTCACTATGGTCAGAAAGTCCTTCTATGTGGCACATCTCATTACTAAGGGTTTTTCATCTAAGAAGAAAGAGGTCATTGTCTCCCTCTACTTTTCCCTCATTAGGCCAGTCATCGAGTACAATGCTCCATTTACCATATACCTCACTAGACACCAGCAGCAATTGGAGAGGCCACAAAAGTACCTCACAAAGAGGACCCTAGGCCTTAAACACTTGTCCTATATGGACAAACTCAAAAAACTCCAGCTATTCTCTATATCATATCGCCTACTTAGAGGCGATCTCTGCTTGACTTACAAAGCCATATCTCACCCAGCTCTGTTAGAAATGCTACATCTAAAGAAATCCCAATCCCTCTGCACCACACACTCCAGAGACCTCAACGTCATTACCACAACCAACAGAACATGCTGGAGGGACAGGTTCATAACCCAGAGACTGCCCATGCTATGGAACAGACTTTCCACACATGTCAAGTAGAGCACCTTGCTGACTCTCTTCAAGAGAAATCTTGATGAGTGGATGGGAAATAGAAAATTCAACCTGGGGATAACTCCAGTGGCTCTACTCGACAGAGGCACTGGGAGCTAAGGTTTGATGGCACTATGCCAGGGTAATCCTATGCCTAGGCTTGTAAAGGCCCCAGGGCCATTAGCCTAGTACACACCTATGAACCTATGAACATACAACTATTAAGAATAAGGCAAAAAAGTAAATATACATATATATGTATATACAAGGTGCAAAGTGCAACTCAATACAAGAAATACTAAAATAAACTCTGAAAGAACAAGTATTAACAACACATAACTAATATTGTGGAACCCTCAGAGGCTTGGGAAAAAGAATACCCAGAATAATAAGCTCAGTTAACCATTTATTTCCTGTGGAAAAAAACTGTTCATATATCTGCTTGCTTTGGTGCATATTAATCTATAATGCCTGGCTGATGGTAATAGTTCCAAAAGATGGTAGCCTGGATGTGAAGGGTCAGTGATGATCTTCCCTGACCTTTTCATGACTCTGGAATAGTACAGGTCCTGTAAGAAGGGCAAACTAGCACCATTGATATTTTCAGCAGACGTGACTATTCGATGTAAAGTATTTTTGTCATTTATTTTATTTATTTATTTATTTATTTATTTCAGTTTGATGACCGGGGAAGTCCACTGGGCCTAAAAATAGCCTGTTTTCAGTGGAGGCCCAGGGAGAAAAGCTCCAGTAACAATGACAAACATATTAGCAAATACATATACAAAGCAAAGAAGTCATACAGGTTTATGCAGCATTCGACAGTAAAACATTTCTATATTCTACAATAATAATAACATTTAGCAACTGTACAGTGTAAGGGTCATTAACAGTGATTAGCCTAGTATTCACCTATGAATCTATGAACTGAAATTTTACATTCCTCGATAACAGTAGTAAAAATCTAGTAACAGAACAGTCTAAGGGTCATTAACAGTGAATTGCAATTGAGCACGAGAACATGTTGGAAATAAACTAACAAAATTTGGAGGTTAAGGTGGAGTAGGAGGGTAAATTATGTGAGTCAGAGATGATGCGCAGAGTTAGAAGGTGGGTTTTGATATAGGAGGGTCCCATGTGGGGAAGCAGCAAGGACATTCCCACTTTGGATGAGCTGGGAACAAACTCAATGACTGACGTGTAGAAATGAATCAACTCCTGTGGGAGGATGAACTTCCTCAGCTGTTTCAGAAAGCTAATTCACTGTTGTGCCTTTTTTATGATGGACCCTACATTGGTCTCCCACTTCAAGTCCCGGGAGACTATAGATCCCAAAAACTTAAACGGTTCTAAAACTGACACAGCAGTATTAAATATAAACAGTAGGGATAATATTGTAGTAGCACTCCTAAAGTCTGCTGTGATCTACACAGTTTTAAGAGTGTTCAGCTCCAGATTATTCTGACGATAACAAAGGGCCAGCTGCTCAACCTCCCATCTGTCTGCTGACTCATCACTATTCCTGATAAGGCCATTAATGGGTGTACTGCCCGTGCATTTAATAAGTTTGACAAAGGGATCATTACAGGTGCAGTCATTAATGCAGAATGAGAATAGCAGTAGGGGCAGCACCCATAATGATCATGCAATAGCTAGATATATATTTCCCCAGTTTCACCTACTATTTCCTATTGATCAGAAAATTGGTGATCCATTGACAAGTGGAGGCAGGAATAGAAAGTTGATAGAGATTTAAGTGAAGATGTTATGGAATTATTGTATTAAATACAGAGCTGGAAGTCCACAAACAGAATCTTTGCATATGGCCCCAGGTTGTAAATATGCTGCAGGATATAGTGCAGGCCGACATTAACTGCATCATCGACTGACTGGTTCTCTTGATAAGCAAATTGAAGGTGGTCCAACAAGGGAACTGTAATTTCCTTCAAGTGAGCCAACAACAGACTCTCAAAAGTCTTCATGACCAGCAATGTCAAAGCAACAGGCCTGTAGTCATTCAGTCCTGTTATACTGGAGGTTTTTGGGACTGGAATGATTGTGGCTTGTTTGAAACATAAGGGAACTTCACACAGCGCTAATGATTTATTAAAAATCTCAATAAAAACAGCAGCCAGTTGCTCAGCACAGGTTTTTAAACAGGAGGATGAAACTCCTTCTGGACCTGCTGCTTTCTTAATGTGGTGCATACCGCCTACCTTGACTAGGCTAAGGCATTTGATACAATACCAGACCTAGGCATTGTAAAGAGTCTCACAGATATAGGCATAAACCCATATGTTACACACTGGATAGCCAGCTGGCTCTCAGATGGGACCCAGGAAGTTAGAATAGTGGGAACCACCTCCACAAAGAGGCCAGTTATTAATGGAGTCTCTCAGGGCTCTGTGCCTGGTCCACTCCTTTCTGGTCTCTCTACGTCTTGGAAGTCAAGGCTAATGTCAAGGGACTTTGGCTGAACAAGCCTGCAGAAGATTGCAAATCATGAGCAGTCATAGAATCCCTCCAAGACATTAACATCCTAAAGGAACGACTAGCACAAATAACTGGTGCCAAAGCAATGGTTTAAAACTCAATGCGAAGAAATGAATAAAAGTACCCTCTGGGAAGTCACTCACCCTATGATATTATCTCATCGATAGCACATCCTTAAAAGTAGAACCAGTACTCAAGAACTTGAGTACACACAGAGATAGTAGCCCAGCTTCTGACCATGGTATCTACGGTAGTAAGAAAATCATTCTATGTTGCTTAACTTATAAGAAGGGCATGGCATTTACATCTAAGGATGTCATTGTTGCACTATATTCAGCCTTCATCAGGCCCGTCATTGAGTAAAACATCTTTGGTATGTACCTGACCAGACACTTGCAACAAATGGAACATCCAGAGAGGCTCTTCACAAAACGAACACAGGGTGCAAACCTCAAAGCCCTATCAATACACTCTGCTTCCTACAGACTGTTGCGAGGTGATCTTTCCCTGGTATACAAGACATCTTTTGATCCCATTCTGATGGACATTTTGTAAATCTGCAAAACAAATACCATCAGAATTACTCAAGCTAGGTATTTAAACTTAGGTTGAGGCATAAATAGGAGAAGTCAGGAGGAACAGGTATGTGTCTCAGAGAATTCTCCTTCTCTGGAAGAATTTTCCCATCTCTGTGAGGAAAATCTCCTCCCTAACCCTGTTCAAGAAATCAGATACACCTGAGGTTTACCACCTATACCTGCAATGGACAGAAACAGCCTGTAAATCTTGCCATTGCTTACATATACCCCTTAAAATAACATCTATGGCGCATAAACTTGTGGGATACAATTGTGATGCTTGGAAAGACTGATAAAGGCACCAGTGGTCATCAGCCTAGTATACAACTAAGAATCTATGAACTGGCTAAATTTTCAGCTCATGTTTTTGATCTGTTCCTCAAAATGTGTGGTTTTGCTGAATACTGAGGTCACTAAATAATGACAGACAGTTAAGTTTCAGACGTCATTTCCTTCAGGAAATGCATGCTAACAGAACAGCTGTTTTTCTAGCAACTTTTTAAGTTCATAAGAGCAATATTGAAAATCAGTCCTTATTTTTATACCTTTGCCTCCCCGTTATTTTAGACTTTGTCCAGAGTTTTATGCTAACAGTTTTAGAGGCATTTTGCTGCACCATAGCTACAGTACTGTTCTCATGAAGGCTGTCCTTAACTACTGACCATTCTTATCTTTTTCACAGTCCATATAAAAGATCTGGGTGGGACTCATCAACACAGTGCCCCCTGGAGATGGGATGTTACACAGCAAAATAGAGCACCAGAGCACTGTCTGATTATTTTTGATTTTGATACTTTAATTAAATTTTACGGACTTAAAAGTGTACCCTCACCATCACCTATACCTAAGCCCATGTCCTCTGATTGCACCCCACTCTTATTTCTCAGATAGTGCTCTAATGTTAGCACTGCAATTCAGATATCTCTAGGTGTTTCAACATTAATATACAAGAATGCCACCAATCAGCCAAAGAAAACATCATCTGATAATAAATATATTGCTTTTACTATGAGGGTATAAGTGTCTTTGTGACAATGCTTGCATTGGTAATATAGTTAACAATATAATTAAGTGCTGGAGAAAAGGCAAATAAGCCATATTTTTAGTACTGAGTGTTTTCTACTATTTGTAAAGTGATATTAGGTTCATATGTTCATAGGTAGGTACTAGGCTATCTGCCCAAGGGCATTTATAAACCTAGCCAGAGTGTGTCGGTGTTCACTGCCCCATTAATTAATTAACTGATCCTCTGTCAAGCAGAGCCAATGAAGTGATCCCAGGGGTGTATTTTCTGTTACCCGTCCACTCGTCAAGGTTTCTCTTGAAGAGTGTTAGTGAGGGGCTCTGCCTGATGTAGTTTGGAATTTTGTTCAAAGGCATGGGGAGTCTCTGTGACAGGAATCTATCTCTCCAGCATGTTCTATTTATTATTGTGGCGAGGTTTAAATCACTAGAGCGTATGGCTCGCAGTAACTTGGATTTCTTTAGGTAGAGCATGTCCATCAATTCTGAGTTGGACATGGCTTTGTAAGTTAAGCAGAGATCACCTCTGAGTAAGCAATATGCCACTGAGTACAGCCGGAGTTTTTTCAGGCAGGCTGCATAGGAAATATGTTTGAGACCAGTAATCCTCTTGGAGAAGTACTTTTGTGGTCTTTCCAGCTGTTAGAAGTGTCTTGTGAGGTACATTGTACTCTATGATGGGTCTAATGAGTGACGAGTAGAGGGGCACTATAACCTCTTTATTTCTAGATGTGAACCCTTTAGTAATTAGATGGGCCACATATAAGGATTTTCTAATTACTTTGGCAATATGATTGTTAAAGGAGAGATTACTATCTACCTGGGTCCCCAGATCTCTTATTACCTCTTCTATATTAAGGGGGCTGCCACCTAAGTGGTAATTCGTGGGTGTTTTGTTTTTCCCAGACGGGATGACTATGCATTTTTTGGCATTTAGCTTGAGGCCATGACTTTGACACCAAGTGTCCGTCTCAGTAAGGACCTTTTGGAGGATGTCCGTGTCAGCAGGAGAGTCAATTATGGCTCCCAGTTTGCAGTCATCGGCGAACTTGGTTAGTCATAGTCCTTTTGTGTTTGCCTGTAAGTCTAAGAAGTATATGCCAAACAGTAGGGGTCCCAGGACCGAGACTTGCGGGACACCACTTGTGACTGGTTTAGTGTTGGACCTGGAGCCCGCTATTCTTACTGTGTGAGTTCTGTCTGTAAGCCAGTTGGCAACCCATCTCGTGATGTAGAGGTTTATGTTCAGGCTGGTGAGTTTTTCTGTAATACCTGAGTGGGGAATGGTGTTGAAAGCCTTGACAAGGTCAAGGTAGGCTGTGTGAACCACCTTTCTCTCATCTATGGCCTTGGTGACTGTCTCAAAAAAGTCAACCAGGTTTAGTATGCATGATCTGCCCTTAACAAAGCCGAACTGGGTTGGGTCAAGTGTTTGGAGGTTCGCAATGTCTTTGTTAATGAGTTCCATGATGATGTACTCCATAGCCTTGCAGAACAGGCTAATCAGGCTTATGGGGCGATAGTTACCAGGGTCAGTTGTGGCCCTTCCTTTGTGGAGTTGAATAACCGTTGCTGTGCACCATTCTATGGGCATGTAGCCTGTGGAGAGGCTGAGGTTGAACAGCGTGTTTAGGTGGGGGTTTCGTTTGTTCTGTAGTTCGTGCAAGATGCAGCCTAGGACACCATATGGTCCCACTGACACTGTGTTTTTGGCTTTTGAAAGAGCTGTTTTCACCTGTGTGTCTGATTTTTGGGACACTACACTTTTATAGTATTGTTGTGGGCCCTTTTGGAGGTGAGAGGGTGGGTGAAGTTTGCACTGACTCTATCTGCCAGGATGTTGGCACTATCAGTAGGTTCAGTATATTTTGTGCTATTTTGCTCTAGTTCAGTGCAAATCTGAGACTTGCCACTTAGATTATTAACATAACTAAAGAAGGCTTTGTGGTTATCTTTTGAATCCTTGGCTATTTTTCTTTTGAAGTTAGCCTTGGATGATTTCATGAGGGACCCTAGTTTCTTACTGATACTGATCAGGGATGTCTTTCCTTCTTGGGATTTTTTTTTCTGAACTAGTTTCCTCCTTCTATCATATAGCCTGTTTATGGCAGGGGTCCACCAAACTGTTTTTCTTCTCTTAGAGGAGTGAGTCTTGCTTTTGCTAGGGATGGCACGATCCATGTATCCTTCTAGATGCTCATAGAGTGCATTTGTAAAGGTTTCTGCATGTTGGGCAGTGTTATCCTTTACTGTGGGGAGCTGTAAAACTGGGTCTATATCATAACATCGAAGTTCTCTAACATCAAATGTTATTATATCGAACCCTAAACACCGAAGTGTGAAAACATTGAACAGTCAGAATAGTGATTTTTTTTTTTTCCCAGGGAAAAAATTCACTATTCTGAGAAACATACACACAGCACAAACACACACAAGAAATAGACATCCACACACATACAATTAAAATCCTACACCTAAAGTAAACTTTACATGCAGTACTAGCTATCCACTTACCTTAACCCAACCCTAACCCTAAGGTCCGTCATTATCGCACACTCACCTCACCCGCATCCTAACCCTAACTCACCTAACCCGCACCCTAACCCTAACCTAAACGCAATCGTACACTTACCTGACCCACGCCCTAACCCTAACTCACCTAACCCACCCCCTAACCTTAACCTACACACAATCGCACACTTACCTGAACCCGCACCCTAACACTAACGTCCACACAACCGCACACTTACCTGACCCGCTCCCTAACCCTAACTCACCTAACCCGCCCCCTAACCCTTACCTACACACAATTGCACACTTACCTGAACCCGACCCGTAATGCTCCAACATATCAAATGCTTTGCTGTTTCCAGCATTCGACATTACGGGTTCGATATTACAACATTCAATGATAGAGAACTTCGATGTTATAATATTGGCCCATGAAACTTACCACCTCTGTCTTAAGTAAGGTGAAGTTTACTTTAGAAACGTTTTTTACTGTGGTTTCCTTAGTTGGGGGTGGTGGTGAGGTGTGGACATCCAAAGTGATTAGTTTATGGTCTGATCTAACCAGTGACAGGTTGACCTCTGGTGTGGAACACCTGTTGCCCATGTTGATGATGACCAGGTCCAATACATTTTCACCTCTAGTAGGGGAGTTTACCAGCTGATCCAGGGCATTTGAGTTGATGAATTCCAGGAAGCACTGGGCCTGGGAGTTTGTACTCGAGTAGTTTTCCCAGAGAATGGTAGGGTAATTGAAATCACCCAATATCAGGTTGTTCGGTAGGATCTTCATGTTTTCCAGTGTCTCCAGAAAGGTGGAGTGGTGGTTCTGGGTCATAAAGGTCACAATTTGCATTGCAGATTTGCCCGATGTTAGTTGCACATGGATGATCTCAGAGGTATCATGCTGCACCACTAACCTGGAGGCGTAGGTATCCTTGATGAATATGGATACACCCCCTCTTTTTGTGTTTCGGGCCATGTTCTGTGGCTAAAACGTGTGGTATGAGTTGTAGCCCAGTAGTGCTGGGATGATCTCTGTTGCCTTGAACCAGGTTTCAGTTACTGCACAGATGTCGACGTTCTCCATACTGAGGAGTGCTTCAAGCGCATGCATTTTGAGATTTAAACTCCTGGCGTTGAGTAGCATAACCCTCAGTTTTTTGTTAATTGTGCTGTTTATGGAGGTTGGTTTGACTTTTGAGCCTTGCCTAAAAAGGCATTATGGGGGCAGCAAGAGCTTTGGACAGTATTCAAAAGCCTAGGGGTGACAGGTGCAAGACACTTTTTGTGAAGCAATGCGGCTTGTCGAGCATGTCGTCCCAGGCTGACAGACACTGGATCCCCTTTGAATGACACCAGAAGCTTAGCCAATTGTTGAATTTTATCATTTTTTCTTTATACTGAGGTATCATTCTTGGTGAGGGCAGGATGCTACTCAGGGTCAGGGTCATACCAGCCTGGGCTACATGATCAGAGAGCTCTTCCATGTCTCTTTTCATGTAGTCCAGGGAGGTATGTCTCTGGTCATTCACACCAACATGAACAATGACAGAGTCATATTTGTACTTGTTCTGGAGTGACCTGAGTGCTTGTGTTATGTGGTGGATTCTGGCTCCTGACAGGCAGCTAACAGTAACCTTCTGCTTGTCCAGACTAGTGAAAGGGACATCAGTGTGCCTGACTATAGAATCACCTGTTACTAGTGTGTTAGGTATGTTATTTCACCTTAAGGCCTGTGATCGTGTGGCACATTGACTTTGTGTTTTATGTGCTGTCTGTTTTGTGACAGGAGGTGCAGGTTGTTTGGGTGCAGGGCCAGTGTTAGAATTTTGGGGCCCCCCAGCAAATGTCAAGATGGGGGCCCCTTGGGCACTTCGAGTATAAGTATCATCCTAACAATGCCATCATTACAAAGCAACCTTTTATTTCATGCTGCAAACTTTTAGGAGTAGTATCCACAGACAGAGCTACAAGCTTTTACATTACAACAGGTCTATGTGCCACACTATCACTATGTTGAGCTGTCTAACAAAGGGGCAGTTACAGTTACTGGCACTTGGTTGCAACAATGATACATTGCAACAAGTCTGTGTACAGGTCTGGACTTAAAGTGAAATGATGACTGGACCTACATTTCAACCCCCCCCCCACACACCCTCCAGTCCTCTCCTCTGATTCCCTCTCCTTTTGGGCTCCCCATACCATCCACGTTACTTTTTTCTTCCTTTTCTCACATTTTGCCTTACCCTCAGCTTTTTCAAGAAGCCATAACTTTCTATATGATCTGAAGTGCATTTTACACAAGCTTTTCATCCGATAATAGCTTGAACAGAAATTATGATTAAGGAAAGAAATTCACTGTTGCGGTAAAGCTTTAGTTTTCCTTGTATCCTTTCAACACACCTTTCCTGAACAAGACAGCACAGTAATAACCATTTAGGAAATAACTCAAGTCAGGGCCCAAGAAGCCGTAGGGTTACAGATGGTCTGGGATGCATTTTAGAACATTTTCTCAACATTTTACTTTAATGGTGGCCTAAATAAAAATCATGAAGAAAAAAAAATTTTAGTTTTATTTTTTTCTTTCAAAGAAGACATAATTTGTGCCCAAGGCTTAATTTTCTTAGCCGACAAAATTGTAGTTTACAGTAAACTAACAAGCCAGTAGTTGTGAGAATATTTAAGTCTTATGTGGAAATACTGCCTACCTCCCTTCTTCTGGCTTTTTCCCGGTTAGGGGTCGCCACAGCGGATCACCTTGTCCGCACATTGATTGGCAGTGGAGTTTTTACAGTGTTGAGTTGCCAGCCCGGTGCCCAACCTTCCACAGAAGGCACACTCACATGCACACCTAGGGCCAATTTAGAGTGTCCAATCCACCTGCAGCATGTCTTTGGGATGTGGGAGGAAACCGGAGCACCCGGAGGAAACCCACGCGACCACAGGGAGGACATGCAGACTCCGCACAGAAGGCACCCCAGCTGAGGATTGAACCGGAGAACCTCTTGCTGTGAGGTGGCAATGCTAACCACTGCACCACTGTGGCCCTAACACTCTAAAAAAGACAGTCACTGCCTATGCATCCCTCTGATGTTAGACTGGGATGAAAGCAGAGATTTAAATTGCCTTTGTCATATATTTCAAGTGACAGATGATATACATATACATAGCATGTTCTTCACCCCAGCTGTCAAAGGCAGCCACATGTATATGTGCCTAGTGCGTGATTGTGAGAATGATTTCAGTAATAATCAAATGTGTGGCTACTAGACAGTACACCTCCCTTACACAAGCTATAGTAACCTTCTTTGTACAACTCTGAGGTCTGTGAGAAACACTGCCCTCAGCTCAAACCCAAGCTATAATGACTTCATGTGCACATCTCTAAGGTTTGACTGTGATTTAAATTAAAGATGTAAAAACCACACAATCTCCAGCCCCTCATAACCCGTAGCAGCTTTATGTACACAAACATTTGAGCAGGGCTGGTTTTAGAATGGGTGTGGTTGTAAACAGAGGCTATTATTAGCTTTATCCTAAAAGGGCCATATCTCAGCACCATTCAGGTTAAACAGCATATTCAGAAAATTGATACATTTTGCTCCAACAAGCAACAGCTTTGGTGGGGGCCCCCACAGAGTCAAGGATGATAAAGGGAGTCCCCGTTATCCATTTAGACAGTCTGGTGAGTGGGAGCAACCAGACTCCAAGAATATCTAAGCGTCTGAATGTTCTGTGATATATGTTATGTCTTACTTTCGAAATATAATTACTTGTTAGGTACATTTTTTACTGATACACAGAAGAATAATGTCTGTGTCCTGGCATTATTGGGTGCATGCACAGATAAAAATCAGTGATATTTTTTACACACACACACACACACACACACACACACACACACACACACACACACACACACACACACACACATACACTAACATGCATAAGCCATAGCAGTACTAGTTATGTACTTATTTCAGCAAACAGCAACACATTGTGTAACACTGGTACTGCCACACCAGATCAGTCACTGCTGTTTAGCAGTCGTCAAGCAGCAGAAGCAGTAAGATTTATCTCATTGAGGAGTAATGCATACTTGTCACTGTCCCTACTTTCACAGACCTTCCCTGATTTTGTTCCAACCTTTGCTTTATCCTTCTTAAAAAGTCTGATTTGCTGGTATATCGTTCAGGATTACAAACAGTCAATTAATCCAGACCTCTGAATTTTATACTTATTGTCCAAAAATAGATGTTGATGCAAAAGATGTTATTCTAGTAACTTTTTAAGTGAATTAGAGTAATATTTAAACATATTTCTGATTCTGAGCATTTATTCTATTATTTTTGGGATTGTACTGAATTCTTAAGCAAAGAAATTGAGTTATAGTATCTGGTGTTCTCGTATTAATTATAAAACTACCTGAAAGAGAAACTATCCCTGATGATCGCAAGCATCAGCTCTTCTTAAAATCCAAAGTTTGCACTGAGATAAGTCACTCTGGGCTGCTGATCCCTCTAGTGCTTATATTGTTCATGTTCATAATCAGCTTCATCCTAAGTGTCATATCACAGTCCTGTTCATGTTAAAGAGCATAATTAGGAAATTAATGCATTTTTCATTTGTCATTTTTCCCCAACCAGCAGCAGCTTTTGTGGGGCCTCCGAATAGACAAAGATGATTAAAGGGGCCCCCTGCAGCCATGGTTTTGCAGGGACCAAAAGTTGGCTATGTAGTTAGTTTTAGTGGAGAAAATGTCCAAAAAGCAGGTTTGCCTGTTACTTGACAAAACACAGTTACTGCAACCAGAAATATCTTTGAATTTTAAGGAGATGTAAATAAGAGTTATTATCCTCATAGTTTATTACGTATACAAGACTGCTGTACTAGCTTTTGTTAGTTTTACAAATGTGACAAAATATCAGGATAAGATAACTTGCTGTGGTTGGGGGCCCCCAGGGAACAGGGGGCCCCCAGCGACTGCTGGGTTCGCTGGTGCCTAAAACTGGGTATGTTTGGGTGTCTGCTTTGGAGGTCTCTGATGCTTTTGCAGGTTTTTATTTAAATCCTCCGAATATGATTTTGTGTATTTATGTGTATTTTTTGCCAGTGCTGTTTTAGTAGGTCTGTGTGCTGCTGGAGGTGTGGTGCAAGTGTTAACCTTCTCCTCTTGACTGTCTGTTCCAGTCTTGGGTGGATATACCTTAGCCTCCAGTTTGGCTGTATAATTGCATCTCTCACATATGTTAATGTTTTGTGGTAGGAGGACAGGGTTGTCTGTGTACATGAGACAGTTGTAACATTGCCTCAGGATACCCAGATTCACCAGCTGAACTGGAGAGTGCACCTGAAGTCGCCCTTTGGTCATGCCTGAATAGTAGGGTGAGCTGCTTAGTCTCTTGGTTCGTGAGGGGTGAATAAAGAGCCTTGCCTTGCTGGGAAATCAATGTCAGGGTATATTAGTGCTTGCTATTAGGTCTGAGCAAGTACTGGACTGTAGGATGCTTTTTGAGTGCTTAGGTTGAGAGTTAGACTAGTTTCAAGGGAAAAACTGAAGAGGAGACTTAGTGGAGCTGGGAATAATTTAACTGTTGCTAACCGGTGCTGCTCAGTGCACAAAACCGTGCAAATGCGTTTTTTATAGTAGGGAAATGAAAGACAATGAAATTAGCCCAAAATGGCCAATAAACTACTAACTTCTGGGTTGGAACCACTCCTCCAGGGACAGCTAGGTTGCTCAAACTCCCCTCTCTCACAGATGAACAGAGAAACTTCCTTCTATCCAAGTAAGGTATGGGCAACTCAGAAACTAGTGTCACAGCCCTGAATTCAGTACTAGCCTGAAAACTGGACTATACTAACCTGGAAAGGCGGGAAACAAGGAATTTTTTTTTTTGAAAAGCTAAGGCAAAACAGTAAAAAATACACTTAAAACAGCATTAAATGACAACAAACAATCAGAAAAGGCTATCACACTTTAGTGTGTAGCCTACAATAGTTAAACAAATTATTTAAACAAAAAAAAGCTTTTTAAAAGTGCAGGCAGTCAAATATGTACAATATGTGAAAAAAACAAGCTTTTAAATCACAATAAATGCTGGAAAATCTGTGTTTAGGGGGAAAACAGTTAAGTACAGCAAGAAAGTACAGAAAACTGATACTCAATCACTCCAAAGTCTCTCTTCTAAGCTAGAAGGCTTGTATCAGTTTAAGACTTTCTAGTGCATCCCAGTAGGTTAGTTACAGGAAAGATGGGAAGCAAGCGCAGATGTGGTGTTTTAAACCAGAAAGTTGAAAGAGATGGACAAACTGTCCAAATGGTCAATAAACTATAATTTCTGGGCCAAGAACCTCCCCTCTCATGGTAGACAGGCTACCTAGTGCTTACCACTCCCACTGATAAGGCTTTCCTCCAACACAGAAAGCTTACCAACAGTCCTGGATACAGCAACTCTGTATCTGGATTAGGCTAGTTACAGGAAAGGTAGGAAACAAGCGCAAGTGCGGCTTTTAAACCAGAATGTTGAAAGAGATGGAAAAAATGGCCAATAGCTACAATTTCTGGGCCAGGAACCACTCCTCATGTGGTAGATAGGCTACCTAATGCTTACCACTCCCACTGATAAGCTAGAAGGCTTCCCTCCAACAAAGAAAGGCTTGGGGTCTCAGAAGCTTACTAACAATCCTGGATACAGCAACTCTGTAACCGGACTAGGCTAGTTATAGGAAAGGCGGGAAACAGGCGCAACTGCGACTTTCAAACCAGAAAGTTGAAAGAGATGGAAAAAACTGCTCAAACAGCCAATAGCTACAATTTCTGGGCCAGGGACCACTCCTCTTGTGGTAGATAAGCTACCTGATGCTTACCACTCCCACTGATAAGCTAGAAGGCTTCCCTCCAACACAGAAAGGCTTGGGGGGGTCTCAGAAGTTTACAAAGAGTCCTGGATACAGCAAATCTGTACCTGGACTAGACTAGTTACAGGAAAGGTGGGGAACAAGCGCAAACACAGGCTTTTAAATCAGAAGGTTGAAAGAGATGGAAAAGCTTCCCAAACGGCCAATAAACTATAATGTTTGGTCCAGAAACCACTCTTCCTGTGGCAGATAGGTTACCTAGTGCTTACCACTCCCACTGATAAGCTAGAAGGCTTCTCTCCAACACAGAAGGGCTTGGGGGGGGCTAAGAAGCTTACCAACAGTCTTGGATACAGCAAATCTGTACCTGGACTACACTACTTATAAGAAAGGCGGGGACCAAATGCAGAACGGGCTTTTAAGCAGAAAGTAGAAAGAGATGGAAAAACTGCCCGAACAGCCAATGAACTACAATTTCAGGGCCAAAACCCGCTCTTCCCATGGTAGATAGGCTAAGCTTACCAACAGTCCTGGATACAGCAAGTCTGTATCTGGACTTAACTAGTTATAGGAAAGGAAGGAAACAAGCTTAGAATTTTTTTTTGTTACAGAAAAGCAGCTAAAACAGCAGTAAATACAATTCAAATTGCAGTGCAGGCCAGCACACCCGAGTGTGTAGCAACACTATGGCAAATAAATGCAATTAAATTAACAAATGACTAAAAAAAAAGTGCAGAAGGCAGTAAATTAGAAGTCTACTAACAAGCAGTAATAAGTGCAGAGTAAGAGCAACTGAACAGACAGCACTCAGAACAGCAACTAAGACAGTTACAGTAAGAGGAGCTGAATAAAAAAAAAAATATATATATATATTTTTTTTTTTTTTTTTTTTTTTTTTTTAGGGAGAGAACAGAGCAAGATTAAGAGGCTACAGGTGTTGTCCTTCCCATATGCTCTCTTTGCACACAGTAGGAGTGCCTGAAATCAGAATATGATCTCACTGCACTCAGTTGAGTGAGCAAATGAGATGGGCCCAGGAGGACTATCCAAATACAAATCTATAAGAGGGCTGAGCAATTTCAAAGCCACCAACATTAACACCAAACAAGAACAAGGAGGGTGCATGGGGAACTAACTGTAGAGAGACAGCCACAACTTCAGTTGAGTTAATATTCAGTGAAAAATCAAATAAATTAATTACAGTACTATATGAAAAAGAGCAGATAAAAGTGTACTTAAATTCACTTATATGTCCAGTTGATTTCAGGTAGAAGTTAGCCAGCCAAAGCTCAACTATTAAGCCAAAGCTCAGAATATTCCCAAATTTTGTAATCTGATTGATTTAGTTGTTCTTGGGTACTCTCAAAAAGAGAAGAAAATAGGTTAAAGGACATTTATTTTCGTAACTGGTAACAGAACCAAAGAGCATTTAAGGAAATCTTTTTTAAATTGAAAGAATATGTTTAGATATCACTGTAGACTATGGGATTAAATATGACAGAACTGCAGTCTGTAACTGAAAAGTTTTACTGTTTTCTGAACAAGGACAAAATGTGTAAAGTGGTAAGGTATTTTTTGAATATTTAGTAACTGGTGTAAGACAAACAGCTAATGGGAGGCAATGCCTAGAAAACTGGAAATGCAAGTTTCTGTATTGCAAGAAAATGCATATCTTTAGAAAGATATTGCTTTTATTTCAACATCACTATTCAGGTAACCCTTGTAGCAAGGCTCAGAGGAAAATATGCCAAAGAGTTAAAAAGAAATTATAGTTACAATTAGCTGCTGGCTGAAATGATGAGAAACGATTAGCCTAAATTTGGGCAAACATAATATGTGTTGGGGTCATTAATCTGCATTTTGCATCTGCTAATAGGGAGTAGCAGAGCTACTGTGGAGCTTTTCACCCTGGGCTTCTGTTGAAAACGGACCTACTTCCAGTCTGACACTCCCGGTCAACAAATGTAAATAAATAAATAATAAATGATTCCAAAGAGGAATTCTATGGCAAACTACTGTGGTGTTCCACTCACCAGTGTACAAGGCTGAATCAGTAGTGAAGCCCTTTGAAATAAATGGGCTTCTTGGAGTGACAGAATCTTCACCTGTAGGTAGATGTAAGTACTGCAAGCATTACCGAGTGAGAATCCTGACATCCTGCAGTACCCAGTTCCATATACACATGGGAGCTGTGGCACTGACCAGCTTTGGGATAGTGCAGCTCTGCCTCGATAATTAACATGGTACTGCAGGTGGACTCCCTGCCTGTAATATCAGTTTTGTCATACAGGGGGAGCTGTGGCACTGAATAGCTTTGTTGTACTGCAGCTCTACCTGTATAATGAAACGGGTACTGCAGGTAGGCAGTCTGTAATACCAGTTTTGTCTTACAGGTGGAGCTGCTGTTAAAGGTAGGCTATTTGCCTGCAAATGTAGTTCCCTTACATAGATGGGGCTGCTCTGCTCAAGAACTTTGCCTAGGCTAAACAATCTAGCCAAGTCCTTGGGGAGCTTCCCACTACAATCAGACAAGGAATGGAAGATTCTGCAGAGTCTCACACCAAGCTAATATGAACTCTTTGGTGTAATTAAAGGGCCAATGTAGCAAACAGCATTCATGTGCGATATGCAAATGAATAGCAATGCTGATAAGACAGATTCTAGCTAATAAACAATACAGTGTATGTTAACTTTATATTCATAATGGTTATATGTACTCATACAAAAGAGGGAATTCCAAAACTTCTTGGAATATTATATTCCAAGGTTTATGCAGTAATTAAAGGAGCTATATAACAAAAAGTACTCATGTGTGATATGCACATGAAATTTAACATTGAGAAGACAGATTTTTATCCAGTGCATTAATGCAGTGTATGTTGGCTTTGGTTATATTATGGTTGTATGTTTGTATGTATGTATGTATGTACATGTATAACATGGGAATAAACACATACATATCTGTATAGCTTGCTCTCTCTTTCTCTCTCTCTCTCTCTCTCTGTATATATATATATATATATATATATATATATATATATATATATATATATATATATAATTTTATATATGGTTGCTGTTAATTTGGTTGCAGCACACATTTATAGTGGGTCGCTGCTTTTGGTAATATTCATCTGTGGTTAAAGTGGTGAAATTATATTACACTAGAACTGCCACAATTTACCTGTAATATACTTCAGGAGTTATCTTCTTTTCCGCTGTTGTGTGACTGTGGATTTAGTGTATTTATTTCTTAGGGTGTGGGGGCAGAACCCCTAAGTGAGAGGTTTGAAATAATACATGTGGACATACCTTTGTATCATGCAACAGTGAAAATAAATGCAACAGATAGCACACTTGCCTTTGGTACAGCAGGCTGTAGGTTGTATTCCCACACCAGACAAATCAACTGCTGACACTATCATGCAATACAAGGGGAAGTGCTGCACACCTGAGTGTACTGCTCTTTCAGTGAGACATTACACTTATCTCTCATCTGCTTCATTTGGTGGAAGCACAGGTGAATGTAAAATATCCAGAAGTATCTTTTACAAAGAGTAAGATAAGTTCCCTGATGACTTGGCCAGTTTCCTCTAGTAGTATAGATACTACCTGAGGTCTCACCCATGAAAAGAGGCTACTAGCCCTAGTGGGACTGACCTAGTCAAGAAAGGATAAAATAAAATACGCTGTCTCCCTATATACAGGTAAGAACCGTGACCAAAATATAAGTAGAACAATTTAATTGGTTGTCACTATCATCTAAACAAAACCATCTAACCAAAGTGATCACAAGTGTAAACAATATAGCTCTCCAATATCATACATCTGTACTGAATCTCATTAGAATGCAATATTTCAGAATGCTATTCCCTGCATGTTCCTTACCAGGGACCATTAACACATAATCCCAATAATACTTACTGATCCAATAGTATATGCCAAAGTCTGCAAAGTATGTGTCAAAGTCTTCAAAGCATGCCAGCTATATGTGTGTTAAGGGATAAAGACCTGACAATGATACTGACCTGAGATTGATCATACAGTCCAGATACCAACAGGAACTGTCAGGGGAAGGGAATTATAAGGCTGTGGCTGCCCAGCTATATTGGTGCACAGAGATGAAGACCTGACAATGATAATGACCTGAGAGTGTTCATACAGTCCATATACCAATAGGAACTGGCAGGAGAAGGTTATTATGAGGCTCTGCCTGCCACGCTATATTGGTGTAGAGAGATGAAGTCCTGAGAATGATACTGAACTGAGATCATTTATACAACCCATATGCTGACAGAAACCAGCAGGTGAAAGGAATTATGAGGCTAAGCCTGCTCACCTCAGTTTGGTAGAAGGGATTATGACACTATGTTGGAATGAGGTAGTCCTTGTGACCCTGGGCTTTGGTCAAGACCAGAGCCATGAATGTCCTCTGGACCAGGAGAATAGGCAGGCCATAAGGGGGTGCTGTCAGTTTTGGAGAGGGCTGGGGACACACCAAAAGAGAGGATGTGAGTAATACCTTGTAGTCACCTTCTGAATAATGCCAGTCCATAGGGGAAGGGCCTCTTAGCACTGTTCAAGCCATCCTATATCAGTGATAAGGGTCCATGCTCAACCTCCTCTTTAGCCCAATTGGTGATCCCAAGGAGGAGAGGGCATGGATGAAACACACACCCATAACACTAGGTCCAATCCATGTAACCTGCAATGATTTGCAATAAAAGAAACAGTCTTGAACAGAAATATGCATGTGATGCAACACTTACCACCAGAGTGAGTGTAGCTGCAGAAATATGGACTTTTCAGGTATGTGTAGCATATCGCAGATAGTTAGAGTAGCATGGAGTACGGTCATAACAGGATACACCTAAAGCTGTTATCATGTCATTATCTGAGCAGTACTTGCACATGTTTATACAGTACTGAACAGTATAAAGAAAGCAAGCCAGTAGTGATTCAGAAATACTAGTACCAGGAAAGATTCTGAAATTGCAACAATATATACTCATACCACTCTTACCAGAATCAAAAGGTATACTACTACTTAATATATACTACTATGAGAAGCTTTATCAAGACTGTAAAATTGTAGGTGTACAAGTATTGACCATGGAAAACATCATTCTCATTTGTGGTTAATGTATAACCCAGTTACCCATGAGTACTTGCAGTATACTTGCAGAAAAGTTTACAAGATTACATAACAGTAAATGAACTGCATGATACACTGACAGCAGTGGCTTACAAAGGTACTATAATGTATGTTCAACGTGCACTGTGTTTACCAGAAGGTATAGCAACCTTATATGTAATGAATTTTATAGCATCATGATATGTACTAGGCAATTTCATCACTTTTCTATTGGCAGTTTGTTTGTGTAGGATTGGAAAGGCACATTTTTTTAAAGTTTCATTTTAAAGTAACTTTAAGCTATTTTGTTACTGTCATATCTTTATAGGTTTATAGGCAAGTACTAGACTAGCTGTCCTTGCAGGCCATTTTAAGCTTAACCAGTTCCCCTTTTTGTGCTCAAAATAACGTATCTCATTTGGTTATAGATTGGCCTTACCCATTCCATGGTCAATAATTATACAATACTCCTAATAATAATAATAATGGAAATCATAATGTACATAATTTGAGGGGACCCATGCCTCTGTCCATTAATACCACAGGGGCAGTTCTGGGTACATTTTCTGTTTCCCATCCATAGATCTAAGTTGCGCTTGAATATGGACAGAGATTAACTTTATTTTATGTGGATGGGGTGTCTTTTCCACAGCAGCAGTATCATCTGTGAGATAAACCTGTCCCTCCAAACCATTCTATTGATGTTGAAGAAGAGGTTTGGATCCCTAGACGGAGTATTTATGATGCTGTTTCACTTGCTTCAGGTATAGTAAATCCATCAGTAATGGGTCAAAGGATGCCTTGTATGTCAGACACAAGTCGCCTCTTAGCACTCTGTAGGATGCTGAGAACAGTGACAAGGCTTTGAGTCAGTCCATGTAGGACATGTTGTTTAGGTCTCATATCTGTATGAGCTGGTTTCCCTTAAATGTAGTTTGTTAGACATAAGTACAGTATTCTTTTTGCACAAATCTAAAGATGCAGCCATATTGAAGCAGGCCTATATTTTTACTTTATACATGCAGTTTCAGTAAGTGCAGTTTTGATAGAAAGGACTGTTTTAGTGAAAGACACAAATGAACCCAGAGAAATAATCTTCAGATAAAAATGAAATGTGCTAGCACAATGTGCAGTTCATTGGGTGCAAACAGATGTTGTTTAGATGGTACGAGGCTCGGAAACCAAGGTGAAAAGGACATGTAGAACTTGTAGAATTTTACAGAGTTTTAGCTTTGTTAGAAGAGGTACTTTGGACGCATAAGTCAATATGTTAGTTCAGACTGATATGCAGAAAGTCAGTGCAGTACAGTCCACAGAAGTTCAGTACAGACATTCAATACGTCAAGTGCAGAAGTCAGGTCAAATGTTCAGCATTCCCATAAACTGCAGAAAACAAGGCAGTTAGTATTAATTCTGCCATTCAGGAGGAAAGGAACAATTCTGAGTACAGAAGCTATGGATATTATAATTCAATCTATTTCACTTTATCAGCACTGTCAGTGGCGTAACTACGTTAGAAGCGCCCTGAGGCAAACTTTTCCTAGGCACCCCAACCCTATATATATATATATATATATATATATATATATATATATATATATATATATCTATATATATTTTACAATCGGAAGTTCGAATGTTCAACCATGACAATGTTAAATCTCACATTAATGAGACCAGAAGATCGCAAGCCAGGAATGTCACAATATTAGTAATAAACAAAAATCCTTAGTAATTGACAGTCTACATTTTAAATGCAGAAAATTAGTGAGCATGTTTATAACAAGAAACAAATATCTGGAACAACTTACAGCACAAATAAATATAGGAAGATGCATGCTAACAGCATAACAAGCACTTTTTGTAAGGTGTTGTGACTGTGCTGAGCTATGCCCCTGCTTCCCCTAACCATATATATATATATATATATATATATATATATATATATATATATAAATAAAACTCCAGAGCAGTAGAACTGTGAGTAAGTGTGCAACACCACAAACTGGCGATTTGCACACAGACAATTAATTTCAGTATAACGATATTTCTGCATTTGTACACAGGAGAGCTTTGATAATGATGTACTTCAATAACAAAGGGGTCTCCCAGCAATGCATGCTTCCCTGTACACAGTTCCCATTTCAAAATCTGCTGTGCTATGGAAGTCATAGATGGCACTCCCTCAATTCAAAGATTATGTGTAATGTAGTTGTCCAATGGGTCTTGAGGTGATACAGTAATTCAAATGCAGATATATATATATATATATATATATATATATATAAATATATATATATATATATTATAAGACTGGCTGATGGATAATATCGTCCACCTTAAGATAACAACATATGGTTTCTACAGGTATGTTTTAAGTGTATCTTTGTAACATTTTATCTAACCATCACAGAAGTTTTGACTTTGACCAAGCTATGGCACTAGTAAACTTGGCTTTAACTGAACACTGATTAACATGTCGATCTTCCCATTTTATATGGATCTTTTTCAGAGCTGATGGTACTAACTGTACAGGCTCTTTGCATGACGTTGGTAAGTCGGCAAGGTTGAGATGATCTCCAAAGTATAAAACTGATGAAACCTTTTAATTTATTCAATAAGAAAGACATAGCAGAAGGTGCTGGAGAGATCTGACTGGTCCTTCAAAATTTTCAAGCACTTGAGTCTCAGCCATATCAATAACAGAATTCTCTATTTTTTTCACAGATAGTCATTCCATATCCAAGCTAAAGTCAGGCAAATATATGTCATTGTTCCATTCATGCATTTGGTTTTCTTGGTATGTACCTTCATTCTCATCCATGCTACCTTACCAGTGGAAATGAAGAGATCATAGAATGGAGGATGGCTGTTCAGTCATGAAGGGCTGCATTCAAAGAATATCTTCGCTAAGTCACCTCTGGCTAATCTCATTTACTTCACTGACCGGGTCATTTCTGCACCAAATAAGAGTTACCTAAATGTTGCATGACATGCACTCACAGAAGTTGATCAAAGTCTGGCACTTTGCTAAAGTCCTAGGAAAATCAAAGTGCTCAACCTGCCTGCTAGGCCTTGCAAATACCATTTCACATTTCACCATCAAGAGACAGTTTCTTGAGAGAATTGGGCACTTTTCTTACTATTGTAACTACCTTGCTCTAACTGTAAAGTGTCAAGGTGTTTGGGGCAGGATCATCACTTATATACTGGAATTACATTGTATGATTAGCAACTTCAGTCCTCAGTTCTGTGATAACTGAAGTAGTATAGGGAAATACACACTAACCCTGAAACTGCTCTATCTGGGAGTATTCCATCTTCTCATAATTCACATACACTGCACCTACCTTCTGAAGCCAGCGACCATCCGAGTCCGACCAACAGAATGAACATCCACATAATCCAGCCAAAAGAAACTAAGCCAGCGACCGTCCGACCATGTCTGAAACCCCGATCGCTCTACACGATGCCTGCGCAACAAAATTCCCACGAGAGCCGAGAGAGAGCTCTCAGCTCATTCCTCATTGGACCTGACTGCAAGGGAAGCAGTCCGGAACTCCTCTGTTCTGTGCGGTAGTTGACCGGCCCGCACAGATGTCTGGGTATCCTACACAGCACAGGTTGCTGGGTACCCGTTTCTCTGCATTCGGACTGCCGATAAAGGCATTCTGAATAAATTTTTGTTTCACGGATTTTTTTTTCTTGTTTTTTTTTCTAGGTGGGAGAGCTGCAGACTGGGATTCTTACCACCGGACGATGGACATTTACTAAATAAGCAAACAATCCGTGACAACATCCGTCACCTAAAGCCCCTGCTGCTTGGTGCCCTGAGGCAATTGCCTCACTTCGCTTCTCATAGTTACGCCACTGAGCACTGTTATTTCAGACAGAAGAAATTGATTCAGATGTTGTTGACATCTACCTCCACTGTATACTGCTACTGCATAATAAACCATCTTCAGCAGATTAGGTGTGCAGGCTTTTATTTTGAAAGGGACAAGAGGATTTGGCACATAAAGGAGAAACTGAGATATTTGGCACTTGCTCAGCACAGTTTCTTCCAGCTTCATTCCAGTCATTCCACTCCATTCCAGTTTAATACATTTCCTTCAATTTTTATAACATCGAGCCAGAGTAAAGTGCATCTGAAAGCCCCATAGCAAGCTTGCAAATCTACACCTGCTCATCCTCAGATAGACTATGTGCATTTTACAGAGCAGGACTGTTCCTTTAGGACAATACTTCAGAAAAATCTACAATAAAGTTTCAAAGAACTTCATACTCTCCAAGGTACCAGTGTGAAGGACATTATCCATTTAACAGCAATGTAGCAGAAAACTTCACAATCTGCACAGACGGTGATAGTCCTTTCAAGTTTCCAGTGTGACATCACAGAGCCTACAGAATCCTTATAAGACGGAGTTTAAAAAAGCTAAGAGACTTCTGGCCACTGGTTCAATCCCCTTCACTTTTCCTTATGTGAGCATTCATTTTTATTACAATGCATTTTCTAGTTAAATCAGATAGTAAATCTCAGAAAATGTAAAGACTTCTACCTTAACTATGCCAAACAGTAAATGTAAAATGTTTAAAATTCTGGATAAAGTAAGTCTAAAAATTGTGTTCCAGAAATATTCATTTAAATTTCAATGAGCTTAGCTCAGGAATGTTACATTTTTCTAGATACAAAAGGATTAAAATACAGAATCAAACTGTAATGAATGAAATAACAGACAGTATTTTCTTAATTTGTAATATGAATCAGTGTTTACAGAAATGAGAGGTATATTCAACTTCTAATGTCGGTATGGTTTCAGACTTTAGCAACATGTAAATTGTAATAAATTCTGTTTACAGTCTTCAGACATCAGTGTTAATCCAACAGCACATGTAACTCAAAATGCAGAGTTAAGTCAAACTATTACAAATATGCTCAGCCTGACAGAAACACAGCCAGTGTACATGACATGCAGAGTTCAGGACAGAACGCAGAGCAGACATTTTCAGGGTCTCAAGTTAATGCACATGTTCAGAATGTAATAATTTCTAGTTTGTTGATTTCAGAAGCCAGTTAAAATACTGTACCGAGGGGGGGACAAGAGGGATCAGAGTGCATATTTTAATCAAAAACAAATTAAAAAATTTCATTATATGTTTCTATATGTTACATATAGAAATCACTTTAAAATTTTTTGCATAATTTGATGAATATGTAATTAATTGTTAAATTGTTAATAAATTAACTATTAATAAGTATAGTGATAATCTTTTTTGGAAACCTGTAATGTGATCCTTGAAAGCTTAAATTCGGCAAAACACTATTATGGAATAAAGAAAAAGGGAGTGGATTTATGTTGGTGTGTTTTTGGGCAGAAGTGCTTACTTGCTACTGTTTGTTTCATTGCATATTTTAATCAATCTGATAAAGTAAATATCAGATTAGATGAAATACAGACTTCAGGGCAAAATAAAGAAGAAGAAATGCATGCTATAGCTCAATTTAATGTTGTTACTAGATCTTAATGGCAAAATAAAGAAGAAACACATACCATAGTAGAAAGTCAATGTTGTTACTAGATCTATAGGAGAGGATTTTTAGAATATCTATAAAGGATGTGGCAGTCCAATACAAAACTAGATAATTTATATGGTAGACAGAAAAGACAAACCATATATTTCATTATTTACAGAACAGGAATTATCGAACAATATATTGATTAAATCAAATGCATTAATTTCAGTTACAAACAGATCTCTACTAGAGGACAAGTGCAGTTATAATGTCAGGATTTAAAAGGTCAAAGGTTACAACACTGAGCATTTCTGAGTGTAACAATACCATACTATGTCATCAGAATTAAATGTTGTTTTAGACTTCAATAACCGGATTTAATGGAAAAATAAAAAATGCTACAGAATGTACATTAGTGCAAATAGAACAGACTTTTTAAGAAATTGTGTGCAGTAGATTCTGCAAATGATGTACAGAATTTAAAAAAAAAGTTACTGCAGGAATAAGCTGATTCGTGGGCTAAAGACATAATAAATTTCAGTGGAGTTGCCACAGCTAAGTGAAGTACAGGCAGACAAGTTACCACATTTTCAGAAAAAATATATTATTCTCAAAGAAGTAAAGAAATCAAGTCTATTCATCTCATTTTTATAGAAAGTAAGAAAAAAGGTCAGAGTTATAGGCTAGTATTAAATTTACTGTTCTGGTATCCCATGCTGTGTATGGTATGCCAGGAATGTTAGTCAAGTTAAATTTGCAGAATAAATGGTTTACAGTTACAGTTACAAATCTGACAGACAATGTTTTTTGCTATTGTTTTGTTTCAGTAGACATTGTCAAGACCTTTGAATTATGGTAATAAAGTGTTGCAATGCATAAATAATATCTTGATACATACAGAGACAGAAGAGCATTTACAGGTATTAAATGATGTTTTGCTAGTTTTACAGAGTGTAGAATTTAAAGTCAATACCACATTTTTAAAAGTGACCATACAGTCAAAAGTTTGGATCCCTTTGCAAGAAAAGAGTGCAGCATAAGTATTATGTCTCATTAAAGCTACAGGTTCAAATCTCATGTCAGGAAAAGAATGCCCATGTACCCTTGTAAATTAATATTCTCTTTTAAATACATATTGTAAAAAATGCAAGAAATGTATACAAAATATATAATGGGCAGGATTCAGGAAGGCTTACACGGAGTTTAAGAGTAGTGTAAGCCTCCGTGTAAGCCTCCCGATCCAGGAACAGCCCAAACCTCTGTGTAAGAGACAGCTAACACGTCTCTTACACGGACTGGGCGTGGAAATGCTCAATACCTCATTTGCAGCTCAAAGATATGCAAATGAGGTATTTGAGCGATCCAAGAAGCCCAAACCAGTCAGTGTAACGGACGTGTTAGCTGCAGAAATGTACTCAGCTGACAACTGAGTACATTTCTGCAAAATTGAAAACGGAGCTATGTCAGCTCCAAATAAAGGGTGCATGTTTCATTTAGCATGCCAATTTTCAAATATGTGGCCATTGGCATGAAAAAGTGTTGCAAAAACATTTTAAATAACTTTTTTTTTTTCGTGGGATTATGATGTTTAACTGCAGTGCACACCCGCACAAACGGGGTGCGCTGCCTAAAACTGAAAACCGAAGCTTATAAGCCCACAATTGTGGGATTTATGTATTACATGGAATGTCAATGGAGGGACTAGCAGACCAAAAACAATATGGCCTCCGTGTAGTGGTTGTCAAGGGGGGGAAGCTCTGTGTAAGATATGTAACTAAGCATTACTAGGCAATCCTATGTAAATGAGGGTTACAATACTGAATCACACTACCACAGAGGTAATGAGCACTTTCTGAGTAGTGTAAGAGTTACAGAAGGGGGAGGAACAGAGTAAGAGGCAGGTGACATCACGGGGGGGAATGATAGAAATAAATGTATCAGATCGGAGGGCAATGTAAGGTGACAGATGACAGACAGACATCAGAGAGAGAGGTGTGTCCCAACAGAACACTAGAAAAGTCAAGAAACAGAGGGTGCACACTATCCCTACACTCAAACTTTCTTGATATACGTGCGTGTGCGCGCGTGTAAGGCAGGTTCAACATGTGGGAGTGTGTTGCAAACCGTTTACAACGGTTTGTGCGGGCGTGCACGTGTGGAAGGCAGTGTGCGCGCGTTTTAACATGAATCAGCCAAGTTTACACTGTGTAAGAATGTGTGCGTGCGTGTAATACCGTGAAAGGATGTGTGCGCGCGTTTAAGTAACTGTGAGCGTGCTTAAGCTGGTGTGCACATTGCTCCCCCTGAGGAAACAGAGAGGAAACAGGAAACAACCAGAATACAAGGAAACTGCCAGAGGATACTGCTGGAGTTAATTGGTGGAAACAATTGGAAGCAGGCAATTACACAGGCAGACTAGAAGCCCAACCCAGCACTTAAAACACTACAAACAGCAGTGCAGGCTGTTTCTCACAAGAGCTACTGCAAGAAAGTAAGCTATCAGAATTGAAAACTGAAAAAACCTGAACACAGAGTAGAAATGCTAGGGGCTGTCATAGCTGTTATAATCAGGCATAGGCGAATTGCTGAGGGTGGTGACAATGCAGATGCTGACAGACAACCCAGAGTGAGGAGAAGGAGAAGAGTATACTGGCCCATGGTCACCTACCATGGGTTACATGAGCTGGAGATAGTAGAGCGCTACAGAGTGGACAGAGACCTTCTGCAGCAAATTGTTGAGCTGTGCAGGCCACGCCTCACACACAGAACCAACAGAGGGAAACCCATCCCAGTGGAAACCAAGGTATGTGTTGGCCTAAGAATACTAGCAACAGGTACCTTCCAGAGACCAACTGGTGATATGATGGGGATATCACAGGCATCAGCCTCCAGGGTACTGCACCAGTTCCTGGATGCCATGTCAGCACATGTCGGTGATCATGTATATTTCCCCAATGCCCGTGAGGTTGTGGCCAGCAATATGCGTCTCTTCCAGCAAATAGCGGGATACCCTGAGGTATTGGGTGCAATAGACTGCACGCACATACGCATCAAAACACCAGCCAGTGAGCGGGGTAGAGCCTACATGAACCGCAAGGGCTTCCCCTCCATCAACTGCCAGGTCGTGTGTGATGCCCAGGGCATAATAATGAATGTGTGTGCTGGCTGCCCTGGGAGCTACCACGATTCCCACATCTGGCATCTGACGCAGCTGTACCAATCATTTGCCAGTGGGGACTTCCCACACGGACACCTAGTGGGGATGCAGGTTATGACTTGAGCCGTGGCTGATGACACCCATCAGAAATGCACACACACCTGAACAGGAACGCCATAATGAGGCACACGCACAAACACGTAATGTCATAGAGCATGTGTTTGGGCTGCTCAAGTCACGGTTCCGGTGTCTGGACACATCTGGTGGAGCCTTGCAGTACACACCAACTACATGTACCCAAATGATCATGATATGTGCTATGCTACATAATATGATCCTGTGGAAACAGCTGCAGCAGGACCAGCATAGGGCTGGGCCAAACATACCCCACCATTGCCAAGGCCACCACAGGCAGAGGGTGACTCGGAGGAGGAACAACCTGACCTTGCCCCAGTAGGCAGAAGGACGCATGCCCAGTATGCCCTGGCCTTGGCAAAGAGGCAACGCATAGCACATACACTTGGTCAGTAGGAACTCTGGGACTGATACCCGCTCTGACTCACTCATATAGTAACAGGGATGCCTAACATGACACAACCTGCTTCCAAACATGTACAGGGAGTGTAGTATGTGCATCCGACAGAGGCAGCCCTGCAGCACCACCTGAGGCGTGAATGCCATGTGTCAAGTAATGTAACACCATGTACCATATGCACACCTGAGGACCCTGACTAACATCCACCCTCACCAATCACAAACCACAAAAACACAAACCCACATTCATAGGTACCACAAGGGATAGGAACCTAGATGTAATGCTACCCAATGCCAGAAGTATAAACAGCAAGATGTGTGCAGTGTAAACGCACACAGTATAGAGGATGTAGATATCAGTGCTGTAATAGACAACTGGGTCAAAGCCCACACCAGCACCCTAACACTACCAGGTCACACCTCATACAGGGATGTACATGTGCAAAAACATGGAACAAGCTACAAAACGAGGGTGACTAGCAATAAATGTCATGGATAACCACACCCCCATGTTGGTACCACAACAAGAAACAACATGGATTAGCCATGATCAAATACCAATTGCTAAAACTGCCTACTACTAAATAGCTTGCTGCAGACCACTGTCCTAATAGCAGGAACCGCACCAGGCCTATGTTCACAGGGTCATAGGTTCATACTAGGCTGTCTGCCCTAGGGCATATATAAGCCTAGCCCAGAGTTTTGTGGCTTCCGCCACCCCTTCAGTTCTAAGGATAATATGCCCATTATTTTGCTGTGCCTCTGTCAAGCAGTGACACTGATGTTATCCCTGGGGTATACCTGCGATCTCCATTCCATTGGTCATGATTTCTCTCGAACAAAGACAGCAAGGTGCCCAGCCTCACATGTACCAGGATGATGTTCCACAGCATAGGGAGTCTCTGGGTGATGAATCTGTCCCTCCAGCATGCCCTATTAATAGCTGTGTTGAGGTTTAAGTCTCCTGCCCTTGTAGATCTGATGGATTTAGAGGTTTTGAGGTGAAGCATGTTCATTAATTCCGGGTTGGACATGGCCTAGTATGTCAGGCACAGGCCACCTCTGAGCAGATGGTAGGTGACTGAATAGAGCTGGGGTTCCTTCAGTCGGGCAGCATAAGATATACATTTGAGACCTTTTATCCTTCTGGTGAGGAATGTTTGGGGCCTGTCCAATTGCTGCAGGTGTCGGATCAGATACATTCCGAATGGGGCATTGTACTCAATCATTGGTCTGATGAGTGATGAGTACAGGGGAACAATGACCTCCCTTGATCTAGATGTGCATCCCTGCATGATCAGGTGGGCAATGTAGGAGGTCTTCCTAACTACGTTGGCAACATGAGTGTCAAACGAAAGGTTACTGTCAACCTGGGTGCTCAGATCCCTGATAACCTCTCCTGTGCTTAGAGGAGTAACACCTATATGGGAACTAGGGGTAACCTTGTTCTTCCTGAAGGGTATGACTATGCATTGTTTAGCGTTTAACTTTAGGCCATGGCTCTGGCACCAGTTATCCATTTCTATGAGACCCGTCTGAAGGATGTCTGTGTCAGATGGGTTTTCAACTATGGTTCCCAGTTAGCAGTCATCTGCAAACTTTGTCAGCCATAATCCTCCTGTGTTTGCTTGTACTTCTGAAAAGTAGATGCCGAACAAAAGTGGGCCCAGGACTGAGCCCTGTGGGACACCACTTGTGACAGGCTTGGAGTGTGACATGGTGCCAGCAACCTTGACCCTGTGGGTTCTGTCACTTACCAGTTTGTAACCCATCTTGTGACGTATGGATCTACATTAAAGCTGGTGAGTTTGTCAATGATACCCAAGTGGTGTATTGTATCGAAAGCCTTTGCCAGGTCAAGGTAGGCTGTGTGGACTGCCTTGCCCTCGTCAATGGCCTTAGTGACCGTTCTGAAAAAGTCAACCAAGTTTAAAAGGCATGATCGCCCTTGACAAAGCCAAACTGGGTTGGATCCAAAGTCTGCAAGTCCCCTATGTCTTTATTTATGAGTTCCATTATGATCCTCTCCATAGCTTTGCAGACCAGGCTTGTCAGGCTGATGGGACGGTAGTGTCTGGGGTCGGTGGAGGCACCTCCTTTGTGAAGTGGGACCACCGTTGCCATATGCCACTCCTTGGGTATGTATCCTGAGGTGAGGCTAAGATTAAACAGCTGCCCTAACTGCGGGTTTAATTCCTCATTGAGTTCGTGGAGCACGCAACTGGGGACACCATCTGGTCCCATGGATGCTGTGTTTCTCGCCTTGGATAGAGCAGTTCTCACCTGAGCATTTGAGATGTTTGGGGGGCTACAATCCCCTGGTATAGATATCCCTCCCTTTGGGGGGGAGGGGGGGGAATCTGCACTGAACCTGTCAGCCAGTATGTTGCCAATGTCTGTATGTTCAGTGATTTTTACATCATTATGAACTAATTCTGAGCATATCTGGGAGTCACCTCCCAGGTTTCCAACATAGCTAAAAAAGGCCTTATGATTGTCTTCTGAGTCCTTAACGAGTTTCCTCTCAAAATGTGCCCTGGATGATTTTATGGGAGATCTCAGTTCTTTACTCATAATGAGCAGAGGTGTCTTCCCTTCTACGGATTTTGCTCTATCTTGTAGTAGCTCCTTCCTTCTGATGTAGAGCATGTTTATGGCTGGGGTCCAGCAGACTGCACGCATGCCTTTGGTACAAAGAGTCTTTGTTTTGTGTGGGATTGCCTGATCCATGCAGTCCTGGAGGTGCTGGTAGAAGGCATTTGTAAGTGATTCAGCAGCTTGGGTAATGGTTTCCACTGGCTTGGGGCCTTGAAAGAGACCACACCAATCTTTAGAAGTGTGAAGTCGGCTTCTGAGAAGTTCTTCATTGTGGTCTTCTTTATCTGGGGTGGGGGTGGGATGTGGACTCCCAGTGAGATTAGTTTATGATCTGATCTCACCAATGATGGGTATACGTCTGGTGTTGAACATTGTGACCCCATGTTCGTGATGATGTGATCTAGTATGTTGTCTCCTCTTGTGGGGATGGTGACTAGTTGTTCCATGGCATATGAGGTTATGAACTCTAGGAACCTTTGGGCTAGAGTGTTGGGGCTTGAGTAGTGATCCCAGTCTATATTTGGATAGTTGAAATCACCCAGTATGATGGTGTTTGGAGATACATTTATCCCCTCCAGTGTTTTCAGGAAAGCTGTGTGAGGTTCCTGAGTTTGAGAGGGTGGCCTGTAACCTGCTACAAACTGCCGAGCAGTCTTGCCTATGGTTAATTGCACCTGGATGGTCTCTGATGCATCGTGTGTTGCCACCAACCTTGAGGTGAGGGTGTCCTTGATGAATATGGACACCCTCCCTCCTTCCTTGGTGTCGTCTGGATTTCGGGGCCGGGACGCCTGATATGAGGTAACACCTGATACTGCCGGGGTGCTGTCAGGAGCCCTGAACCAGGTTACAGTCACAGCACAAACATCGATGTTCTCCATACTGAGAAGGGCTTCGAGTGCGTGCATCTTGAGGTTGAGACGTCTGGCATTGAGCAGCATTACCCTTAGTTTATTTCCTTTTTTGTGTTCTAGGGTGGTAGGTTTAGAATCTGAGCCTTGCCTAAAAAAGGCACAATGGGGGTGGCAAGAGCCCTAGCCAAATTCCGGAAGACCAGGGGTGACAGGTGCAAGCCGTCCCCTGCGAATCAGCGTGGCTTGTCCAGCATGTCATCCCAGGCCGATGGACATTGGATCCCTTTTGAATGACACCATAGATTAAGCCAGTTATTTCAGCTGGTCATCGTGTCTCTGTATTGTGGCATCATTCTTGGTGAAGGTAGAATACTGCTCAAGGTCAGGGTCATACCTGCCTGGGCTACATAATCAGAGAGCTCCTCTATGTCTCTTTTCATGTAGTCCAGGGAGATACATCACAGGTCGTTCACACCAGCATGGACAATGACTGAGTCATACTTGTACTTGCAGTTGAGTGACCTGAGTGCTTGCATTATGTGGTGGATCCCAGCGCCCAATAGGCAGCTTACTGTGACCTTCTCCTTACTCAATCTGGTGAGCGGGACGTCAGTGTGTCTGACGATGGAGTCACCTATGACGGGTGTGTCTGGCATTGTGTTTGGCCTTAAGGGCTGTGAATGTTTGGCACACTGACTCTGTGGTCTATGTGTTGCATGTGCTGTGCCCTGTGGAGGCAGTTGTTTGGGTGTCTGCTTTGGTGGCCTCTGCTGTTATGGTAGATCTGTGATCAGAGGCTCCGAGTATGTCTTTGTGTGTTTATGTGTATGATTTGAAGTTGTGATAGTGCTATGTGAGACTGGGTTTGTGGTGTGTGTGGTCACCTTCTCCTCCTCTCTGGTCCTGCCAGTCCTATGTTGAGAGAGCTCAGCCTCCAGTTTGGCTATATAGTTGCATCTCTTGCATGCATTTGTGTTTTGTGGGAGAAGGAGAGGGTTGTCTGTGTACATGAGTCAATTGTAACATTGCCTCAATATTCCCAGGTTCACCAGCTGAGCAGGAGAGGACACTAGCAACTGATCCCTTGACATGCTAGAAGGAATAGACAAAAAACTGTTGGAAGACAGGAAGATATCAAGCCCCCCAAACCACATTATATTGCTTGACTGACAATAACTACACATACACCATAGTTTCATAGTTTCATAGTTTACTACTAGGCTATCTGCCCTAGTGCATTTATAAGCCTAGCCATAGTGATGTGGCTATTGACACCCCTTATAGTGGTAATAAGTGTACAGAATAGATTCCGAATATTGTGCCTCTCACTTAGTAGTGACACATTATGACCCCCGTACATAATTGAATACCTTGACTGTGCCTCTGTCTAGTAGTGACACAGGGAGGACCCTGGGGTAAAACTACAATCCCACATCCAGTTGTCCAGACTTCTCTTGAAGAGAGTCAGTGAGGGACTCTGTCTAACATGAACTGGGATACTCTGCTAGAGTGTGAGATGCCTGTGAGTTATGACTCTGTCCCCCAGCATGTCCTATACATGTATGTGCTGAGGTTCAAATCTTCAGCTCCCATGGCTCTGGTGGATTTGGATTGCTTGCAGTGGAGCATGTCCACCACATCCTGATTGGACATGGTCTTGTATGTCAGGCATAGGTCACCTGTAAGTATGCGGTATGCCACTGAATAAAGCTGGATTTCCTTTAGTCTGGAAGCATATGACATGTGTTGTAGACCCCTGATCTCCTTGGTAAGGTACTTTTGGGGTCTCTCCAGCTGTTGCAAGTGCTGGGTGAGGTACATACCAAATGGGGCTTTGTATTCAATCATGGGCCTAATAAGGGAGAAGTATAGTGGTACAATGACCTCCTGTGATCTGGATGGAAAACCCTTCATGATAAGGTGGGCAAGATAGAAAGTCTTTCTAACCACTTTGGCAACATGGGTGTCAAATGAGATGTCACTATCTACATGTGTCCGCAGGTGTCTGATTTGTATTCTGTGCTCAGTGGGTTGCTTTCTATGTACTGATTTGTGGGTACTTTGTTCCTCCCAAAGGGGATGACCACACATCAGTTGCAGTCAGTTTCAGGCCATGATTCCGGCACAAGCTATCTGTCTTTGTGACGGCATTCTGTAGGATGTGTGTGCCGGCTGATGTATTCACTTATGGTGCCTAGGTTGCAGTCATCTGCAAACTTTGTCAGCCACAACCCTCCTATGTTTGCTTTCACATCTGAAAAGTAAATGCCAAATAAGAGGGGTCCCAGGACAGATCTTTGTGGGACACCACTTGTGACTGGCTTTGAATCTGACAAGGCACCTGCAATGTCGACTTTATGGGTTCTGTTTCTTAGCCATTTTGCAAACTATCCCGTGACATATGATTTTATATTTCAGCTGTTGAGCTTGTCTATGATGCTTGAGTGGGGTATTGTGTCAAAGGCCCTAGCCAAGTGCAGGTAGGCTGTGTGGACCGCGTAGCCCTCATCAATGGCCCTACTGACAGTATCAAAATAGTCAACTAGGTGCAAAATGCAGGATCTGCCCTGTACAAAGCTGAACTGTGTGGGATCAAGGGTCTGTAGGTCACCAATGCCTCTGTTTAACAGCTCCATAATGACTCTTTCCATAGCTTTGCAGACAAAGCTGGTTAAGCTTGTGTGGTGGTTGTCCCCAGGGTCTGTGGAGGCATCTCCTTTGTGGAGTGGGACCACTGTTGCTGTACGCCAGTGTTCAGGTACATATCCTGTAGCAAGGCTAAGGTTAAACAGCATTCTTATATACGGGTTTAGCTCCTTCTGGAGTTCACATAGCACGCAACTGGGGATACCATCAGGTCCCATTGATGCTGTGTTCTTGTCTTTGCTGAGTGCGGCTCTCACATGGACATCTGAGATGACAGTGAGGTTATATTCATCTGTGATAACTATCTTCTGTTGGGGGTGAGGGAGGGGGAAAATTGCACTGAACCTGTCTGCCAGAATGTTGCCAATATCTGTCAGGTCACTGAAATATATGTTGTTGTGTACCAACTCAGAGCATATCTGAGGGTTCCCACCCAGGTGTCTGACATAACTGAAGAAGGCAGTGTGGTTATCTTTATCGTCTTTGGTGTTTATGTCTCAAAGTTGACCTTGGATGTCTTTATGAGAGAATGTAGCTTTTTACTAGTGCTGCTCACAGCTGCCTTCCCTTTAGGAGATGTAGCTCTGTCTTGCATTAGTATCCTTCATCTGTTATACAGTTTGTTTATGGCTGGGGTCCACCAGACAGGCCACATTCCCTTGGTGGAGAGGGTCATGTTTTTATTTGTGAATGCATGGTCCATGCTATCTTGGAGATGTCTGTAGAAAGTGTCTGTGAAGGAGTCACCATTGTGTGATGTGGTTTCCACTGGCCCAGTGGGCTTAACGGATACCATCTCAGTCCAAAGAAGTGTGAAGTCAGCTTTTGAGGTGTTTGTCACTATACTCTTTGTATTATACTAGCACTGACACAAGTGTAGACAATTTCCCAGAATCCATCAAACAAAACGGACATGCAAAATGTAACACTTCCACAAGAGGGGTAAGCATACTGGATGTGATAATCAGAAATATGTGTACTGGATGTCAAGATGAGAAGTGTATCCCTCACTGGTAAGACCAGACCATAGAGTAATCACACTGTAGTTACACATCACGACCCCAGTCCCTGGCCAGACTACCACAGTGAAACACATGTATAAAGCATAGCTTGCACCCCTACAAACCAATGTGGAATCCATGAAAAGCCCTGTGCAGGTCCAGAATATGGGACACACTGCAGAACATGTTATACAGGCATACCATGAACACAGCCAAGAGTGCTTGGAGTCTGCAATCACAAACAACAAGACACAATGCCATACAACCAGGCATCTGGCATGCTGGACACCATAAATTATTAAACCATTGAAGGGAATGAGGAAGCTACCACATGATAGATCAAACATGAAAAGTGAAGTAATCAGTGATCACTAGTATGGCAATAAAATGTGTCCACACATACAATCCACTAAGGCCAGGCAAAACAAGTAGAATCTGTGAATCCAGTGGCAATGTGACACCTGTCCCAAGTACACACACAACAACAACTCACCACAATAAATACAAATGTATGTGATAGACGCAACCAGGTAGCCAAACCGGGGCCTGAGCACCCCCAAATCAGTACTGTCAAAACTAGTCAGGAGGACAAGGTAACCACATACACCACAAACCCAGTCCCACATAGACCTACAACGACTGTAAACCAAACACATAAACACAAAACATTCCCAGAGGCCCTAATTACAAACACACAACACCAACACAAGCCTCCAAAGCAGACACCCAATAAAACAAACTCCAGACATAGCACATGTAACACATAGTACACAAAGCTGGTGTGCCAAACAGTCACAGGACAGAAGGAGAAACAACATGCCTGATACAGTTGTAATAGGTGACTCCATAGTGAGACATGCTGCTGTCCCAGGGATGGCTTGCACCTGTTACCCATGAGCGTCTGGATATTGCCTAAGGCTTTTGCAAACTACAGAGATCCTCCCATAGGCAAGGCCAAAAAGAGCAACCCACCACCATATTAAACAAAACTGGAAAGAAACAGAAGGGTAATGCTGATCAATGCCAGATGTGTAAACCTCAATATGCATGCTCCTGAGGCCCTCCCCAGTATGGAGAACATTGATGTCTGTCCAGTGATACACACCTGCTGCAAGCCTCGTGACAGCACACCAGCACTACCAGGTAATACCACATATCATGTGTTATGGCCACAAAACCTGTAACAAAACATAAAAGGAGGGTGAGTATCCATATTCAGCACAGACAGCCATACGTCCAGTTAACTGACAATGCCTATGTCATTGCAGTCCACCCATGTGCAACTAACTGTACGCAAGACTGCTGTACAGTCTGTAGCATGCTACAGACCACACTCTCACACACAGGAACCCCACCCCACTGTCCTGAAGACAGTGGACAGTATGAATGTACCACCAAATACAAAACAAGGTACACACAAATTACCACATAGGTGGTAAACCATTATGTGTGGAAGGAGTAATCAGGAACCTAGTGACACAAGTGGACAGTCACCTGTTATGTGACAGCCACATCGCCAATTTGTCTAGGAAGACTGTCTATATTGGACACTGTATCATGAAAGGATTCACATCTACGTCAACAAAGGTCATTGTGCCTCTATACTGTTCCCCTATCAGACCATATTGTAATACAATGCCTCATTTGGGATGTACATTACCTGGCACCTGCAGCAGTTAGAAAGACCTCAAAGGTACCTCAGCAAGAGTCAGAAAGGGTCTCAACTATATCTCACATGCTGCCTGGCTGTAGACACCACAGCCGAATGCAGTCACATACTGCCAACACAGAGGCATTGTATGTCTGTTGTACAAGTCCATGTCCAACACAGAAGTAATGGACATGCTCCACCCCAGAAAACTCAAAGCCATCGGAGCTGTGTGAGTCAGAGATGTCAACCTTAACAAATAATCAAATAGGATGTGCTGGAGGGACAGATACCTAACCCTGAGTCTCTCCACACCCTGGAACAGAATACCACTACATGTTAGGCAGAACCCCTCACTGACACTCTTCAACAGGAAGTTAGCAAAATGGATGGATAATTGTAGATGTACACTGGGGGTCTTTACTGTGTCATGTCCAGACAGAGGCACAGCTAAGTAAATCATAAGTGGCCATAATATTCACATAGCAAGGGGTGGCAAAAGCCACATGCACTGTGGCTAGGCTTACAAATGCCCTAGGGTGGATAGCCTAGTATGAACCTATGAACCTATTATGATACAAAGTGTACAGGACACTAAGGATAACTCCAAGGCTGCTGCAACTGATGGTAGTAAGCATGTTGTGAATTCCTGGATATGCTCTGGATCACACAAATATTACAAACAACATACCAAACACACACACGTATTGCCAACATACATCCTGACAGGTGCAGTGCAAACCCCCCCCCCCCCATAATGCCAAATATCTTTCCCAGCAGACTGCTGCCTCCCTGACATTATGTCAGCCTTACCACACGATATGTACCCAAAGAGCAGTGTACAACAACAGTGGGTGTTCTCAAGAAAGGTGTCGCCTGAATGGATACTAAAAACAACCACCACAGAATCCTGAGAAGCTTGGCCTGCACAGCTATGGAAAGGATCAGCATGTACCGCAGACATAACGATATTGGGGATCTATTGACACCCGACCCTACCCAGTGTGGGTTTATGAAGTGCACACCCCACCCCTAAACATGTGTGACTCAGTTGAAACAGTGATTGAGGTCACTGATGAGGGCAATGTGGTCCACACAGTGTAGCTGGACCTTGCAAAGCCTTCCATACAATACCCTATGTGTTCAATATAGATATGCTCACCAGCTTATATATACACCCCAATGTCACTAGAGGGGTTGCAAACCAGACCAATGACAGAACTGACATGGCCAGACATGCTGCAGCCATGTCAGACTACAAACCACATATAACAGGTATCCCACAAAGCTTGGTCCTGGGACCTTTCCCGTCTGGTATATATGCCCCATAGGTACAGGCCAACATGTAAGGACTGTGCCTGAACATGTCTGCAGAGGACTACAAACCGCCTAACATATCTGACACTCCAGCTGACACAAGCATCCCACAAAAGGGCCACATAGAAACAGACAACCGGTGCCATAGCCATGTCAGCATGTGAAATGGAGAAAACTGTATAGTCAACCTCTGTGGATATACAGTAAGTGACCACCAATGACCACATAGGTGTTAACCCATTACATACTTCACATGTAATGACAGACCTGGGTACACAAGGGGATATATATCCTGCATAGGACAAACATGTGGCTGTAGTGTTAACAGAAACAATCCATATACCAACCTAATCATGAAGGTTATGACATCTAGATAAGGGGAGGTCATTGTGGTTCTGCAGTTATCCTTCATCAGCGTTCAAATGACCACAACAGCCCCTATGGGGTGTACCTCAGCAGACACCTCCATCAACTGTAAAGTCCACAACAGTACCTCACCAGGAGTATCAAAGAGCTTGAACACATGTAATGTGTTGCCTGATTAAACAGAGTGCAACTCCACACACTGCCATGCTGGCCACCCAGACGCAAGCTGTGCCTGATGTAGAAAGCCATGTCCAAGCTGGAATCAATGAACATGCTGCACCTTGTACAATCTGAATGGCAGTGAGCTATGCACATAAGGGACCTGAACCCCAGCACTGACATACATAGGACAAGCTGTACTGCATTATCCATAACACAGAAGCCACCCCCACGCATGAGTAAACTACCAGTACAGGTTATCCATAGAGTCACTCATTGATTCTCCTCAACAGGAATCTTAATGAGTGGATGGGTGATGGTAGGTTTACCCTGGGTATCAATGTTATGTCACAGGTAGACAGAGGCACAGTATACTAAACAAGACATATGTCATGGCAAACTACACTTACAATGTGTCGAAGGACAAACACACTCTCTGACTAGCATTAGAAATGGCCTAGGGCACATCGGTAGTGTTTGCCAATGTACACCTATGTTGTGGAATACACTACTGATGTTGGATGAGGCTGTTGTAAGTAGTTCATATCCGAACATAATGCAACATGGTCAGATAGGTTCATAGGTTTATACTAGGCTATCTGCCCTAAGGCAGTTATAAGCCCAGCCCAGAGTTTTGTGGCGTAAGCCACACCTTATATGGAAACAATACTGTGCCCATTAGTTTGTCGTGCCTCTGTCCAGCAGTGACACAGAGACGGTCCCAGGGTAAACCTATGATCTCCCATCCACAGGTAAAGATTCCCTTGAACAGAGCCAGTGAGGTGCTCTGCCTCACATGGACCGGGATTGTATTCCACAGCATAGAGAGTCTCTGAGTGATAAATCTATCCCTCCAATATGTCCTACTTATATCCCTGCTAAGGTTTAAGTCACTTGCCCTAGTGGTTCTGGTGGATTTGGCGATTTTGAGGTGGAGCATGTCCATTACATCCTGGTTGGACATGGCCTTGCAAGTCAGGCACATGTCACCTCTGAGCAGACGGTATGTGACTGAATAGAGCTGAAGTGTCTTCAATCTGGCAGCATATGACAGATGTTGGAGACCCTTTATTCTTTTGGTGGGGGACTTTGGGGTCTCTCCAATTGCTGCAGATGTCAGGTGAGATACATCCAGAATGGGGCATTGTACTCGATCATTGGTCTGATAAGTGAAGAGTACAGGGGAACAATGACCCCACTAGATCTGGATGTGAATCCCTTCCTGATCAGGCGGGCAATGTAGAAGGTCTTTCTAGCCACATTAGCAAAGTGAGTGTCAGGAGAAAGGCCACTGTCAACCTGGGTCCCCAGGTCCATGATAACCTCCTCTGTGCTAACAGGATTGCCACCTTTATGGTAGCTTGGGGTTACCTTGCTTTTCCCGCAGGGTATGACTATACATGTTTTGGCATTTAACGTCAGGCCATGGCTCTGACACCAGCTATCAGTGTCCATGAGTCCCTTCTGAAGGATATCTGTGTCTGATGCACTGTCCACTATGGCGCCCAGTTTGCAGTCATCTGCAAACCTTGTCAGCCAAAGTCCTCCCATGTTGGCCTGTACCTCTGTGAAGTAGATGACGAACAATAGGGGGCCAAGGACTGAGCCCTGTGGGACACCACTTGTGACCGGCTTGGAGTCTGACATAGTGCCAGCAACTCTAACCCTGTGGGTCCTGTCCTTAAGCCAGTTTGCAACCCATCTTGTGACATATGGGTTTACATTTAGGTTGGTAGGTTCTTCTACAATACCCGAGTGGGGTATTGTGTCGAAAGCCTTTGCAAGGTCAAGGTAGGCTGTATGGACTGCCCTTCCCTCAGCAATGGCCTTAGTGACTGTTTTGAAGAAGTCAACCAAATTCAAAAGGCATGATCTGCCCTTGACCAAGCCAAACTGGGATGGGTCCAATGTCTGCATGTCCCCTATATCTTTGTTTATGAGCTCCATTATGATCCTCTCCATAGCTTTGCAGACTAGACTTGTTAAGCTTATGGGGCAGTAATTACCAGGGTCCGTAGAGGCACCGCCTTTGTGCAGATGTGCACAACTGGACCCTAACCAGGCTGTTGTGCACACTATGGAAATGTAAAGCAGTGATAGGACTAAAGCCCAGGATACTGTCCACCACAGTGAAAGTACTGAACCACTACACTATACAGTACTACAGTGTTAGGTCAGTATGAACGGATGTTGACAATTGTGTCCAAAGTATCCCATGCAAAACCTGCAGGCACAGTATAACCCCTGTTGTGTTCACACAAAAGGCATTTGGACAGTAGCTACATAACATGGCATGGAACACACAACCATAAACTGGAGATATTTGTTGAAGGTCACACTCATCCACAAATGTGATAGGCTGCAGAGTTCAACATATGGAAAGCTCACACTGGGTATGCTCACACACTTAGATAAATGAGACATCTTTCACACAACATGCCATGGGAAGGCTGAACTGGGCATGCTCACACACTTAGTCCAAATGTTCCTCTTAGCAACTGTGAAAACACACCAGAGGATGCTCATTCCCCTTTCTAGACACCGATCATGTCAGCACCCTATAAGTATATCAGGAGAAAAGGAATCTCCTAGTAATCCGAATAGCGTGCTCTACTAATGCATCCATCTGTAGTGTTATAACATAGTTAGGTAGGGGTTTAAATGTGGCAAGTGTGTGTGAAGGGGGATAAGTGTGTATGAAAGGAACATCCCTTTTGGCAACTGTGAAAACACACCACAGGATGCTCATTCCCCTTTCTAAACTCTGATGATGTCAGCATCCTATAAGTATATCAGGAGAAAAGAAATTTCCCAGTAATCCGAACAGCGTGCTCTGCTAATGCGTCCGTCTGTAATGTGATAGCATAATTAGATAGGGGTTTGAATCCAGCAAGTGTGTATGAAGGGGGGTAAGTGTGTGTGTATGTATGAAAGGAGCATCCTTTTTGGCAACTGTGAAACACACCACAGGATGCCCATTCCCCTTTCTAAACACCGATGATGTTAGCACCCTATAAGTATATCAGGGGAAAAGAAATCTCCCAGTAATGAGAATAGCATGCTCTGCTAATGTGTCCGTCTGTAGTGTCATAACATAGTTAGGTAGGGGTTTGAATCCAGCAAGTGTGTATGAAGGGGGGGTAAGTGTGTGTGTATGAAATCACACACCACAGGATGCCCATTCCCCTTTCTAAACACCGATGATGTCAGCACCCTATCAGTATATCAGGGGAAAAGTAATCCCCCAGTACGCTTTGCTAATTCGTCCGTCTCTAGTGTCATAACATAGTTAGATAGGGGTTTAAATCCAGCAAGTGGTGAGTGTGTGTGAAGGGGGTAAGTGTGTATGAAAGGAACATCCCTTTTGGCAAATGTGAAAACACACCACAGGATGCTCATTCCCCTTTCTAAACACTGATGATGTCAGCACCCTATAAGTATATCAGGGGAAACAAAATCTCCCAGTAATGCAAATAGCACACTCTGCTAATGCGTCTGTCTCTAGTGTCATAACATAATTAGGTAGGGGTTTGAATCCAGCAAGCGTGTGTGAAGGGGTATCCCTTTTGGCAACTGGGAAAACACACTACAGGATGCACATACCCCTTTCTAAACGATATCACAATTATTTATGGCTTTTGATTACAGACATGTCACGTGTGTTTTGCCCACACAGAATGCCCATGTGTGCAGGTTGTCTGTCACAATAATGCATGACATTGATTAAACCAGTTATGGCAATGCACACATGATGTATGTGTGTGCCAAATACACATATGTACCTGTGACCTTCAATAGTTACCATGTGTGATGCCTGCCACATGTGAATACATGGTATTTGCACAGGGTAACATTATGACTGTGGTCTTCTGTGCAGGTGCTGCATGTGGGATGTGTATATACAGTGTGAGATGTAGATGCTATCAGCCTAGTAGTGAGGGATACACACCTGGTCTGGGGCATATAGTCTACATGTTGTTGGTGAACAGGTGCTGCATGTTTTCACCTGTTGTGGGAGTGGTAAGATGTTGTTCCATAGCAATGCAGTGACCGCATGCTAAGAACCGTTCAGCTAGGGTGTTGTAGCTACAGTAATTCATTAGTATTCAGTAATATGTCAGCATCCCTGGTGAGGGTCTGATGCCAACCAAGGTCAGGGTTCTACCAGCCTGTGTCACTTGCTCAGTGATCCCTTCCATGTTCCCTATCATGTATCCCAGTGAGGGACATCACACATCAGCTGTGGTGGCATGGACAATGACTGAGTCATATGTGTCCATGCAACTGACTGACCTGTATGCTTTTTATGTTATGTGGTGGACCATAGTGCCCCATGAGCATATCACTGTGACCTTCACCTTGTCCAGCCTGGTGAGCATGTCCTCACTGTACTGGACAATAAAAGTACCTAACACAACTGCAGCAGTAGTGTTGTATAGCTGTACAGACTGTGCTTGTTTGGCACACAGGATTTGTGTGCTATGTGTTATGTGTGCTGTGTGCAGGCCTAACGTATGCCTGTGTGCCAGCTGCAGAGGTGTCTGCCAGTCATGCAGGATGCTATCCTTAGGCTCCACGAATGGCCCGGTGTGTTTCCATGCTTGTATTGCTGTCAGTGTAGGTCCACATCAGACTGGTATTGCAGCCACTGTAGTATTTCATGCCACCTGACAGGTTATACCAGTACTAGGTTCAGAGTGCTTAGTCCACAGTTTTGCCATGTGTCTCCATCTCATACATGTGTTGTACATCCATGGGTAGGGGATAGGCTTGACTGTGTACATGTGGCAGCTGTGACATTACTACATGACTCACATATTCCACAACTGTACCATAGAGGTGACTGACAACTGACCTTTGCACATGCTACCATAGTATTGAGATTGCATTGGTGATTAACAGCACATAGGGCCAATGGTGAACAAGATACATAGGTCCATAGGTTCATACAAGGATATCTGCCCAGGGCATTTATACACCTAGCCAGAATGTGTGTGGCTTTCACCATGCATTGTAAATCTATCTTGCTATGCCCTTTTCCAAGGTTAGTATACTGTGCCTCTGTCTAACAGTGACACATAAGTGATACCCAGGGTAAACCTACAATGTCACATCCAGTCATTAATATCACTCTTGAAGATAGTCACTGAGTGACTCTGCCTAACCTCTATTGGGATAATATTCCAGAATGAAGGGAGCCTCTGAGTTATGAATGTGCCCCTCCAGCATGTCCTATGTATATCACTCCTGAGGTTCAAGTCTTTCCAGCGTGTATCCTGATGGGATCTGGATATTCTGAGGTGCAGCATGGCCATTAAGTCAGGGTTTGACATGGCTTTATATGTCAGGCACAGATTGCCTATGAAGAGGCAGTATGCCACTGAGTAGAGCTGCTGTTTCTTTAACCAGTCAGTATGTGGCATCTGTTTGATCCTCTTGTCGAGGTACGTATGTGGTCTTTCCAGTTGCTGCAGGTGTCTGGTAAGGTGCATTCCGACAGGGGCATTGTAGTAAATTATGGGCATGATGAGGGATGAGTAAAGAGGCGCAATGTCCTCCCCTGATCTACATGTGAATCCCTTCATGATGAGGTGGCCCATATAAAATGTTTTCCTAACCACTTTGTCCATGTTGTTGTCAAATGGTAGAATGCTATCAACCTGTGTACCCCAAGGTCCATAATTCCTTCGTCTGCACTTAATGGATTAACACATATGTGGTACTTTGTGGTCACATTGTGCTTGACAAAGGGGATGACTATCCGCTTTTTGGCATTCACCTTGACGCCATGGCTGTGGCACAAGTCGTGTGTTTGCAAGAGGCCCTTTTGGAGGATGCGTGTGTTAGCTGGAGAGTTGATTATGGCGTCCGGTTTGCAGTCATCTGCGACTTGCTCAGCCACAGTACTTCCATGTTGGCCTGTACCTCTGATAAATATATAATGAACATGACAGATCCCAGGGCTGAGCCTTATGGGACACCACTTGTAACTGGTTTGAGGCTGACATGGCTCCAGCAATTCTAACCATGTGTGTTCTGCCCTTGAGCCACTGTGCAATATCCATAGTGACATAGGGGTTAATATGTACACTGGTGAGCTTCCATAGAATGCACAAGTGGGGTATTGTATCAAAGGCTTATGCAAGGTCCAGGTAGGCTGTGTAGACCTCCTTCCCCTTGACAGTGGCCTTGGTGACTGTTTCAAAGAAATCAAACAGGTTTGAGAGGCAGGATCTGCCATTAACAAAGCCAAACTGTGTATGATGCAGTGTCTGTAGGTCTCCAATATCTATATTTATGAGGTTCATGATGATCCTTGTCATAGCTTTGCAGACCAAGCTATTCAGACATATGGGGCGAATAGTGTCCAGGATCCATTAAGGCACCACCTGAATGTAGAGGGACCACTGTTGCTGTATGCCACTCTTTGGCCACATATCGTGTAGTAAGGCTGGGATTGAACAGTAGTGTTATGTCTGGGTGTAGCTCTTCTTGTGGTTCATGTAGGACACAGCCTGGGACACTGTCTGGACCCATTGATGCAGTGTTTATTGCTTTGGGAAGGGCATCTCTTACCTGAGCATCTGGGATGTCAGGGGGGGCAGCACTCTGCTGGGAGACATATTTGCCCTTTTGGTGTGGTGGGGGGGAGAAGGTAGCAGTGAACCTGTCCACTAGGATGATGGCAATGTCTGTGTGTTTGGTATTTCGTGTGACATCTTGGACTACCTCTGAGCATATCTGGGTATTTCCACCCAGGTTCCTAACATAACTACAGAAAGCCTTGTGATTATCCTCAGTGTCTTGTGGAATCTTCTCTCAAAGATGGCCTTAGACAATCTTATGAGTGCCTGTAGTTGTCTTCTAATACTCATCAGTGATGCCTTCACATTTTGGGAGTTTGTTGTATCATGTAGTGGCTTCATCCTTCTATTGTATAGTTTGTTTATGGCTGGTGTCCAGCACACAGGACGTCTGCCTTTGGAGGATTGGGTCTTGCTTTCATATGTGATTGCATGATCCATGCATTCCTGAATGTGTCCATAGAATGCCTTTATACAGGTATCTGCAGTCTGGTCCATATTTTCAACAGGCCTGGGGGCTTTGAAGGTTTCCATATCATTTATGAGGGGTGTGAACATGCTTGACATGAGATGTTGACTGATGTCCCGCCCTCCAGACTGAGCAAGGTGAGGGTCACATTTAGCTACCTGTCGGGTGATAGCATGTGCCACATAACACAGGCACACAGGTCACTCCACAGCAAGTACAAGTATGAGGCAGTCATTGTCCATGCTGGTGTGAACAACCTGAGACGTACCTCCCTGGACCACATGGAAAGAGACACAGAGGAGCTCTTACAGCACCCTCTCAAACTCAGGACTCCCACACAGCCTTCATGCTCACACAGGAGAGTATAGATTTCTCTGCAAACACCATCATACTGGGTGACGTCAGCTAGCCAAACATAGACTGTGAACATTACTCAAGCCACAATACCCAAGCTCTAGGGTCCCCATAGTTCAGACACTCTTTAGCTATGGAACAGGTAATCAACTTTCCCACAAGAGGGGCAGATATACTAGACCTGATTATCACAAACATGAGTACAAAATGCTCACCACTTGAAGTATATCCCTCATTGTTGCAATCGAACCATATACTAATCACACTGGAGTACTGGATCCCCCACATATGCAAACCTCAAACACATTGATGTGTGTGTGGGAAATGCCCCTATTAGCAACTGTGACAGTACACTACAGGATGCAGATTCCTCTTTTGAAACACTGATGATGTCAGCACTCTATAACTATATTACTTGAACTCAAGCTCTCCAGTAATGCGTATAGCGCACTCTGTTCATGCATTCTTCTTCGTTGTCATAACATAGTTAGGAAGGGGTTTGAATCCTGCAAAGGGAATGTATGTGTGTTAGTATTAGTGGGGTTTGTGTGTGTGCATAATGCTGTGAGGAAAAAGTGCCTTTTGCCAACTGGGAGAACACACTACAGGGTGCACATCCCTCTTCATAAACACAGATGATGTCAGCACCCTCTAAGTACAGCATTAGAAAGGTTTTCTCTCAATAATGCAAATAGCACACTCTGCTAATGTGTCTGCCTCTAGTGTCATAACACAGTTAGGTAGGGGTTTGAATCTTGCAAATGGAAAGCATGTGTTTTACTGTGGGTGGGGTTAGTGTGTGTGCACAATGGTGGGGGTGGGATGTGGCTTTTGCCAAATGGGGCTATGCACTGCAGGGTGCACATTTCCCTTAACAAACACTGATGTTGACAGCACCCTATACAAACAAAACAAAAGAGAAGGTGTTGGTACCAATAACGCATGTAAGGTAACACTTCTTCAAGTAATGTCCACAAAACGAAGTAGGATAAATGAACAATCCTTTTACTCTATACAAACAACATGACAACAGACAACTGCCAGTACTCAGTATAGTGCTACATGCTACTGTAACACGCACATGTACCAGAATATACCTAGATAGTGTTTTGAAGCCTGAATGTGGCAAGTGTGTGGATGTGGGATGTTTCTGTGTGTGCATTTCCGTATGGAAAACATGTTTGATGTGGCAATCAGGGAACCACAGTACCTGATGCACATTACACTTTTAAACTAATGAGGTTGCCTGCACCCTGTGAGTACAGGTAGAGAGGAGGAAATCGGTAGTAATCCACATAGTGCCCTTTCAAATGTGTACCTGTCATGTATTGACAGCTACTCATGTAGGGTAATAAATAATGGGAATGGCAGGTGAGCGTGTGGGGGTAGCAGGGTGTGTGTAAATGCATGTGTGACAGAACAGATACATATAGCTGAATCTACATAACAGCACATGATGCACATTCCCATAGTCAATGGTAGCATGTTATGGTGTGCAGCTGGTACACTTTGGTAAGTAGTATGGGTGCAGATAACAATTCAGGACATTCATACAGTTACTGCAGCAGGAATGCTGGGATATACACACAATCATAGTGGAACAGTGAACAGTTACCAACATGTTACTACTTATACACATCTATGTAGTCACCCTGTGCATCAGCAATGTGTTTACCTTTTCCTGCACCAATGTTGTAGTATGCAGGAGGTGGCACAGTGTCATCATATGCACAGGGTGTGGGTTAGGTATGCCCAAGCCAGCCACTGGTAACACCAATTGACATGTGTGTGTATGTGTGTTTGTGAGGGGCAGCAGTACAGGGTGGACCGGTGTTGGTGCAGTGTGTGTGTGTATGTGTTTGCCCTAGGTGTTAAATTTCTGCATGTGTGTAAGCACGCACACAGTCCCACATAATGGCTGCCATGTACAGGGTTTTGTGGACAGCCACAGACTGCACCTGTCAGGTCATCCAGATCAGTGTCTGTGGGCACGGACACGGTACCTGTGCCTGGCAGGGATGCTACGGACCGTATCTGGTACTAACCCAGACTGGGTACTGTCATCGGAAGCGGGGGTGTGTTGACTGGACACAGTTCCCTGTTGGGACTGTCCAGAGCCACGTGCACGTGGTCTCCTGGAGCGTCCTGATGACAGCACAGACCCAGCATTGCTGGGGCTGGTGCTGGCACTTGAGGTGCGTGAGTGGGCCTGTTGTCGTCCGCGGCCACTGCCAGCTGGTGCTGTTGCTGGCATACGGCCATGTCGACGTCGCAAACACACACCATCGCCCTGGCCCATGGACATCTGGTTGTGGAGCAGCTGTTGTATGTCACCACAACGTCTGTCAACGACATCTGTGAAGTTACGGACAGCATTCGCAACGTCACGCATGCCGTCTGTCATGGCTGTGCGACATGCTCTCAGCTCCCTCAGACCCTGTCTGGTGTACCTTTCCATACGTGCCTGTGCCTGCATAACAGTCCGAAACATAGTGGAGGTTGACATACCTCCTTGGGCACGTTGGCCAGAGGCAGTACGGCCACGGATGCCCCCACGAGAACCCATGGGTGACTGTCTGCGTGGTACCATTGGAGGACCCTGCTCATGGCTGCTTTGTGGGGATGCATGTACCACAGGTACCACATTACCCTGATCTATGCCCACTGCATACTGTCCATCACCTAGGGACAATGGTGACAAAGGATGTAACGGCAGGATGACTGTGCACATTGAAGGGGTTGACAGCTGTGTACTGTCAATTGGCTGACCAATGGCGGACCTAGACACACCTTCCTGCACCATTATAGACATTTCATCATCATCAGTACCTGGGGCACAAGATTCAGGTTCCCTGCTGCAGGTCACCAGAGCAGCACCAGAACCTACGGGAGGAAAACAGGGAACACAGATTACAGTCTCAACACATATTTGACAGAGATGCACATCAATACTAATGCACACATTCAGAAATGGACACATGCACTCATGGACACACACACACACATGCACACATGGGCACAGGCACACTTGCACACATGCACACCCCACAGTAAACACACACATCAGTACTGAGTTACACTACTCTTACTATTGTTAAACTGGGTATTGCAGGTATTATTAAACACACTCACCAGCATGTATACTACAGAGTTACACTACTCTTACTAGTATTATAAATTGTTTTTCAGGTAATGTTAAACACACTCACCAGCATGTATGGCCTGCCTCGTTGCTAGATGGGAGGGACCTGGAAATATGAAGAAAGTAATGTCAGTGGGCACAAGTGTGCCATTTGTTTTGCATATGATACAGTACAGTGGTACACTAGTTCCCTTATACACATCAGCTGCTCATAATGTCTGTATCACACATGCACAATTACATATCATGATGACAGATACATACCACATGCACACCTTATGCGTGCATGAAGTAACAGTGTACAGAACAGTCATATGTACATACCAGGAGTTAACTCTAATCTCACCCTTACCTCTCTTCAAACGACAACTCAAACTGTACTTCCAGAACCACTGGCTTTGTTCTTGTTGTACTCCAGGCTAACGTCCCTCTCCCCACCCTCTCTTTACCTTTAACCCCTCATTGTGCATAAAAACTAGCTTCTACCCTGTTTCTTTCACCTTGATGTCCTTCTATGCTCTGACCTACTTCTCCCATCCCTCCCACCTCCTCATGACTGTCTTCCTTCTTTTCCTCACTTCCCTTCTTGACTCCTGCCTCTTCCCTATTATTTTATCTTTCATACTCCATCTACTTCTCTACCCTTCTGAGCTTTAACTATTATCTATATGGCTTTTGCCTTATTGCATAATCATTATGTTTTAGGTAGAATTGCTTTGAAACCGACAGAACATTGTGTATGACTTTAAACTGTTTGAGTTCCTTAAATGTATGTTGATTTAATTAACAAGCTGGTGTATATTTCTATTATGTTGGATGTCTGTATTAACAACTTGTCTGTCTGCCTTTATTATGTTATGTGTGGAGCTTTTCTCCCCAGGCCTCTACTGAAAATGGACATATCTCCAGCTAGACTAGCTCGGTCAACAAATGTAAAACTAATAACAATAAATAAATATGGCATCTTACCTGCACGCTCGGTGTCTTGCTGCTGTGTGGATCCAACCTCCATCATGATGCACGACTGATGCTGTTGTTGTTCTGGGGCTGGATCCACAACACTTAGCAGTAGCCCCTCCTGTCTGGTGAGGGGGGGGTGTGGCCACCCCCCCACCTGTGGCAACCTGTTGCCTGCGGATATCTGCAGCACGCTGGTGGACATTTCTAATCAAATCACTGCAGTGATGTCTCACCTGCTCATATGTCCTATCATGCATGCCAACATCATTTATCCTGCTAACAAGATTTTGCCACAGTGCAGACCTCTCCTGCTGATTCTGGGTGGTGCATGAAAACAGGATGGCATAGTCATGCACCAGGCTCTGGTGGATCACTTCATCCTCTGCAGCAGAGTAGGCGGGGTTCCTTTTTGGAGCCATATTCCCCGGGAAAAGTACACAAACAGGTTATCAGCATAGTATCTCAGCAATACATGGTGCACATTCTATACAGGGAGTATTAAATTGTACTTATTACTGCTTGGTTGTAACTTGATTAAAGTGTAGCTATCATTCTAAGTCATTTGGATTAAGCACTTGGCCTTCAGACCAGTTGTTTTACATTAGGGAGGTTTGTGGCAAGCACTGTGGTGGCAGGACACATAGCTTTCATCCTTCGAAGTTGGGAACTGCTGATTGAGAGCCCAGTGTCCAAGTGTATTAGTTCTGGTATAAACAGTTGGCCTTCAGGCCAGTTATTTAACATTAACAAGGTTTGTGGTCTGCACTCTTGTGTGAGAATAGGCTGTACTCTGCCATTCATAGCTGGGAACTTCTGGTTTCAGGTTTATAGTGCCTACATATTTGAGCTGTATCTTACTGACATTGGTACACCTTGTTTGCTGTAGAAAACACTACATCCAAGCCTCCTGAATCTAGCTTTGTTTATATGCTTGTTATTTGTTAGCTTGTTATTTCACTGATACGCTACTTCCACATAATACACAGCTTCTCAGCACTTCTGTGACTCACTACTGATATCTGCATTGCTTACTGTACGTATTTCCTTGTTACACATGACAGCAAGTGACTGTTTGCCATTGTTGCATTTACTTAATTGTAACACATTGCACTTAAGTTACCTGGCACTTGCTCACTGAAGCTATTATATCAGTCAGCAGTAGTAAGTAATATCAGTACACCCTCACTCCCCACTGGACCTTGTTTTCAATTATTACGGAATTCACAATAGTATTCTAGCATGTCCAAAGGTCAGTTGTCAGTCTCCTCCCCAGTCTAGCTGGTGAGTGTGGTAATCCAGAGGCAATGTTATAACAGCTGCATGTACACAGACAACCCCCTCCTCCTAACAACAAATTCAAACACATGTGAGTGATGCAACCATATACCAAACTGGAGGCTAGGCTCTCTCTACTCAATACTGCTATAACCAGTCAGGTGGAGAAGGAAACCACACTCACTACACTTCCAGTCTCACATAGACCTACCATGACAGCAAAACTAACACATAATCACACAAAAACATACTCGGAGGCTCAGACTACAGATCTGCCTGTGCAGCAGAGACCTCCAAAGCGGACACCCAAGCAACCACTACCACAGAAACAAACATGTGCAACACATATCTCACAAAGCCAATGTGCTGAACACTCACAGCCCTTAACAGTAAACAACACACCTCATACACCTGTAATAGGTGCCTCTATCATCAGGCACACTGACATCACGTTCACCAGGCTTAACGAGGAGAGGGTCACAGTGTGCAGCCTGTCGGGCACTACGACCCGCCACATAACACAAACACTCAAGTAACTCCAAGGCAAGTACAGGTATGACTCACTCAATGTCCATGCTGGTGTGAATGACCTGACACATACCTCCCTGGAATACATGACATGAGACAGAAAGGAGCTCTCTGAGCATGTAGCCCAAGACAGTATGACCCTGACCTTGAGTAGCATCTTACCCTCACCAAGAATGATGCCACAATATCAAGGCAAGATGATCCCTTCCAACAATTGACTGAAGTACTGGTGTCATTCACAGGTGAGCCAATGCCTGTCATCTTGGGGTGATATGCTGTACAAGCCACGATGCTTTGCTAGGGACAGCTTGCACCTGTCACCCCTGGCCTTTTGGATTTTGGCAGAGGCTCTTGCTACACCCATAGTGCCTTTATTAGGCAAGGCTCATAAGGCAAACCCACATCCATTCGTATCACAAAGGATGAGGAACTAAGAGTGATGCTACTCAACACCAGAAGTCTAGACCTCAGGATACACGCACTCAAAACTCTACTTAGCATTATGGACATCGATATCTGTGCAGTAACAGAAACCTGTTTCAGGTTTCCCAGGAGCACACCAGCACTAACAAGTTATACCTGTTACCATTCTTGTCGGCCCCAACACTTGGACCAGACAACAAAGGAGGGGAGTATCAATATTCATCGCAGATTCCCACACCTCCACATTGGTGGCAAAGTACCACATAGGTGTTAAGCCATTGAGTACAGAAGACGTAATTGGGGACCTGGGGAACAAACTTGATAGCAATCTGTCATTTGTCAACCACATGGCCAACGTGGATTGAAAGACATGTTATATAGCCCAGCTAATCATGAAGGGATTCACATGTACAGCAGGGGAAGTCATTGTGCTTCTTTACTCATCCATCATCAGGCCTATAATTGAGTACAATGCACCTTTTGGGATGTACCTAACCAGACACCTACAGCAACTGGTAAAGCCCAACAGTACCTCATCAAGAGGATCAATGGGCTCAAACAGATGCCATATGCTGCCCCGTTAAAGGAAATCCAGCTGGACTCAGTGGCATACTGCCTGTTCAGAGGCAATCTGTGCCTGCCATATACAGCCATGTCCAACCCAGAAGTAATGAACATGCTGCACCTCAGGAAATCAAAGTCCCATACAGCCACACGCTCAGGAGACCTGAACCTCAGCATTGACATAAATAGGACATGCTGGAGGGGCATATTCCTAACCCAGAGGCTCCCTTCACTCTGTAATGAACTCACACTACAGGTTAGGCAGAGTCCCTCATTGACTCTCTTCCATAGGTATCTGGATGAGTGGATGGAGATCATAGTTGTACCTCGGGTATCACTTCTATGTCACTGTTAGACAGAGGCACAGTATACTAACCTCGCAAAAGGGCATAGCAGCATAAATTTTAATTGGGTGGCAAAAGACAAACACATTCTACTAGGCTTATCAATGCCCTAGGGCAAATAGTCTAGTATTAACCTATGAACCTATGTGTACTGCTATAGTACTTCTGCCATATGTTGCATGCGTGTGTGTTGTGGGGGATGCACAGGTAATGGCCAGATATTTCTGCACAGGTAACACATCTGAAACACTCTGGGTGTTCATCCCTACATACTGTATGTGTGTTGCCATCCAACCCTGTGATGTGGACACACATTACTCAGCCTGGATATACATATCCCAACAACACCACAAGCACAGTACACTACCTTGCTATGTATGCATGTAATTACACAGTTATTCACTAGTTAGGACTGTGATGCTATCCATGCAGCCCACTGGGCCAGTGGAAGCCATAACACACACTGCTGGCCCCTATGCAAAAGCTTACCACAGACATCCCACATAGTGCATGTACTGTGCACACACATATCTAACCCAGACCGTATGCACACCACTTATTTATCCTGTCCAGTGGACTACAGATACAGGCACATTGTATAACAATAGCAGGAGGCTACTGCAGCACAGGGCAGATTCACATGAAGGCAAGGCATCTGTGGTCAGCAGTGTTAAGATGCTTCACATTCACCAAATGCACAGATATTGGCAACATTGTTGCAGACAGTTTAGGTGCAGGTACCCCCCCCCCCCCATTCTCCTACACAAGTGGAATTAGTTATCACAGATGACTGTAACCTCCCTATCATCTCACATGTCCAGGTGAGGGCCACCCTCAACATTGCAGAACACATAGCATCACTGTTACAAAATGGTATCGCTGGATGTGTGCTACGTTCACCCCTGGAGGACATAGCACCACATGACAGACTGATATTAATCCCTGGCCATACTACAGGATATGTACCTGAACAGTGCCATACATACACAGTGGTCCCACACCAATGAGGAGGAACATCTACTGACCCTGGGAACTACTGCATCATATGCACAACTGGCCTTGTGTTCTAAGCTATGGAAGTTTTAAGTATGGGCAACATGTACAGCAATATTACATATGTATATATTTCAAGACTATGTACACACAACCTATCTCATGGACATACCTATAGATAGTGAACTATGATACATTTGGAGGTGTCACAGTAAACACAGTATTAACCTGCTACTTTTCATTACCTGTGTTTGTGGCAGCTGTTGCTGTGTCACTGGTGCTGCTTGCTGCTTGCTGTTTGCTGCTGCTGCTGCTGGTTTTGCTGCTGGCTGTCTTTATATTTTTTTATTTCTCTCTCTGTCGCTCTCTCTCTTTCTCTGTAGGTTTTGTGCAATGAATGTATTGCATGTGTGAAGTGTGGGTACTGGATGCTTTTGTAGGTATCTGCATAGGTCCATGTGATGGCCTCTGCACCAATTGTAAGGCAGCATTTGCTAATTGCATGCAGCCAGTTGTGTACTGATTGCATGTCTCACTGTGATTTCAGGACAGTGCTATAAAAGGGTATGTGAGATAGGCATTGCCCTTTCAGATTGTAAGGGCGTGGACCATGCTGGTATGCTGTTGACAGTGTTCTGTGAGTGTGAAGGTTAGTATGTCTCTCATGCTTCATGCTGTGTTGTAAATTCAGGTTGCTGCATTTCTCTCACCTGTTCCCTGTAGTGAGTGTGTATGCATACTGACACCTACAACTATATTTCATATGTATTGATATATATATATATATATATATATATATATATATATATATGTACATATACATACTTTCATATATGTACATTAGCTGACATTATTGGGTACAAGCTAACAATTAGCAGGGCTGTTTCTGTTAACACTACACTAGTATGGGAATCCAGTAATTGGGACAGTAAATGTCTGCCTGACATGCTTTGGGTAGTACACATACTATATTGCCTTTATCTTCATTCCTACTATTACATGTTCCACTTATTTAGCACTATATTCCTGTATGAGAGTCATGGCTTACTGGTAGGTCATACAGACTAATGTTACAATGGTCTTGTGTTAGGGACTACTAGTATGCTTATATTTTGCTTTCAAATTGAGTACAGGGCCTATCAATCAAAGTGCTGGGGGCACCTTTAAGCAGTTAAAGGGGTTAGTAGGTCTCACAGGGGTCAGGCTGTGTTGCAGATTCTGGTTGCTGCATTTATCTTTACTGTTTCCTGTAGTGAGTGTGTATGGATACTGACACCTACCACTATATTTCATATGTATTAATATATATATATATATATATATATATATATATATATATATATATATGTATGTGTACATATACATACTTTCATATATGTACATTACCTTACATTATTATGTACAAGCTAACAATTAGCAGGGCTGTTCCTGTTAACACTAAACTAGTATGGGAATCCAGTCATTCGGGCATTACAAATCTACCTGACATGCTTTGGGTAGTACACATCCTATATTACCTTTATATTGATTCCTACTATTACATGTTATATTTATTTTAGCACTATGTTCTTGTATGAGAGTCATGGCTTAGTGGTAGGTCATACAGACTAGTGTTGCCAAGGTCCTGGGTTTGAGACTGACATTAGGAATTTTTTTTTTTCTTTAAAACTGAGTATAGGACCTGTCAATCAAAGTGCTGAAGGCACCTTTATGCAGTTAAAAGGGTTATTAAGTCTCACAGGAGTCAGGCTGTGTTGTAGATTGTGGTTGCTGCATTTATTTTCACTGTTTCCTGTAGTGAGTGTGTGTGAATACTGACACCTACCACTATATTTCACATGTATTAATATATTTATATATATATATATATATATATATATATATTTATGTGCACATATAATACTTTCATATATGTACATTACCTTACATTATTATGTACAAGCTAACAATTAGCAGGGCTGTTTCCATGAACACTAAACTAGTATGGGAATCCAGTAATTCAGGCATTAAAATCTACCTGACATGCTTTGGGTAGTACACATCCTATATTGCCTTTATATTGATTCCTACTATTACATGTTATATTTATTTTAGCACTATGCTCTTATAAGAGAGTTATGGCTTAATGGAAAGTCATACTGACTAGTATTATCAAGGTCTTGGGTTCAAGACTGACGGTGGGAATTTATTTTTCTTTCAAACTGAGTACAGGACCTGTCAATCAAAAGTGCCTAAGGCACTTTTAAGCACTTAAAACCAGGTCTGCGCTTTTGCTGAGCTCACGATGCGCACTGGCGGTGAGCTCCGCACACAAGCGACACCTGCGCTATTTTCTTTGAAAGAAAAGAAAAAGGGTGACAGGAAAGTGGTGAAAAAGGGGTCACCAAGAGGGTAAGACAGTAGGGAAACAAGCTTGGTATTTGCAGGAAGGATGTAGGTGAGGCCCATAACTGTCCATGTCTTTCTCAGCAACAGCTGTGCATTTGTATGCAATTTGGTGTGACATTTGGAACCTTCCACCCCTGAGAGAGGTGTCAGGACAACATTAATACCTGTTGTACAGCCAATTGTAATTAACAGTTTTGATGTCCAGTGGATATGTGTGCAACATGGACAGCTATGTATGGGGCGTAATTTTTTTGTGGGTACAGAGTGCCCTTTTTTTTTTTATCAGGTGAGAGTGGTATGTCAGGTGAGGTAGTCGGTATAGCTGGGGAGGTAGGTTGGGTAGGTTAACAGACAAGACAGACAAGATGCATACAGGGGCAGTGTATGACACATGTGGGGGGGTTACACAATTGACGGGGACGGAGGTTGGGATATCCAAGGCACATGAGCCCACAGATGGCAACAGTGGAACTGATATCCCCACCCATAGGCAGTTGCCACTGTTCCTTCACAGCCCAGGATGGGGCTGTGCTGGGGGCTGTGCAGGCAGGACAACGGGCAAGCCCGTAAGCTGTGCCACCCAGGCCTCAAGCTGGCGTAGGGGCCCAAGAACAGAGTCTTGGATCTCCCTTCGCACCACAGACCGGACACCTTGGAGGGTGAGTGGACGTGCTCCTCCGGCCACGCTTGCAGACCCATCCCCTGCAGCGCTTCCACCCAAAGGTGGCACAGGGCCACCGGAGGAAGGTCCGGCCTGGGCACTAGTGCCAGGTGCACTCGCCAGCTGAGGTGGGAGAGGTGGGTCCGCTGGGACCTGCCTTCCCAAGCGTTCCAGGTTTGTGTGTATGTTATGTTAGTTTGGGTTAGTGGCATATTATTCCATTCAAATTAGTTGTAACAGCATGCATTGGTATTCCCATTAAACAAACACCCAGATATTAACACCATTGAACAACGGGCATATCAATATCACATGCATTATTTGAACAGAAATACACAATCGAACAACATGCAGGGTTGATTAATGGCAACAGGCCATCAGGTTTGCAGGTTTGCAGGTATGACCAGGGCACATGCAACAACACACATGCATATATTTTTGAAACAGGACAAATGTCCATGGTTAATGAAATGTTCACATACCAATATTTAGTGGGTTTTTTAATTTGCAATTATAGGGTGGGTGGAGAAAGAAAATGATGACACATTCATAAATTATACATTGATATACATTTCTAATAGAAACACAATTAACTTGTGGGTGATAGTTTCCAAATGATTTTTACTTGACTGTCATGCTAGACCTGTTACAGATACATCACTATCCTAGTTATTTTGAATTTGATCAGATACATCATCCTGCTACACTTTGATGACAGGGCAGGGGACAACTATGGATGTTTAGTATGTCAGACAATCATTCATTCTATCTGCAAATTGCTGACTGTGATCACCATATACAGATTTTGGCCTGAACATTCAAGAGTCAGACACACTGAAATCAGTTTGGGATGTTAAGTTTTAATTCCCACATGCATTTAGTTCTGTAGAACCACACTGAAGCTTATATATTCAGGTGTTATTACTACTTTATTCATTGATACATGACCCTTTCTGTCACTCTCACACATCCTGCAATTTCACAGTTCAGGTTGGTACTTCTAGGCTTTGTTCACATATTAGACCTGTGGGGATTCCAACACTTTCCAGCAGCCTCACTTCTGTCATGATTCAGCATTTCAACAGGGGATATATCTCACATGTGATTACCTCAGATTCTGAAGCTGTACTCTTGAGACTACTGCAGGTTATACTACATTTAATTAATGGTGGGACATCTGTATTACAGCACTATTTATTTCTATCACTTATATTTCCAGTTTCACTTGCATACTGATGAACTTGTTGCAGCCATACCTGCAGACTTTTACTTGCTGCTTGCACATTCTATTACTTTTAAGCAATACACTGCAGTGTTCTGCTACATGCTACACTATAATATTTATTTACAAGTACTAGGTGGGGTTACTAACCTGCATGGTGGCACAGCCGCACCAGCCTGTGGTCATGTGTCTGTCGATTCATAGAGTGGACACCTGCAGCTGTAATACAAAACAAGTAATATTGGGATACACATCTCCATGGTATCAGCTAGTTGAATTCCTTACATACATAAGTAAAATGTAACTTACTCAGTAGTGGGGCGTTGGGCATATCCCGGGCCTCCTGGATCCATTGGGTCAACTGGTCTTGCTTACATCGCTTCAGGTCCGCATGGTGGTGACGGACCTGCTCACCAGTGCGTGGAATCCCAGTAGCACTAGTAAGATCATGAGCCAACTGGTCCCATGCCTCCGCCCTGTATGCTCCCCATGAGACCTGGCCCTGCATGAGTTGGGCCTCATGATGGTGAACTAGGAGCCAGACCATGTATCTGGACTCCTCAATGCCCCACCGCTGTGCTCAAAAGCAACATCCCTCCCCTACTCCACTCATTCTGCCTGCAGGTCTATTCTACAATCGTTTATGTTGTGTATTCCCGCCTATGGGGCTTATATATGCCGATTTTCCCACACATTTCTATGATTGGCCGGTTTAGAATTATATCTACTTCACAGAAACTGCTTTATCATGCTCCATTTTGGTTTACATCCTATATATACGCTATTTCTGCATTTCTAAGTACTGCTGTCATGGCTTAGTGGTTTAGTACCTTGACTTTAGTGCATGGTATCCTGGGTTCGAATCTAACCACTGAATTTAAAATTTTATGACTGTCTAGAAATGACTTCAGGACCTGTCAATCAAACATGCCAAAAGCACTTTTAAGCACTTTAAAACCAGGTCTGCGCTCGTTTGCGCGGAGCTCACGCATGCGCACTGCCGGTTAGCTTGTGGGCGCGTTGCACAAACGGTGTGCGCTGGGTTACACCTTAATTGGCTAGTAACACACATGTTAAACTAAGCACAGCTAGTTGCACACAGTTTGAGCCTGTTAAACCAGTCCTTAGCTATGGGCAAGCAGTTTGCAGTTTGTGAAACACTACTTAGCTACGGGCACTCTGTCTCACTGCAGTTTAGCTATCAGTACATTTCTAAATATTTTTATTATTGTATTACTTGAAAACATATGCTCCATTTCATTCCATTTTACAAAAGGAAATACTTTTACATTTGTACAATACTGTCAGGGGCCTTTTTAGTGCTTATTTACAAAAAAAAAAAGGTTGTTGTGTGGGCTCAAACCTTGCCTGCCTGCTCTTAAGCCGACAACTCTACCGCTATGCTATTACTTCTTGGCTTACTTTGCATATGTAGTTCTTATATCCTTTTCCACTGCTTGCTAACTGCAGTTGTGATAGTAGCACACCCGTGCACACGAGCGCACACATTAGCAAACATTTACGGGGTTTAAAAAAATAAAACAGTTTTTATTTTCATTTTATAACATCTGTTCACTTTTTACATTGCTGGTCTGTGGGGGCATGTGTTGTGTAGTGTGTTTATTCACATTTCCATGGCTTCTCTCATGGCTGTTTACTTTCAGCCATTCTAGACTTCCGGGGGCGTGTCTACAGACACACCCCCTACTCTCTTACACGGACCGTGTAAGAGTTACAGTGTGATTCAGCATGCCTCATGCACCTCATGCATATGCATGACATGCTGACATCACACCGTTTAACTGCAGCCTCCGTGTAAGAGTTATAACTCTTACACGGAGGCTTCCTGAATCCTGCCCAATATATATAAAAAATAAAAAATATTAATAAAAATCACTTCATTTGTAAAAAACATTTTATGTTAACTTGCTCATTAAGTCCTGGAGCTTGATCTGCTCCTAGATATACCTGCCAAATAGATTAATTTACAAGGGCATATAATATATTAATGGAATTAATTATCAACATCATAGAACATGTGATCATTATTTTATTTATTTTATTTTATTTATTTATTTTATTTTACATTTCTTGACCTGGCTAGTCTAGCTGGAGATATTTCCATTTTCAGTAGAGGCCTGGGGAGAAAAGCTCCACACAAGTATATACATTAGTAAAAACTAGCAAACTCTACAATTTGAATTAATTACTACTTGAATTAATTACTACAAACACACTAACAGTCCAAAATTGCATTACACAAAGATAAAAATAGCTTGTCAGATTATTTAAGAAAAAGTAACAAGGATAGGAGGTTAAGAAATAATTGAGTAATAAAAGATAACAAGTTAGAGTACTAGGGATAAGGGAAGTTAAGAGGGGATTAGATTTGGAAAAGAGAATGACTAAAGACAGTAGAAAGGGAGGAGATCAAAGAAGCAATAGGGAGAGGGAGTAGGAAGAGAAAAAGAAAGCCAAGTAGAGGATAGAAGTCATACAAGGAGCAAAAGGTAGTTTTAAAGTTAGGTAGTACCAGCGGACAGTTAATCAGGTTTACTACAGGAACAAAGCCAGTGATTTTGGAAGTGCAGTTTAATATTTTGTTTGAAGAGAGGCAATGATGTAATCATTGTTATGTTGCTAGGTAACAGATTCCATCTTGTACCTACTGTATTGGTGAATAGAGAGTCACCAGCAGTGTTATTTGACTTTATAGAACTGGCCAAGAGTTTACTAGAAGAGCGGAGGGAGTTAAGATTGTTATAGGGGATTAAGAGTTGTGAGAGTATAGGGGTGTTATTTGGTTGGTACAGTATTTTATGGGCAATAGTGAGTTGAGGGATTGCAAGAGAGTTCTGAAATTCAAGCCAGCCTAGTAGTTTCAAGTTATGGCAGTGATGGGTCCTGTAGGGGTTACCAGTAGCGAAGCGGGCAATGTTGTTGTAGCAAGTTGCCAGTTTGTTAAGGTTGGCTTTCTTGAGGTTGGTAAAGATGGGTGAAGCATAAAGGAGAGTAGATATAAGATGGGAGTGAGCAATCCTAGTTCTAGTTGATGGGGTTAGAAATGGTTTAATTCGATATAAGGATCCTATTTTTCTGTTGACCAGTTTTATGGTGTTGTTAATGTGTTGGTTGAAAGAGAGATTATTGTCGATGGTAATTCCTAAAAGTTTTGTTGTAGAGTCAGGTGAGATGACAGTGGCACTGTTAGAAGAGATGGTGAAGTTTAAGGGGGAGGTCTGGGAAGTGGGGGTGAAGAGGAGAAGTTTAGTTTTTTTGGCATTTAGTAAGAGGAACCAACTGGAGAACCATGTTTCAACTCTATTAAAGATTTTTTGCGTAAGTGAGATAAGTTCAGAAGTGGATGATGCTGAGCAGATGAGCGTAGAATCATCTGCATATTGAATGGAGGTTGCTTGAGGGATTAATGCTTGAAGATCATTAATGAATAGGGAAAAGAGAAGTGGACCAAGAATAGAGCCCTGTGGAACTCCGATAGAAACAGGCAATAAAGAAGAGATGTGGTTATCCCAAAGAACTGCTTGTTTTCTGTTGCTAAGATAGGAACTAAACCATTTAATGGCTAGGTTATCAAAAGAGAGGGATTCAAGAGTTTTAATTAACAAAGAGTGGTTGACCATATTGAACACTTTAGAGAGGTCAATGAAGAGAGCAGAAGAGAGAAGGTTATTGTTACGGTTCTTGTTGATAGTGTCTACAAAGGAAAGCAAGGCAGTAGTAGTACTGTGATGTGGTCTAAAGCCATGTTGACAGTTTGCTATTATGTTTTGAAGAGAGAGATATTGTACAAGTTGATGGTGGATACATTTCTCCATAATTTTTGCCAAAGGTGAAAGGAGAGCAATTGGTCTGTAGTTAGAGTAATCTATGGAGTTTCTATGGAGTTTCCACCTTTATGAAGTGGGATAATATGAGAGACCTTCCAGATATCTGGGATGGTTCCTTCTTTGATTGTCCTATTTATGAGTATAGATATGGGGTATGCGATTACTTTGGCAGCCTTTTGAAGAAAAAGAGAAGGGAGCTTATCAGCAGAGGGGGTACACGGTTTTAGTTTGAGAAGGAGTCTGTATATGTAAGATGTAGGGATAGGTTGTAGAGAGAAGTTAAAAGAAGAGTTTGTTAGGTTACTTGGTGGGTAGAAGTTGTTGGTGTTAAGTTGCCTAGCTAGAGATTGAATAGTTTCAGTGAAGAAAGAGTTAAAAGCATCTGCAGTTAGGTGAGGGGTATCAGGGTCAGCATTGAGTGGGGAAGGTGTTTTGGAAGTTCCTGGGGAGAGGAGTCTATTGACTGAAGACCAGAAAAGTTTAGAATTATTAAGTTGAGTTTGTTGTAGTTCACAGTAGAATTTTTTTTTGTCAGTTATTATTGCCTTTTTAGTCAGATTTCTAAGCTGGTGGAAGTGAAGAAGATCAGGGTTATTTATATGGGATCTCCAGGTGGCCCAGACTTTATTTCTAGTGAGAATAAGTTTTTTAGTTTCATAGGAGAGCCAAGGGGCTGTATTAGATTTCATTCTGATGGTACGTTCAGGAGCATGTATGTCAAGAATGGATAAAAAAGTAGTATTAAAGTATACTATATTTTATGTTTACTATATATACTATATAAAGTACTTCAGTGTCTGGGTGAGTTGTTTCTGATGAAGTTCACGTCAAATAAAATGAATGAAAGTGCTAAGATTGGTGTTCCATACTTTATTTAGCTCAACTGGATTTATCTTCAAAGTGTGTTACTAAGTTTCATTGGTGAAGTTCTTTCGTTTTCGTGGTTGTATTTCTGGTATCGAAGTTTAGTTCATTTGGCTTTAAGCAAGTATGTCACAGGACACACTGCTCAACTTATCCATTCATCCAGTCCCAGACGGTTTTGCTCAATTTTCAGGGAAAATTACAAGTGTAATCACTTCAGCGATTCAGAAGGGGCTTGAAAAAGCAACTACTAATAGCGTCGCGGTTTGTGAAAGTCAAAAAGGAAACAGTTCCAGTCGGATGATTTTTGCCAACACACCGGATACAGAAGGTGATGACGATACATCTGGTGAGCCTTTGGTGGGTCTGAATAGTGTGTTGGATTATATTTTACAACAGTCTACGAATCCTTTTGCGAACATCCAAGATGGTGAAGCGATTGATTCAGTGAGTAATAATACAAATTTAAATGCAAATTCGTTATCTATTCAAAAGAACTGTAAGCAGAACATATATGACTTAGAAAAATTAACTTTAAAGTACGTTATGCTAGACATTGAAATCAGTTACTTAACTGAATGTATAAAAAGGAAATGTGTTCCACAGGGACTGAGAACCAACAAGTTTCCAAACTGTGTGTCCTTTGGAGACAGTTTATTTAATGAATTAGTTAACATGTTTAATGACTTTGATATCAGAATGATGATTACATTAACTGAACATTACACCAAGCAAGTGGAAACTATCAAATATCAGATGAGTGACTTGGATAAGAAAGTTACAATTTTTTTGTGTTTTCCAATGTTCAACAACTTATATTGTGGTATCACAGCTAAAGCGGACAGACAAAGGGCTACAATTGTGGCCAGGAAACAAAAGAAACAAGCGTGATATTTTAGCTTACGCAAATAAGACTTCATATACTGTGAACACTAAATCTTTTGTAGTTCATGATTATGACACAAATACTAATTGTGTTATTGCTGATGGTAATGACAATAATGCAAGTTGTACAAATGTAAGGCTTGATAACAACAATGTGAAAGACACAAGTGTTACTAATAGTAATGTTAACTGTGAGAAATGTGTAGTTTCGCCCAATAATTCAAACACTGAGACAACGAATGGGCATTCGAATAATAATGGTGGTGTTAATAACAATACTATTGAAGGAGCAGATAACACGGTCCTTTTTTGGTGGACAAACAAGGGAACAAGAGAGCACCTACTTGGTCCAAAGTGGCACAGAACAAGCCCAAAGGCAGGCTCAGGAACACAAAGAGATAGTAGAAGAAAGTAGTTTTAATAACTACGATATACAGATACATAATTTATCTAGTATAGCTATTTCAGTTCCTACAATAAATCTCCTTCAAAAGGGATTTTCTTTTATTCCTAATAACACTTTCAAGTTAGCTAGGACCATCATTAATTTCAGATTAACCTTGAGAAAGTTAAATTTGAAATATATATTGCAAGATATAAATTGTACAACGCCACATATAGGCCCAAAAAAAGCAAGTACTTACAATCCACCATTAATAGGCACATTGCAAGTATTACAAAACATGTATGAAGAAGCCATTAGAGACATTCTACCTATGAAAAATGTAAACAACTTAAATGAGTTAGAATTTAAGGCCCTGAAGGAATTAAGAGAGAATAATCAAATAAGATTGATGAAAGCAGACAAAGGGGGTAAAATAGTTATTATGGACAATAGACAATATTATGAGTCCATGGAAAACTTGTTACTAGATGAAAACACCTATCAAAAGGTAGATTCTACCTCTATTCAGCAAAGTTTTTTAAGACTAGGTACATGTTTGTTTGACATGTTTTGTCAAGGAGAGTTAGACTACCAAAGTTATAGTTTTCTACAAGTAGAACATCCAAAAATGTGTGTATTGTTCGGTATTCCGAAATTACAAAAAAACATTTTAAACCCCCCCCCTTTAGGCCTATCTTATCAGCTTTTAAATCTAAGACTGAAACTCTTTCTATTTGGTTGGATTATATTCTAAATCCAATAGTTCAGGGTTCTAGCCATTACTTAAAAGACTCCTGGCATTTGCTTGAATTATTAAGAGATTTAAAACCATCTAGTACAGATTTCTGTATGGTATCATTAGATGTTCAGTCACTATACACCAGTATTGATCGAGAGATAGGTATTGAATATTTGAGAAAGTATCTATCTAAATATAGTAACCTAAATAACATAAAAGTTAACACTGTGTGTATGTTAATGGAATTAGTACTTGACAATATTTTTTTTTACATTTAATGGTAATTTTCACAAGCAAATTTCTGGTGTTGCAATGGGTGCAAGAGTGGCTCCAGCATATGCAAATTTGGTAATGGCCAACTGGGAAAGTACCTTTATTGACAACAGTTGCTATAGTGAAACAAATTATTTTTTACTGTGGTTACATAGACAACTTTTTTTTTTCTTTGGCAAGGTACATTAGATGAGTTTAACAACTTTGATAGTTATTTAGATAGTACTACTAATTTTTTAAAATTCTCAGTAGGTGGTTATGGATCAAGTTTAAATTTTCTTGATCTAAACTTGTTTTAGGACTCTACAGTCAAACAATTTTTTAGTAAGATATATAGGAAATCAACATTTGCTAATCAGTACTTGCATAAAGAAAGTATACACCCATTGCACATGAAAAGAGGAGTCATTAAGGGACAATACATCAGATTGAGTAGATTGACATCTCAAGATAACATTTTTTATAACGAAATGAAAATTTTGAGAACATTTTTTCTGGGTAGTGGTTATCATGTTTCCTGGTTAGAATCTATTGAAAGGGAAGTTATGGTATTAAGAAACAATAAAGCTGGTCCTATTTTGACTCATTGTTTACCATTTTCCACTAGTAACACCTTAATTGTGGATAAAGAATTTATCAATGCATTTGTTCTGCCTATTTCTAATGAAATGTGGCTTATTAAAAGGATTATAGTTGAAAATTGGAAGATAGTGTTAGGTAACCAGGAATTAGTTAAAGTTATAGGTATTAAACCTAATTTTACTTTTAAGAAAGTAGTAAACCTTAAAAGTTTATTAGAGAAAAGAGTAGACACATTGGATACGAACAGTGGTGTCGTTATTAGTACTAGGGGTACATATGCGTGCCATCATTGTAAACAATGTAGATATATCAGCAATTCTTCTTCAGTTTATTTTTCACATTTAAACATCACACATTGGTCTAAAAAGTATTACACTTGTCATAGTGATATGGTAATATATGTTGCTCAGTGCCAGTCATGTCCAAGCTATTACGTAGGGATGACTACAAGATGTTTTAAAAAAAGAATAAGTGAACATATTTTAGCCATTAAGAAAAAGGACATGACCAATGCACTGGGCAAGCATTCTACCAAGTGTAATAATTTTAAAAAGTTTATTTTTTCTGTTTTGGACAGTGTTAACAATAGTATATTTAGTGGAGACAATAAACTTGAGTTAGAATGCAGAGAATCTATTTGGCAGGTATATCTAGGAGCAGATGAAGCTCCAGGATTTAAAGAGCTAGTTAACATAAAATGTTTTTTGCAAATGAAGTGATTTTTATTAATTTTTTTTATTTTTTTATATATATTATATATTTTGTATACATTTCTTGCATTTCTTACAATATGTATTTAAAAGAGAATATTAATTTACAAGGGTATATAATATATTAATGGAATTAATTATCTACATAATAGAACATGTGATCATTATTTTACTATATAAAGTGCTTCAGTGTCTGGGTGAGTTGTTTCTGATGAAGTTCATGTCAAATAAAGTGAATGAAAGTGCTAAGATTGGTGTTTCATACTTTATTTAGCTCAATTAGATTTATCTTCGAAGTGTGTTATTAGATTATAGGCCAGGTCAGTGGACTGAATTAAAGACAGTTCTGCAAGCCATAACACTGTACAATAAAGATCAGTAAAATATTATTAATGACAGTTGTAAAAGTTCTTACTATTTAGCTAAAAAAAATTTAGAGAACGCTGCTAAACTCTTGCAGCATTCAGAAGTACTAAAAGAGTTAAATGATATAAGCTAAAAGAAAGAATACATGAAAGAAGTGGGCAGAGAAGTGCACACGGAAGAAATGATTTTGTAAATTATGATCTGAGGATCAAAAGTAAAAGTAGAAAAATTAAACTGTTAAAATTAATTTTATAAAGGCTCAGAAATACAAAAAATGCTGAAGAATTCGTACACTGACAAATTATTACTTTAGTTTCATTTCAGTTTATAACAGCGAGATAAATGCCACTGAGATTCCCATTTGATTCACTAACAAAGTTACAGCCTTTCTATTTCACTATAGCACATTATCAGTTTGGTTACAGACATAGAATAATTTATTTATTAGTAACATAGGTTCATTTTAGGCAGGAAATTAAAGTCAGGCCAACAAACAATACTATCAGTTTATAATTATTAAAGCCGCAAATTTTATGTTAAGGTCCTCATGCTGCATTTTTGTGCTTTGCAGAGGTTTATACTGAAAGACATGCTGTCAGTTTTTATTTTTGGATAATTTCCAACTTAGTATTCTAGAATGCATGTTTTTTCAATACAGCCAGGAAAAAGCATTACATTTGCCACTTAGACTTGCACCAAAGATGGATGGGGGGATTGCAAGGCCTAACTATATGAGTAACATACAGGAAAAGATGAGTTGTAGGGTGGATCTTCCAGTATTCCAGCAGTGAAATGGCCCAATATAGAGTAAGGCTTATTTAGCTTGCCTTAAGTGTCTATTTTGCAAGTTCTGGGTTGGCCAATACACATTTCAAGAAACCTGAATTATCAGCAGAAAAAAGGAGGACCACAAAAGCCATAAATGAAGCTTATTGTTTTTTCAAAGTTCCTTAAATATAAATTAAATATAGTTAACTGCATAGATTACTGAGAACATATTCAGTATGTTAATTAAATGTATGTAAATGGGTTTCAACTATCTAAAGAAAAGTACTCTTTATAGAGTTAGGATGAGTATACAACAGAAACGTAGAAATGTGACAACATGAAGGAATTCAAGCTGAATTTTAATTTCAAGTTATGTTTTACACAATCATATAACAGGATCAGGTTTCATATTAACTGTGTTCAGCTAAAACTTCAGAAAAATGTAATCCTTTACTGATACTTTAGTTAGTTTCCATCATAGTACAGATTTCAGTTTATGCTTTTATCTCTCTTCAAATGATGCTGAGAGGAAAAGTAGTATTCCTTTAGGTTAGTTTAGTTAGTTTACTGAATAAAACATTTATGTACAGTTATTTCAGATGCTTAGTATACATGTGTATTCCTTTAGTGTTAGTTTAGTTAGTTTACAGAATAAACCATTTATGTACAGCTATTTCAGATGCTTAGTATGCATGGGTGTTCCTTTAGTGTTAGTTTAGCAAGTTTAAAGAATATTACATTTACGTACAGCTATTTCAAATGCTCAGTATACATGGGTATTCCTTTAGTGTAGGTTTAGTTAGTTTACGGAATATGACATTTATGTATACATGGGTATTCCTTTAGTGTTAGTTTAGTTATTTTACAGAATATAACATTTATGTAGCACTATATCAGATGCTCAGTATACATGAGTATTCCTTTAGTGCTAGTTTAGTTAGTTTACAGAATATAACATTTATGTACAACTATTTCAGATGCTCAGTATACATGGGTATTCCTTTAGTGTTAGTTTAGTTAGTTTCTTTAGTGTTAGTTTAGTTAGTTTACAGAATATAACATTTATGTAGCACTATATCAGATGCTCAGTATACATGAGTATTCCTTTAGTGCTAGTTTAGTTAGTTTACAGAATATAACATTTATGTACAGCTATTTCAGATGCTCCGTATACATGGGTATTCCTTTCCTGTTAGTTTAGTTAGTTTACAGAATATCATTTATGTACAACTATTTCAGATGCTCAGTATACATGGGTATTCCTTTAGTGTTAGTTTAGTTAGTTTACAGAATGTAACATTTATGTACAGCTATTTCAGATGCTCAGTATACATGGGTATTCCTTTAGTGTTAGTTTAGTTAGTTTACAGAATGTAACATTTATGTACAGATATTTCAGATGCTTAGTATACATGGGTATTCCTTTAGTGTTAGTTTACAGAATGGGAAGAACATTTATGTACTATATTTTTAGATTTTGGTATACATAGGTATTCATTTAGTGTTGGTTTAGTGAGTTTACAGAACAGAACATTTATGTACAATTGTTTCAGATGGTTAGTATACATGGGTATTTCTTTAGTGTTAGTTTAGTTAGTTTACAGAATATAAAATTTATGTGCAGCTATTTCAGATGCTCAGTATACATGGGTATTCCTTTAGTGTTAGTTTACAGAATATAACATTTATGTACAGCTATTTCAGATGCTCACTATACATGGGTGTTCCTTTAGTGTTAGTTTAGTTAGTTTACAGAATATAACATTTATGTACAACTATTTCAGATGCTCTATACTGAAGTATATATGGGTATTCCTTTAGTGTTAGTTTAGTTAGTTTACAGAATATAACATTTATGTTCAGCTATTTCAGATTATCAGTATACATGGATATTCCTTTAGTGTTAGTTTAGTTAATGTACAGAATATAACACTTATGTACAGCTGTTTCAGATGCTCAGTATGCATGGGTGTTCCTTTAGTGTTCGTTTAGTTAGTTTACAGAATATAACATTTAAGTACAGCTATATCAGATGCTCAGTATACATGGGTATTCCTTTAGTGTTAATTTAGTTAGTTTACAGAATATAACATTTATGTACAACTATTTCAGATGCTCAGTATACATGAGTATTCCTTTAGTGTTAGTTTAGATAGTTTACAGAAAATGCACCAAAAAACGTGGCAAGTACACTGCTATTCCTTAAAATCTTTATTGCACATAAACACAAGATGAGCGCTTTCGGGACTTCTCCTTCATCAGATAAAATTACAATAAAACAACCCCTTCTTTTAAACTAGTGCATATCCAATAGGATTCAGTAAAAAGCCCGCCTTTTTTGAAGGGTGGGCTTAACAGGTATCACATCATTTAAACCTGGTGTACGATTGGCCATAAGCTCAATGATCCATCTGGATTCTGCTAATTCTGTCAAATGCTTCACATCGCCCCCTCTAGTGGTAAGCCTTATGTTTACTATAGCCCTGAAAGTGAATTTGTGTGTTGCATTTTCCATCACATGTCTGCTCAAAGCATTATGCACATCCCCATTCCTAATGCTAGATAGGTGCTGTAATATCCTAGTCTTTAACATCTGGTTAGTTTTCCTACATAAAACTAGGGCAATGGCTACACTCAGCTAAATATACTATATCCATGCTCGACAGGTAGCCCTCCTTTTAACACAAATTGCCTATGTGTGACAGGATGCTCAAAGTTAGTCTTCTTATTAATGTGGCAAGCTTTGCACCTCCCACGGAATGTGCCCGTCGTTATTGTTGCCACTGTATTTTGACAACTTAGCCTTTCTTTGCATAACAAATCATTCAGATTCTTGTTTCTTCTATATCTGAAGTTAGGTCTACAACCTACTATATCACTCAGCCCTTCGTCACTAGTCAGAATGTTCCAGTTATTCTGTACAACATTACAGATATCACCTATGATGCTACTGTAGGTAAACATTAACTGGGGACTCCTTACAACTGTGGGTCTTTTATTTTTGTCTATCAGGGCTGGAGTGCGTCTAAGCCAAGGTTTATATTTGCTTTCCCTAAAGCCTTTGCTGGTGTTTATCAGCTTATCCACTTTATCTTTTCGATAACCCCTCTGTTGTAAACAGCCCTTAAGTGTAGCTAGTTCTTTATCATAATCACCATTATCCAAACATATCCTGGAGATCCTACTCGCCTGCCCCTGTACAATATTTGAATATGTATAACGTGGATGCATGCTATCATATGACAGTATCGTGTTCTTCCAACATTCTTTCTTGTATAGTTTTGATGTGAAACCATCTACACTCTGTGCTAAGTTTACATCCAAAAAATCTATAGAATCAAAGGAGACTTTTAAAGTGAACCTAAAGAATGTTGTGGTCGAATGTAAAAAACTCACAAATTTCTGTAACATGTACAATTTCCATTCCATAATATAAAGACGTCGTCCACAAAACGCACATACATCTTTATATATCCCTTCCATGCATCATTACTCAATATGTGTTTTTTCTCCCATTGGGCAAGGACTAGATTAGCATAAGTGTTGGCACAAGGGGTGCCCATGGCTACCCCCTGCGCCTGTCTATATATAGACTCTGCTCCTATGAAAATATTGTTCTCCAATACCAATAGCAGAAGTTCCTTTATTAGGCTAATCTTGACCTCAGCAACTCCTAGGTCATTCAAGAGGGTAGTTAACATATCCACTCCATATTCATTGTTAATGACTGTGAATAAGTTGTTTATATCTAGGGTGGCCATCAATAACTTATCCTTCTTATCCATATCATCTACCCTACCCAACTTCATCAAGAAGTCACCTGTGTCCAATAAAATATTCTCAATCTTTTCAACATAGGGTTTTAATTGATGTTCCAACCATATAGAGATATTCTCAGTCACCCACCCCCTCCCTGAAACTATGGGTCTCAGGGGTGGGTTAACCAGGGACTTATGAATCTTAGGGAGTGCCTTGAAGACAGGCATGACTGCTTTTTCTAACCAAAGAAAGTCAAAAGTATCATCAGTAATTCTCATCTCAAACTTCAGCCTTTGCAGGGCATGATGTACCCTATCTATGGCTTGTCTCACACCCAATGGATTAATCTGGGTATATGTGCTTTCGTCTTGGAGTAGTTCTCTCAATCTACTATTATACCAGGTTGTATCTAGCACAACAACCGCCCCACCCTTATCCGGGTTTTATTGTTAAATCTGTATTATTACATAAACTCTGCAATGCTGTCCTCTGTGTTTGAGTAAGATTGTAAAATCTGCTGGTATCTCCTTCAATGAAGTATCTTATCAAATCTTGCTCACATACCCTAATGAACAAATTCAGGGTGGGTGTAAGTGGTGGTACAAAACTACTCGGTTTCTTTAAGGTCAAATTACCTCTATCATTATCCCCATACATCATTTTCAGAGCTACATTGCGACAGAAAAGCATGATATCCATTATTATTTCATTATATGCACTGCTATTGCTGGGCACAAAGGTACGCCCTTTGTTAAGGACTGCTAACTCATCATTATTTAAAACATATGTAGATAAATTAAAAACAATACTAAAGTCCACATTATGAGTCAGTCCAACATTTTCCTCCTTTTGTCCACGCTCCGGTCCTCGCTTAACGACCTTTTCCATGCACCTTTTTTCTTCATAGGTGCTGGCAGCATCTCCAAAAAATGCTGTTTCCCCCGTTGTGTTTTTGATCGTGCCCCCATATTGCTTCCTCCTGATAGTAAGTCATCCATCTGCGTAGCTGCTGTAGCGCAGGTTACTGTTGATACTTCCGTGGAATGTGTAATGGAAGCTGAGTTGGTAATGGGCTCTGCTGGTCGCAAATTGTTGTCATCTCTATCTGGCAGAGATTCTTTTGATGTCGCTGGCGAAGTCAACTGGACCTGCTCGCTAACTGTACATGGTTCTGGTGGGTCTGCGTGAAATACTTCTGCCTCTTGCTGATGCATTACAACAGTAATAGCATTCCGTCTCACACTAACCTGTTGGCATGCTTTCTCCCATCTGCGTACATTACCATTGGGCTGAATATCGTTCGACTGTACTCCATTAGTTCTGGGCCAAACGAAGATATTACCTTTGGTAAAATCTTCAAAGTCTCTCTGTATCTGAATCATAGGACCTTCTTTGTTGAATCCTTTAATGGCACCATCATAGAGCCCGTCTCCCACATGAAACTATTAGGTATCACTATTGACCATAAGCTCAAATTTGACATGCACATTGCCCAAACCATTAAGTCAGTTAACAAAAAATTAGGCTCAATGTATAGAATCAGGAATTGTCTTACTCCCCATGCAAAACTAACCATTGCACGTACTCATCTCCTCTCCACACTATTATATGCCTCCCCAATATTCTCCTTCCTCAATAAACGTGAGCTTAACAACCTCTCCACTACCTACCATCATATTGCCAGATTCGTCACAGGAACACCCTATCGGACCCACCATTCGTCAACCTAAAGAAACTGGACTGGCTAGAACTACCTAATCTCCTCAAATTTAATCAACTCATTGAAGCTTTTAAAATAATTAATCAACCTGATAAAACCCCTGCCCTGTCCAAAATCCTGACCCCTTACTCCAACTTAAGCTGCCTTCGATCTGCAAACAGTAATCAAGTAATGACTATCAAATCAAATAATGTGGGAGGCGATGCTCTTTATGCTAACTCTATTGGGAAGCAATGGAACTCACTCCCAAACAGCCTTAGACTCATGACTTCCCTTAACCTATTCAAAATGCATCTCGAGAAATAATCAAGTCCCAGTGGTTATGTCAATGTCTAAACTCTGATTAAATCCAACACGCCCCACAGCCCCTCTTCTCTCTCATCTCCCTTTTAAGAGCTTATATTGTAATTTTTACTTCCTTAATTGCACACATGTTAAGTGGCCAAACATACAAAATGTATGTTCAAACAATCTAGCTTATACATATTGATGTCTCCTTGTTTCTGTGGTTTCACTATGTCTTTTTTATCGTATTTTATTGTTATTTGTATTGTTATTCTTATTTGCATTGTTATTATTTTCCTAAATTGGGAGCTTTTCTCCCCGGGCCTCTACTGAAAAAGGATATGTATCCAGTTGGACTAGCCCGGTCAACAAATGTAAAATAAATAAATAAATAAAATAAATTTTACCCAGTTTTTGCTTCTTCAAACGTTCATCGTTATTAGCAAAAGTGACATACAACTGATGCAGGCGTTCTATGCTCCTTCTATCTACATAGTCTTTTTCCAGCTTACTCTGAAGCTCAGCTACTTCTTTTTTCAGCTTTTCAATATCCGGTGCAAAATAATCATTCAGCAACTCCATGTATTTGAAACTAGTGTTGATGTTTAATGATTGCCACTTAGCCAGTAAATCCGGATAACAATCACCCTGTGCTGGCATACAGAGGATCCTCATCCCTCTAGGAACAATGCCATAATCTATGCAAGCCTCTAGATGAAAGTTCTGCCATTGTAAACGTTGTAGCTTGCTTACCTTAAAGCTCAGATCTCTAGTCATTTCATCAAAGTTTTGTCTACTACTGCTGGAACTTGTCGCCCATTCTTCCTTCTCCTTGGAGTGCAAAACCCAAGTTCAAAAGCGGTTCTCACTTTCAGTATATTTTTGTAGCTCCACATAGCAGTCTCTCCTCTTCTACCTCAGAAACTGTGGAGGTAGTTTCCTCTGCATTAAACCTCCCTTCCATAGCATGTAGAGTACTCCAACAACAGGAACAGAAAACAAAGCAAAAAAGTTGAGTACTATACCAAAGTCCAGCCTACGATTCCAAAATCAAATATGCACCAAAAAACGTGGCAAGTACACTGCTATTCCTTAAAATCTTTATTGCACATAAACACAAGATGAGCGCTTTCAGGACTTCTCCCTTCATCAGATAAAATTACAATAAAACAACCCCTTCTTTTAAACTCGTGCATATCCAATAGGATTCAGTAAAAAGCCTGCCTTTTTTGAAGGGTGGGCTTAACAGGTATCACATCATTTAAACCTGGTGTACGATTGGCCATAAGCTCAATGATCCATCTGGATTCTGCTAATTCTGTCAAATGCTTCACATCACCCCCTCTAGTAGTAAGCCTTATGTTTACTATAGCCCTGAAAGTGACATGTTAGTGACATGTTACAGAAATTTGTGAGTTTTTTACATTCGACCACAACATTCTTTAGGTTCACTTTAAAAGCCTCCTTTGATTCTATAGATTTTTTGGATGTAAACTTAGCACAGAGTGTAGATGGTTTCACATCAAAACTATACAAGAAAGAATTTTGGAAGAACACGATACTGTCATATGATAGCATGCATCCACGTTATACATATTCGAATATTGTACAGGGGCAGGCGAGTAGGATCTCCAGGATATGTTTGGATAATGGTGATTATGATAAAGAACTAGCTACACTTAAGGGCTGTTTACAACAGAGGGTTATCGGGAAGATAAAGTGGATAAGCTGATAAACACCAGCAAAGGCTTTAGGGAAAGCAAATATAAACCTTGGCTTAGATGCACTCCAGCCCTGATAGACAAAAATAAAAGACCCACAGTTGTAAGGAGTCCCCAGTTAATGTTTACCTACAGTAGCATCATAGGTGATATCTGTAATGTTGTACAGAATAACTGGAACATTCTGACTAGTGATGAAGGGCTGAGTGATATAGTAGGTTGTAGACCTAACTTCAGATATAGAAGAAACAAGAATCTGAAGGATTTGTTATGCAAAGAAAGGCTAAGTTGTCAAAATACAGTGGCAACAATAACGACGGGCACATTCCCGTGTGGGAGGTGCAAAGCTTGTGGCCACATTAATAAGAAGACTAACTTTGAGCATCCTGTCACACATAGGCAATTTGTGTTAAAAGGGAGGGCTACCTGTCGAACGGCGGATATAGTATATTTAGCTGAGTGTAGCCATTGCCCTAGTTTTTATGTAGGGAAAACTAACCAGATGTTAAAGACTAAGATATTACAGCACCTATCTAGCATTAGGAATGGGGATGTGCATAATGCTTTGAGCAGACATGTGATGGATAAAGCAACACACAAATTCACTTTCAGGGCTATAGTAAACATAAGGCTTACCACTAGAGGGGGTGATGTGAAGCATTTGACAGAATTAGCAGAATCCAGACGGATCATTGAGCTTATGGCCAATCGTACACCAGGTTTAAATGATGTGATACCTGTTAAGCCCACCCTTCAAAAAACGCGGGCTTTTTACTGAATCCTATTGGATATGCACTAGTTTAAAAGAAGGGGTTGTTTTATTGTAATTTTATCTGATGAAGGGAGAAGTCCCGAAAGCGCTCATCTTGTGTTTATGTGCAATAAAGATTTTAAGGAATAGCAGTGTACTTGCCACGTTTTTTGGTGCATATTTGATTTTGGAATCGTAGGCTGGACTTTGGTATAGTACTCAACTTTTTTTTGCTTAGTTTACAGAATATAACATTTATGTAGCGCTATATCAGATGCTCAGTATACATGGGTATTCCTTTAGTGTTAGTTTAGTTAGTTTACAGAATAGAACATTTATGTAGAGCTATTTCAGATGCTCAGTATACATGGGTATTCCTTTTGTTTTAGTTTAGCTAGTTTACATTTATGTAGCGCTATATCAGATGCTCAGTATACATGGGTATTCCTTTAGTGTTAGTTTAGTTAGTTTACGGAATGTAACATTTATGCACAGCTATTTCAGATGCTCAGTATACACGGGTATTCATTTAGTGTTAGTTTAGTTAGTTTACAGAATATAACATTTATGCAGAGCTATTTCAGATGCTCAGTATACATGGGTATTCCTTTCATGTTAGTTTAGTTACTTTACAGAATCTAACATTTATGTATAGCTATTTCAGATACTCAGTATACATAGGTATTCCTTTAGTATTAGTTTAGTTAGTTTACAGAATATAACATTTATGTAGAGCTATTTCAGATGCTCAGTATACATGGGTATTCCTTTAGTGTTAGTTTAGTTAGTTTACAGAATATAACATTTATGTTCAGCTATTTCAGATGTTCAGTATACATGGGTATTCCTTTAGTGTTAGTTTAGTTAGTTTACAGAATATAACATTTATGTACAGCTGTATCAGATGCTCAGTATACATGGGTGTTCCTTTAGTGTTAGTTTAGTTAGTTTACAGAATGTAACATTTATGTGAAACTATTTCATATGCTCAGTATACATGGGTATTCCTTTAGTGTTAGTTTCAGTATATAACATTCATACTCAATTATTTCAAATGTTCAGTATAATACATTTCAGTTAGATTTCAGAATATAGCATTTGTACCCAGATATACATTTCTAACAGCATTACCAGACAGTTTACAGCATCAGAAAAGACTTTGCAGAATAACATCAAGGTTTACGTTATTCAGTCATTAGTTTAATTGGTAAAGTGACAGAATTATTTGTAACAGGCTTATCAGGATAAGTTCCCTAAAGAATAAATAGTTATTTAATATCCTCAAGGCATGATAGGTCAGACCTCTCAGCTGTCCCTGATTTTCAGGGACGTCCCTGATTTTGACTCAAATTTTAACTCTGTCCCTCTTTATCCCTCCTAAAACTAGTGACTTTGGAGGAAAGGTGGTGAATTACACTTAATGAATAATGACAATAATTAAAAGTTATAAACTTTTTTTACTTCAGAAAATGTGTATTAATTCATATGCTCTGATTCTGTCATGTTTCAATTTAATAGCACTAATATTTTAAAAGTATCCCTGATTGTCCCTGATTTTTTCTTGACTTGTCCCTGATTCTGTTGAAATTTGTCCCCGATTGGTTGAGAAGTCGGTCAGGCTTAATCTGTTACAGAATACAGTAGACATTACATAATGATTAGATAAAGAGTTGAACCAGCACTGACAGGGTATGCAAATGCATAGATCTAAAGGGTAAAAAGTGGACGTTTTGGAAAATGCAGACTTCCGCTACTATAGTATACATAGAGATTAAAAAGGTAAATGTGTAACATTATTAGTTAATACTTTAACAAGCCTAGCTAAAAAGTTAATACAGTATATGGTAATTATGCTTTGAGATACATATTGGAGTACAAAGAGATGTTATCATCAAATTGGTTCTTGTTAAAAATAATATTTAATACCAGTTATAAAATGTGTTAAACAATTATCCAGTTATAATTAAATCTTAAAGTTAAGAGACTATAATCCAAAAGATTTTCAGGTAATTAACAGATAATTAAACCTCAAGTGCTCAAAATTAAAACCTGCAAGTTTACTTACCAGATAGAGGAGAAGAGGGGGAAGGCATGCCCGAAGGCAGGTAAAGGCTAGGACTGTGATAGTGAGGGTCGGAACTTTAAATGTTGGCAGTATGACTGGTATAGGGAGAGAGCTAGCTGATATGATGGACCGAAGGAAGGTTGGTATAGTGTGTGCAAGAGACCAGATGGAAGGGGAGCAAGGCCAGGTGTATTGGAGGTGAGTTCAAATTGTTTTATCATGGTGTGGATGGGAGGAGAAATGGCGTAGGACTTATACTGAAGGAACAGTATGCTAAGAGCATTTTGGAGGTGAAAAGTGTGTCAGAGTGATGTTTATGAAGCTGGAAATTGATGGTATAATGATGAATGTTGTAAGTGCATATGCTCCACAAGTTGGGTGTGCGATGGATGAAAAAGAAAAATTTTGGAGTGAGTTGGATGAAGTGGTGATGACTGTACCCGAGGGTGAGAGACTGGTGATTGGAGCAGATTTCAATGGGCATGTTGTGAAGGGAACAGATAGGATGAGGAAGTGATGGGTAGGTATGGTGTTAAGCAAAGGAATGCAGAAGGTCAGATGGTAGTGGATTTTGCAAAAAGGATGGACATGGCTGTGTTGAATACGTATTTTAACAAGAGGGAGGAGCATATGGTGACATACAAGAGTGGAGGAAGATGCACACAGGTGGATTATATCTTATGTAGAAGGGCCAGTTTAAAGGAGAATGGAGACTGTAAAGTGGTGGCAGGGGAAAGTGTAGTTAGGCAGCATAGAAAGTGTAGTTAGGCAGCATAGGATGGTGGTTTGTAGGATGACGTTGGTGAACAAGAAGAGGAGGATGAGTGTGAGGGCAGCACCAAGGATCAAATGGTGGAAATTGAAAAAGGGTAAATGTGAGGTGGAGTTCAGGGAAGAGTTAAGACAGGCACTGGGTGGCAGCGAAGAGTTACCAAATAGCTGGGTAACTACAGCAGAGCTAGTAAGAGAGATGGCTAGAAAGGTGCTTGGTGTGACATCTGGACAGAAGAAGGAGGACAAGGAGACCTGCTGGTGGAATGACGAAGTACAGCAGAGTATATAGAGACAGAGGTGGGCAAAGAAGAAGTGGGATTGTCAGAGAAATGAAGAAAGTAGACAAGAGTATAAGGAGATGAGGTGCATGGCAAAGAGAGAGGTGGTGAAGGCTAAGGATATGGCATATGAAGAGTTGTATGAAAGGTTGGACACTAAGGAGGGAGAAAAGGACCTTCACCAATTGGCTAGACAGAGGGACCGAGCTAGGAAAGATGTGCAGCAGGTAAAGGTGATAAAGGATAATGAGGGAAACATACTTACAAATGAGAGTATGTTGAGCAGATGGAAAGAGTACTTTGAGGGGATGATGAATGAAGAGAATAAGAGAGAGAGGTTGAATGATGTGGGGATAGTGAATCATGCAATGGATTAGCAAGGAGGAAGCAAGGATAGCTATGAAGAGGATGAAGAATGGAAAGGCTATTGGTCCAGATGACATACTTGTGGAAACATGGAGGTGTTTAGATGAAATGGCAGTGGAGTTTTTAACTAGATTTTTTAATGAAATCTTGGAAAGTGAGAGGATGCCCGAGGAATGGAGAAAAAGTGTTTTGGTACTGATTTTTAAGAATAAGGGTGATGTGCAGAGCTGTAGTAACTACAGTGGGATTAAATTGATCAGCCACATCATGAAGTTATGGAAAAGATTAGTGGAAGCTAGGTTAAGAAGGGAGGTGATAATTAGTGATCAGCAGTAAGGTTTCATGCCAGGAAAGAGCACTACAGATGCGATGTTTGCTCTGCAAGTGCTGATGGAGAAGTACAGAGAAGGTCAGAAGGACTTGAATTGTGTCTTTCTGGACTTAGAGAAAGCATATGACAGGGTGCCTAGAGAGGAATTGTGGTATTGTATGAGGAAGTCAGGAGTGTCAGAGAAGTATGTAAGAGTGGTACAGGATATGTACGAGGGTAGTGTGACAGCGGTGAGGTCTGCAATGGGAGTGATGGATGCATTTAAGGTGGAGCTGGGATTACATCAAGGATCAGCTCTAAGCCCATTCTTATTTGCAATGGTGATGGACAGGTTGACAGACGAGATCAGACAGGAGTCCCCGTGGACTATGATGTTTGCAGATGACATTGTGATCTGTAGTGAGAGTAGAGAACAGGTGGAGGAGACCCTGGAGAGGTGGAGATATGCTCTAGAGAGAAGAGGAATAAAGGTCAGCAGGACTAAGACACAATATATGCCTGTGAATGAGAGGGAGGATAGAAGAATGGTGAAGATGCAGGGAGTAAAGGTGGCGAAGGTGGATGAGTTTAATTACTTGGGATTAACAGTTCAGAGTAATGGTGAGTGTGGAAGAGAGGTAAAGAAGAGAGTACAGGCAGGATGGAGTGGGTGGAGAAGAGTGTCAGGAGTGTTTTGTGACAGAAGAGTACCACTAAGAGTGAAAGGGAAGGTCTACAAGACGGTAGTGAGACCACCTATTTTATACGGGTTGGAGACAGTGGCATTGACAAAAAGGCAGGAGTCAGAGCTTGACGTGGCAGAGTTGAAGATGTTAAGATTTGCACTGGGTGTGACGAGGATGGACAGGATTAGGAATAAGTATATTAGAGGGTCAGCCTAGGTTGGAAGGTTTGGACACAAAGCCAGAGAGGCAAGACTACGTTGGTTTGGACATGTGTTGAGGAGGGATGCAGAGTATATTGGGAAAAAGATGCTAAGGATGAAGCTGCCAGGTAACAGGAAAAGACAAAGGTGTAAGATAAGGTTTATGGATGTTGTGAGAGAGGACATGCAGGTGGGTGGTGTGACAGAGCAAGATGCAGAGGACAGGAAGAAATGGAAACAGTTGATCCGCTGTGGCGACCAGGAATGGGAGCAGACAAAAGAAGACGAAGAAGACTTACCAGATAGAGAAATTATTTTATAGCTGTTACATTAATTCTAGTGATCACTATACTATTTATTTATTTTATTTTATTATTTATTTTATTTTACATTTGTTAACCGGGAGAGTCCACCTGGATATATGTCCATTTTCATTGGAGGCCCGGGGAGAAAAGCTCCAGAGCAGTTAAATTATTAACATGAGATAGCAAATTTAACAAAAGGTACATTAAACAACATAGACGATACATTTTTTATACTTCTTATAGAAGTATAGAACATATAAGATAGTGAATCTAATAAAACCATAAAGTGTCCTTAGAACATCAAAAGTCACAGTGCTCCACACTGGTGTGGGTTAGCGCTTTCACCTTATATATTTAGGGCAAGGGGTAATTGTATGTCGAAGGATATAGTTTATTTGGCTAGTTGTGAAGTTTGTCACGCATTCTATATAGGGAAGACTAACAGAAGTCTAAGAGATAGGATGCATGAACATATGTATAGTATTAGAACAGCCTCTAAGGTTAATGCCCTAGCAAAACATGTGATTGAATATGGGGGATCACACACATTCAGGTTCAAGATTATAGAGGAGATCATTACTGGATTTAGAGGAGGTGACATCAGGATGTATATGGAGGGTAGAGAGACTATATGGATTATGAGACTGAGATCAGATTTATACCCCAGTTTAAATGGGAAGGCATACCCAGTGAAGGTGTACCGCAGCATGTCAGTGCGCCGCACCTACACACGAGTAGCCCCATGGGCATGGTCACCAGCAGTGCCACAGTGGTAGTAAGAGTACACAGCTGGGCAGCCGTGTCCATATAACAACCAGAAAGAAACTAGATACCCTAAACACAGACATACCCTAA